>NC_061800.1:23649711-23955425 GCF_021462225.1 Girardinichthys multiradiatus | reverse complement strand
TATATTTTGGTTATGTAAATGTGATCTGGCTTAGTTTGACCATAACCAGACGAAGTCATACCTTGCAGACACTGCAAACCACATGAGCAATCAACGTTTGCCCTAAAACGCTCCTGTGAATAAGACCATGGTCAGGCTGAGGAAGTGATATAACATTCAGAGAAGAGAAACCCCAAACTGCCATCTGTATGTATTACATAACATGTCTGCTAGACTTTCTGCATCTCAGAGGTGCTGCCTCCTCTCACCTCAGCTCACCTAGTTTTTTCATAACCTCTGATCCCCTCTGCTTCTTCACAGGGTTGTCTTGCCCTCTGATAATACCATTGCTTTGTTTGCACTGCATGTTTGCACTCCTCCATGTAACGTATTTGATGGTTTATTCTGATTTGCCAATTATTGTTTTTCATTTGCAAAGAGATCTTTAGTGTTATGAAAAGTGCTTGTAAATAAAATTATTTTTTACTTTTAAACGAAAGGACAACGCCTGAAAGTACTCCTTCCTGTTCTCCGTGTCCTTCCTTTTTCTTTGAGTGAACAAGGAGCCAGTTTCTATTTTTTCAGTTTTATAATTCTTTGACCACTAGATGGCGCTATAGTTTCCCAAAACGAAAGAGCTGTTGGTCTGTAATCACAGCAAAGAGCCACAGTGTTTCCCAGCTTGACATTGTTGCATCTAATCTGAAATTCTCAGACCATAAAAATGTTTTCTGTTCCTTCTTTTTCCAAAAAAGCTGTCATCACATGCTAGTATTAACCTAGTAAGGAAGTATTTGTCAGTGAGCATGAAAAAGAAGCGAAAACAAAGGACATACAGTTTAATGCAAAATAATCCATTCCCTTGATTGTTTTCCAAATGATTCAAGTCAAGTCAAGTTTATTTATATAGCGCTTTTCACCAACAAGGCACTCAAAGCACTGTACATGAGGAAAAACATCACAATGATACAAAAAACACAGAAAAATAAATCAAATCTAGTCTGAAATTCTGAATGATGTCACTTTACAAATACAAACTACAATGAACTGCTTGTGGTAAGCCAACACATAGCATGGTCTAATTTTTCAAGGGAAAATATATTTTTTTTTGTTAAAATTTAAACACTATAAATATCTAAACAAAATCTGTGGTGTGACGTTGTATTCAGTCAAATTCATTCTGATACACCTAAGTAAATTTCTATGCAACCAGCTGCAAAGGTTAAAAAACAATATCCTGTTTTAAACATCTCACAGAGCACTGTGCAATCCATCATTTGAAAATGGACAAGCAGTAGCACAAATGTAAACCTCCCAAGACATGGCCGTCCACCTAAACTGACGCTTTGGCCTGAAAAGCACTGATCACAGAAGCAGTTAAAAGGTTCATAGTAACTCTGTAGGTCAGGTGGGAAAACAGGACAACTATTCATATTCATTTAGCACTTCTCTTTCACATAAAAGACAGAAATCTGAACAGTCTAAAAAAGTGGCAAGAAGAAAGCCATTGATGAAACAAAATATCTTTTGCTAAAGTCACTATAACTTGTAGTAAACTTTACGAAGAAAGTGCTTTGGTCAGATGGGACTGGGAGTCATGTTGGTGATGATAGAACTTATTGAATGAAAGACTCGGAAATTGAAGAATTGGTAAGAGATAACTGACTGGAAAAAGCAAAGCAACTGGAGCACAGAAAACCAGAATGGAAGAAACTGGCAATGAAGAATTTGGTGGGGAGGTGAGGAAACACAAAGGCTTTAAACTGTTGGGGGCAATATGGTTCAGATGGGGAAAAAGGACTAACAATAAGATTCTAAGCCATGTACTGTAAAGACCAGAACATTCATAAAGAATTTAGAAGCTCAATGCAAATAAATGAACTGATCTGGAAAGGTCTAGATGACAACTAAGTAGTACAAAAATATAATGTTCACCTTCATGAACACCTTCTTCTCACTGAGATTTGATTGCTGCTGTGTGGACAGAATGAGCCAGAGAGTCCAAAATAAAAACCGTCTTAAATGGTGCAATATGAAGCAATAACCTGTTCTGCTCGCTGTCATGGGAGCTCTCAATAAACTTCAATTTTTTTAGTCCCCACAGCTATAACTGCACACATTTAAACTAAATGAAGGGGTTTTGTCTGTGCTCCCCCTGTTATGATGACCCAATTGTGAGCGCGTGTCTTTTATATTTTCACGTCTGTCAACATGTATTTATGCGCATGCTGCCACTGAAATCTTTCATTATGTTGGCCTTTTTTCCTGCGCTTTCAGACAGAAAACAAGTGTTAAAATCTCAGAATCAAGCTACATGCATAAATTCACGTCTTTGCATCCTTTCTTACACTATCCCTTTTTCCGTTTAGCTATTTGTTGTTTTTGTCTTTGTTGTGTCGGTGGGTGGATGACAAAAGCAGCGATGCTAAACTGAGTCTTGACTGAGCATATTTCTCCTTCCATCTAGCCGAGTCTCCAGAGGCCACGCGACTTAACAAGACAGGAAAGATATTTCCATCCAGCTGACAAACACGAAACAGATTTGTCATTTGGGGATTTAATGCAAGTCTCCGGAGTTGATAAAATGATAACAACCTGTCTGTGCTTCTTTTGTAGGACTGCTGAAGCTCTTAGCCTTCCTGTGGTGCTCTTTCTGATTGTTAACAGCATTAATTTACAATAGAATCATGCAGGAATGATAAGATATTCAAAGCAAATAAATGACATTGACAGCAACATGTGGAAAGTGTGAATAACAGCTGACTTGTGGTGAGTGTTACAATCACAAAATTCAGAGGATGTTAGACTGCTCTGTGTTGGTATGTCTCAAGTTTGTGGTTGCAATGTGACAAAATGTGAAAACCTCAAGCAGTAAGTCCCTCTAAAAGGAAGTCTGAGATTTCAGCTGCAGGAGAACTTTTTTTGAAAAATAAACTGTGACTTCTGACTGAAGCCGCTTGTGTGAGCTCTTCTGTGTCGGGAAATGGGAAAACACTAGTTAATCCAATCCGACACTGTTTGGTTGCAGTTTGATGTTATCTTGTTTTGATTCTGGCAGAGCTGCCACAGACGAGAGGCCTCTTAGCGAAAGGGATGAGAGTGGAGGAAAATGTCAGCGGTTTCCAAAACATTATTTTTTTTCTCTGGTATCAGGAGCAGGACAACAAATGCTGGTTATCAGGGGAAATTCCTCTGCAGAACTCATGCAAGTAGCTGATTGGCCAGTTTCCTAAGGGGATCTGGCTTTCATCATATTTTAAGAAAAGGTGAGAATTCCTATAGTTACTTTAGTTTTTAATACATGTGTTGACCCAGAAAGACCCAGAAAGAAAGGAAAAATTCAACCCTGTGTTGATCTTCCACAACATGTAAACAGCTTTTGTGTGATAACTTTGGTTTTTTATCCATGTGCTGTGCTTTTCAATAGTATTGGTACCCATTGAACCTTTTCACAAAGTCCTGACCTAAATCCATTTGAGATGGGGGCAAGACTTCAATATTGTTGGTCGCAGACAGTATTAATACTGTCTAGCTGAGCAAGAACTGTTTTGCAACGATAAATGGGAATACCATGTCAGTCTCTGTTTGTACAAAGCTGGTAGCGATGCACTTCAGAAGACTTGCAGCTGCATTTGCAGCAAAAGGTGGATCTACAAAATGTTGACACAAAAGTGCTGAACACAAATGCACTTCACACATTTCGGAATTTGTCAATCTATGCATACATTTTCTCTCATTTTACATTTGTGCCCTACTTCGTCTATTTAATGTCACAAAATGTGAAAAAGTGCAATGGGTACATCTCTTGCATGGCATTGTTTAATCCTTTTAATAGATATTGTATACCCATACCTCGGCCTATATATACCATCCCAGTTCCTGCATCCTTCATATTGCCCTGGTAAAAAAAAGCCCAATAAGAGAAAACTGAAATATAAAAAGGAATAACAACTTTAGGCTGCCTTTGATGCTTTAAGTCACTCTCTTCCAGCCTCTGTGGATTACTGTATTTGCCATCACGGCCAAATTATGCAGGAAAAGACTAAGATGACACAAATCAGGTGAAAGCTGAAATCACACAGATCCATCAAACAAACAGAACCAATCTGCGTTTGTGTTTGCCCATTTCTTAAGTTCTGATCCGGACATTTGAATAGCTGTGCAATGCCTTAAAGTCTTCATCACTCCAAATGGAAGTGAGATACTTGTGTATTTACCCTCTCCTACATTTTAGGGTTTTTTGTGTTCCTCACTGCTTCGGATGAGTCTCTCAGTTTCTCTGTTGTCTGAACAATTTATTCACACCATAAAGCCAGTTTTGACAGGCGCTGAGCCTCTGAATAAGATGGCTGATGTCTTCATTAGCACTGGTTTAGATTATGCATCTCTCTTCCTCCTCCTCCCAAGCCACCAGCAGCACTGACGCTCTGCTGCGCCCATCAGCCTCACTCTATGTGTGAGGCGCCATCCCAACTGCTGAAGCACTAACTCATGTTGCTAATTAGCTGACAAATACTCCACAGTTCCACTGAGGAGCTGGCAATTTAACCACAATAATATTTGTATACTTGGGCAACCCCTAACAAATATGCCAATATGCACTTAGATATAATACATACGATTTGATGCAGTCATACAGCAACTAGAGGTGGTGTGCATTAATACAACATAAAGTTGCTTTCACTCCGAGGAGATTTAATGTGAAGATCAAGAAGAAAATTTGCTGTGTGGCCAGAATTTTCTAAGCAAACAGTGCCAGGACCAGCCTCTCATTAGCCATGTTTTTGATAATAACGTGTTTTAATGTGTTTTATTTATTACAGTTTTTGCAGGCACAAATAAAAAGCGATTACCATGCTCTTTTATCTTTTTTAATTTTTTTTGATCAATTTAATTTTTGCTGTGAATCTCCTTTTGATTATATGATACCATGAAGTTAATAGAAATTGACAAGATAATACTCTCTGAGTTAGACAACACTGATAATATGAGAAAATATTCAAAAGCAGCTTCTTGCTGACATTTTTTTTCCTTTGAGTGGGTACCTCAGACACTAACTTGAAACAAAAAGATAGGATTCTTTTGACACAATCAAATGTAACACACGTTCAAATTGGAAGGCAACTTTACAGGAAACTATATACATGCTTAGAGGTGAAACTGGCAAAATGCATATTGTATTTGCAGGTTAAACTCAGGTTTTTACCATATCAGTAATGCACATGGTAATGTGAAACCTCTAACAGTGAGCACATAGCTATAGTTGTTAAATCCATGAATATATAAAAAGTAGTTTGTTATAGTCTTGTTTTTCAATGAGTGCTTTTTTAAATGTTACTAAAACACAACTGGGTTATAATTATTACCACTGCAGAATTTCACAGCATGTCGTTTACAATAAAACAAAAAAGAATCAACTCAAACATTCAGCTTAAGTTGTTTTAAATTCCTGAAATTTGCTAAAAGGTTTGGTCCATCTGACTATCTGTTCCAGTACTTTGAGAATTTCTTCCCGTCTTTTTGCAAACTTTCAGATATGACATCTTTATACGTGGAAGGGAACTATAACTGATAGTAACCTCCAGAACATCCAGAAAATGACAACCATCCCTTTAAATTGGGTCTGGCGTGATTCCTAACTAAAGTCACAACCCAACAGCCCTGAAATTGCTCACTGGCTACTAGTTTACAGTCATGCTTATGTCAGCTAACTGGAGAATCTGACTACATCCTCTTTTTCAGTTGCCCTGTGGTTACCATAGTAACCGACTCCTTAAGAATGATAAGAGTAAATCTGTAAAAAAAAGTGTTTCACCAGATTCACCAGATAATGCTGACATTTGTGATGTCTGTCAGTACTGTACATTTGTGATGCTGATGTCTGCTCAGCATCGCTCGCTGGTCAAGCCAGGTGAAAACGACATATGTTGAAATGTCAGCGTTTCTCTCTATAATTCTCACTCAGGCAGCCTTCCTGCTCTTTGTGAGCAGCTGGTTTGTGGGACACCATGGCGAAAAGGGCTGTCACATTGCAAAGGCTTGGCAGAGTGACACGGTAAGGGCCTTCAGGGTAGACCCAGGGTCTGGTTCAAGTCCACATGTAGGTGTATTTCTGTTTTTTAGGTCTAAAGCAGAGCAAACTACAAGTTATAATGAAGCTGACAACAATCTCATGATTCTGGTTTTTTTCCTCTTCTGTTTATCATCAGCCTGTGTCTGATTAATTGCATTCAAAATGGATCCAACCATTGAAGAGGCAGCTCTTTTATTTACATGTACGATTTGCATTCTATAATTTGGATTTAAAATTAGCCTATTTAGTTTTTTTTTTTATTGAATTGAATGCACCCTACATGGGAAGACTATAAACTGTAATTATTTGCCATAGCGCACACAATAAATCAATTTTTGCTCTATTTGTCATATTTTCTATTCAAAGGAAAATCCACTCAGATTTCAGCTGGGCAGAAAATTGCTTGTACAGTGAAAATCTGAATTGTTTCAAGCCTCCAGTCACGCTGTACTCTGAGTTGTAAATGCATGTGAGTTTTGTTGCAGCTAATTGAAATTAAGGCTAACTGGGTTATCACCAAGAGTGCAGAAGTTTAACATTTTCACCCGTCTTTCCATATCTCAGGAGCTTGTTACAGTAACCGAACTCCCCCAGCCACAGACCCATGACTCAACAAGAGATGCCTTTACTCCTTTTCTGCTTCCTGACTGTTGACCTTGTTCATTTCCTTTTTTCCTGTTCCTCTATCAGAGACGGTAAACTTGTTTTGTGTCCCTTCTGCATCAGAAAGAATCAGAGATGCAGATGCTGCTTGCTTGCATCATTTAAAAGTACTGAAACAACAGCAACAAAAACTTGACTGGTTATGGCAATATCATGCCATTATGAAAGTACTCAAGACCCTTAATAATGTAGTAATAATATAATATCTAAAGCTAAAAAAAGGAAAGAGCATTGCATAGCTACAAATCTACCAAGATATGGCCCTTGATAACTGAACAAACGGGGTGGTCAAGGAGGGCAAAGCAAGAGAAGCAGCCAAGTGGGCCATGGTTACTCTGGAGGAGCTGCAAAAATCTATTTATAGGCTGTGTAGTCCCTGAATTGGGGTTACATAAAAGCATGGCAGAAAGAAGAAAGCAATAAGAGGTCTCCTTTACAGTTTGTCACAAGCCATGTAAGGGACACATCCGAAAGAAGTTGTTCAGGACTGATGAGACCAAATTTGGCGATTTTGGTGGGAAGGCAAAATACTATGTTTGGTGGAGAATTAACACTGCACATCACCCTGAACACACAATTTCCTACAGTGAAACATGGTGGAGGCGCTATCATGTTGTGGGAACGATTTTCTTCAGTAGGGACAGGGAGGCTGATCAGAGTTGATGGGGAGATGTGTGGAGAAACATACAGAGTAAGTTTTTAAGAAATCCTGTTAGAGACTGCAAAACACTTGAGACTGGGACACACGTTTTCCTTCCAGCAGGACAACACTAAACATACAGTCAGAGCTACAAGGGAATGGGTTAGATCAAGGTATACCCATATCCATCTCTCTATCCAATCTGAATAAATTTGATATATTTTGGAAAGAAGAATGTCGTGAATATTATTCTCTCGATGTACAAAGCTGGTAGAAAAAAAGTTGGTAAGGATTCAGGGAAGTTGAATACAAATGCAAGCCACATATTTTAGATATGTCATGTTTATTTGTAAAAAGAAAATCCAATTCCATGTATAATTTTTCTTCTGATTAACAATGCTTCACTATTTTTGGTTAAGTATCACATCAAAATACCAAGTAAATGCATTGACATTTGTGGTTTCAATGTGACAAAAGGTGAAAATGAGGCATAAGTAGTTTTGGGTCTCTTTTTTCAAAGTCTCTTTTTCTATGCTATAGATCATAATAAGAAAAGTGACTTTATTTTAGGCTGTTTTTTGTTGGTTTCTTTTTTTTGCTGAATAAGACCTTTGAAAAAAACAACTATACTTCAATGCTAAAATCCACATAAATATTGAACCTGTTGTATGTCCTTTAAAGATTTTAACAACAGAATATGACATATTCATATTTAGGTGCCCTCCCACCGGTTTCAAGATTTTGTTTTCCCTCTTAAAAACATGTAAAAATTAGGTGGAAAATCTTATTTCCCATCCACTTCTTCTGTTATGCCAAATATTCTTCTATCTGTGCTTCCTCTTTCCTACCTGCAAATAGCTGCTGTTCAGTATGTTCCTGCATCTTTAAAATGTCACACAGACTGTGCTAGGGGCGAACACCATATGCTTCCAAGCTTCAGTTTTGGATTTTGAATGCAAGTTATTTTCCCTGTCACATGGCAGGTAATTGGTTGTTAAAGAAAACATCATGAAAAATACATTTTAACTGATTTTTGAATCCGATTTGTTTTAGAAGCTGTGAAGATTATAGCAATTCCACAACTTCCAACTGATTAGTTTTATTGATAACCAGTCTACATCAGAGATAAAAGGGTTAACATTAAAAGGGTTAATGCCCTGTAAATCTTCAAACACACATGTCGCTCTCAGCCATGCTGCTCTGGGAGAAAGCACAAGAGCAATTTAAAGGCATGTAAATTTAAATCCTGGATTACGATCACCTAACAGCAGATGTTGGCCCATAGGACCGTGTTTCAGCCGAACAAAGACCAACCTGTATCACTATCAGATTGTGAAAAGCTGCACTGCTGTCTGAACAAGCTGCAGAAGACGCTAAGATACAGGTTTTATAGTGAGAGAAATTGCAAAGAGCCTTTCATTCCTTGCATCTCTCGCTCTACCACAGCAGGCCCATTAGACTTCATGATGCAGTGTGCAGTAATTGGTATTTCTGTTGGTAAGCAGCTTCCTGCCAGAACTGAGCTCCATGCTGTGCTGGAGACTGATATCAGAGCTGCAAAGAACTCCTGACTGAGCCTTTATAACGAGAGAGTTATCATTCAGACAAACACCTCCCATGATAAAAAAGAGAACAGAATTCAATCATACATTCTGTGGTCAGAGATTTGGTTGAGTTTGTTTCACACATCCTGCAGCAGAAGCATCTCTGTATGACGAAGCAACAATCCCTCCCCTAAAAGGATAATAGTTGTTGCATACTTAATGCCATTAACTGAAGGGGAGGTAATAAATTAACATTATATTAAATGCTGGGTGTTATCAAGCATGGCTGCTCGGTTTACATAGATGGCAGCAGGGCGTTTGCCTCTTTGATGTGGTAATAGGATGTTTTGGTTTTTGTGTGTCTGGCGTGGTTTAACCATGAGAGGCATTCCCAGCAGTTACTACTTCAGAATCAATTAAAACCCTTTTGCTAACAGCCCATGCCTGGTTCAAAAGAAGCACAACTAATTCTCCATCTCTCTGAGACCTACACTTGAGTCATTTAAAGAATGTGGACCAGGAGGAGTGGAGATATGGAGTCCTGAGGGAGTAAGGGAAAAGTCCTGGATCCAGAGACGTTTGCTGCAAAATGAACTTCGCCTCATATGTGCTGCATCTATTACATGTACGTGTGTGAAATACAAGGCAGATGGATCTACTTTTTGAAGCAGAATTTCAGTGACAATTGCAAACCTGTGGACCCAAGTTGTGGATTTTTTCATAATTACTCCAGATTTAAGAGCCCTGAAAGTAGAGAAAAATAAACCATACTAATGAAAAATCTACTTTGATATTTGTTTTTGAGGAACAAAAATGCCATATGGCACATTTTTGTAAAGCTTGTAAGATCCTAGGATTAACTCTTACTGTTAAGACTTGGTATAAAATCTCAAAAGGTTATGTGTTGGAAGAGACAGAAAAGATTTTGTTTGGAAATGTTTCTGGGACAGACGAGACCAAAAAAACCACAAGACCAACCTAAATTTCTGACTGTCCCATTATATGAGTAGGGTTCCATGTCTGAGTCATGGTGGTGGTGGTCGAATCATCGTTTTATGATTTTTGGACAATAATAAAACCATAGATTCCGAATTTTTAACAGTAAAACTCAAACGAATATTTAGAACATTTGCTCATGACTTCAATATTAACAGAAGGTAAACCCTTTAGGAAGACAACAGGTAAACATTGATTTTAGTTCATAGCTTAGTTAAATGCTCACTGGTTAGACTGAGATACTTCCCTCAAGTTGTTGTCACTGTTTTTATACCCCCATCACATGTGGCTTTGAGTAATCTGATGCTGTTGGTCAGTACCTTCCAAATGTAATCACGCCCCTTGAAACCTTTCCTACTTTGTCACATTACTAGCACAACCTTCAATATATTTTATAAGGTTTCTTGCATGTTTATTAATATGTGACCCTGCTCCAACACAATTGAATTATTGGCTCAATTACCCCCTCAGTATGTCAGTAGGTCCTGCAGAGGCCTTGCAATGAAACATTTATTTGATTGAGATTTGATGAAACAGGGGAACATTTAAACATGCAACACATTGGCACATAAGGATGGGAGTTGTCACTGCTGTAACAGATCAACACAAGTAGTGAATGAATAAAACGGAGGCATGGAGTCCAATTTTTTTACAGACAAAAATCTAAAAAAAAAAACGGGGCATGGATATGTATTAAGCCCCTTTTTACTCTAATACCCCCAAACAAAATGAAGTCCAACCAATTGTTTTCGGAAGTCACCGACTTAGTAGACAGATTCCATCCCTGCATAGTTTAATCTCAGTATAAATCCAAATGTTCTGAGAAGGCCTCAGAGGTTTGTTAGAGAACATTAGTCAACAAACAACATCATGAAGTCCAAGGTGCACAGCCAATTGAGAATAATGCCAGGACTTGAAAAGTGTTGTTTACAGACACTTGTCATTCAGTCTGACTCAGCTTGAGCTGTTGGCAAAGAATGAGAAAAAATCAGTCTATAGGTGTGCAAATCTGGTTAATACATACTCTAAAACACTTTCGTTTGTCATTGCAGCTATTTAATGTTGTAGAAGGGTCTCATGTCAGCTCTTCATGTTAGCAACATTTTACAGTGAAATAAATTTGCAATAACACAGTAACTGTAACTGCACAACAAGCTTGAACTAGCAGTTTAGTAAAACCCCATGTGTTATTAGTGGCCTTATGTAACCAGGAGAGAAAGTTAAGACTTGTGAAGCATTGTATGCTATGATCCACTGGATGAAGGTTAGCTGATACACAAAGGCTTACAGAGGCTTTGAAATTTGAGGTGTGTTTGCTCAGGCAAGCTGAGATTTACAGAACAATCAACACATGTGAGTGCATGCCTTCATATGTTATTGTCTGTTTGTCTGCAGGGCGTTTGTTGCATCTCCCTCTCTAAAACAGCCTATGTATACACAACAAAGGTCTCACAGCCTCCAGGAACAAAACTATAACCCTGGGTACCTGTTTCTAAACCCAGAAAGACACAAAAAGGAGAGGATGCTGATAGGAATGACGGGGAAAGTGTTTTACCTCAGCATGAAGAAATGAGACAAAGCTTGCGTCACAGGCTTCTTTTGGTCATCGCCAATGCACAGTATGTGTAATCTAACGTGTGTTTACGTGTGTCTCTGTGTGTCCGCACCAATAAATATGTAGCTGTGTTTGTGTAGTGTATAACTCAGCTGGAGGTAGGCAAGCGGCTCACGTTTCTTCTCTTTGGCAGGAAGCTGAGAAAAGATCGAACTGACCACAGCGTTTAGGAAAAACGTACTGTATATCCTGTTGACTCATTTCTTTAAATAAGATAGATAGATAGATAGATAGATAGATAGATAGATAGATAGATAGATAGATAGATAGATAGATAGATAGATAGATAGATAGATAGATAGATAGATAGATAGATAGATAGATAGATAGATAGATAGATAGATAGATAGATAGACAGACAGACAGACAGACAGATAGATAGATAGATAGATAGATAGATAGATAGATAGATAGATAGATAGATAGATAGATAGATAGATAGATAGATAGATAGATAGATAGATAGACAGACAGACAGACAGACAGACAGACAGACAGATAGACAGACAGACAGACAGACAGACAGACAGACAGACAGACAGACAGACAGACAGACAGACAGACAGACAGACAGACAGACAGACAGACAGACAGATAGATAGATAGATAGATAGATAGATAGATAGATAGATAGATAGATAGATAGATAGATAGATAGATAGATAGATAGATAGATAGATAGATAGATAGATAGATAGATAGATAGATAGATAGATAGATAGATAGATAGATAGATAGATAGATAGATAGATAGATAGATAGATAGATAGATAGATAGATAGATAGATAGATAGATAGATAGATAGATAGATAGATAGATAGATAGATAGATAGATAGATAGATAGATAGATAGATAGATAGATAGATAGATAGATAGATAGATAGATAGATAGATAGATAGATAGATAGATAGATAGATAGATAGATAGATAGATAGATCTTTTGAGTGTCCCATCTTACATTTCAGTGATGTCTCACTGTTTTCCCTGTGCTGATGCAGGCACACAGCCAAACAAATTCATCGCCTACCAATTAGCTCCTCAGGATGAAGGACACTTGTACAGATGCTGTGGCAGATTAGGAAATCCATTACTCTTCTAACTGGGTCACATGTTGACATCCAGGTGGAATATACTGTCTTAAATGGCAGACAGGTTCTGATAATGAATAGTTCTTTATCTACAGTGGGATGGCTTGTTATTTGACCCAGCTAAATAAAGTAAGGGTGGCAGAGCGGGTCACGATGGGGTGACTTCGACTTCTCCAGGGCTTAAAGCTTCTGGCTAAGCGAATGATTAGATTAGTGATTCAAAATTGCTGAAGGTTTGAGTGGTTGCTTGTGTTTATGTGTCAGCACTTTGATTGATGTGTTGTCTATCCAGAGTGCACCCTGGCTCTTGCCCCTTGTCACCTGGGATCAGCTTGATGGGTGGATGGATGGATGAAGCGGCAAGTATATCAGCGACAAGCAGCGCTACCTTTAAGGTGACAACAGATTGACAACTTTGAAGAGTATCCTCTTTGCTATGATAGGAAGATTAGAAAATAGTTACTGGTTTCATTTATATATAAAACTAATATCTAGCAGACATTTCCCTAAACTTAACAGCGTATCCAGAAGTGTGTAGAAACAGCTAACTCTGCAAATTTCCGCTCTAGAAGTGCTGGTTAGAGGCTTTTGGACAGTTTCAGGCCTTTTTATCTTTAATTACAGTGCTAATGCTAAGAGCACTGCCTGCTAGCTAAACACTTGATATAAAGTCTCTTCAAAAGGTAAAGTTCATTTTCTTAAATAAATATTCTTTCACAATTTATAACAGGTATACATTTTCAGACATGTTCATGGATCTAAATGAGTTATTGATTGTTTCACTCTGACTGAAGTTCATCAACTATTTAGTTATGTTATCATGAAATGTTTAGATATCTGTGTCTAATCTGACATTTTATCTATGGAAAAGACAGTGATTTAATTTCAGTTAAGCAACAGAAAATAACCTTGATTTAATCGTGAAGAAAACCCCCTGAAAAACTTCAATATAATACTTCCTGTATCTTTCTACCGGTCTCTGACATCAGTCTGAGAAATCTTTGCCCAACTCCTTACTTTTATCTTGGAGATGCTCGAGGGGTCTCTTGCATGTAAAGCCTATTTCAAGTCACTGCACAGCATATCATTGAGATTAAGATCTGTTTTTGACTCAACCCAGGACATTTGATTTCTTAGTTTTCATCCAGTCCTTGGTGGATTTACTGGTGGATTTTAAATAGGTCATTGTCATGTCACATGGTCCTGTTCTGCTTAAGTTTTGAAATTCTTTACAGGTGGTCTTATATTTTCCTCAACCACCCTCTAATGCATGGTATATTTCATGGTGCCTTCAGTTAGGGTCAGCTGTCACATCCTGCTGCAGTAAACTATTCCCAAACCATGGCACGTCCAGCTCTAAACTTCCGTGTTGGTATGAGGCTCTTTTAATTAAATACTGTACTTGGTTTAGGCCAAACAGTGGTTAATTTTTTCAATCTTACGGTCCACAATATAATTAGATAAGTTTTCCTTTCAGTGCTTTGGAATAGGGGAGGGGTCCCAGCAGTACCAATAGATTATTGAGAAGAGTAAGACTGGTACTTTTTTCCAGACATCCCCACAAAATCAGAAAAAGCCACAAGATTCTTTTCTCAGTTTTTTTTTTTTTTTTTATCACTAGTATATTGTAAAAGGATGCGGGTCATTTCATGCCTTTGGTATTTAGTTGTTTAGCAGTTTTGGGCATTTTCTAACAGAGTTTAGGCTTTCTACATTTAACACCAATTGTTACTTTGACTACTGAGACTTTATAGTACCATGCCATATTCTAGAAATAGCCTGCTGTAATAAAATGTATTTATCTGACTCTGTTAAATATGTTATCTACTAGCATAAGGTTAGTTAGAGATATTTTGGTTTATCAGGGGCCCCTAATCTCAGTAGGCTGTCATGTTCATATGTTAAATATGTTGCCAACTACCAACTGACCAAAACGGGCATCAGAACCAAAATAAATGGGAACAGAATGTAATACAAACATTTTAGTTACGCCTGACTATTTTAATGAATATTTATCTGCATTCTTCATAATGAAACTATGAATGACAAAGTGGCAAGGTATATGTATGAAATAGTGCCCAAAATGGCAAAAGGGCAAGCTGACACAGAGCTAGTATGAATAATTGATAAATATAGAGACCAAGTTGCTAATTTGGCAACAATGTCAGCGAGAGCAAATAAACAGCATTCTTTAGTTTACATGTGACATGTGGGTGAGTTAAAACATTGATTTTATTGCTTCTAAACTGTCGCTTTTCAGTCAACAAACTTGTTCCTTTCAGCAACAGGGCTAAACTGCATTAAACAGATACAACCTTGGTTTGAAAAAAAAACCATACATCATACTCTGAAGAACTGCAGACTGTGTGTTGATAGTGATTGTGCTGGAGCCGTTGTCAGAACATATCCTATTAGTTGGAGTGCAGCAGCCAAACTACTGGGGAACACCGGTGATTGGATCCTAAATATCCTCCTAAATATGACGTCTTGGGTTCTGTCCAGTGGTCCTCCCCCACTGTTATACTCAAAGTCACATCAGGTTGCATTGGATTTTTTTAGGTTTGCCTTTTTTTTATTAACACACAATATTTGCATTCACTGTGAGCACTGAACCAATATATAGGTTCTCCTAAAATTAACCACTTTTTATTCTTCCCTTGTTTTGATGTAACCCATGACCTACATTATGTTAGGAAAAGTTTTACAAGAAATGTTAATAAAATAGCATATAAAATAATGTACAATGTTATATGTAGGTTATGTCCAAGTAGAAAAATATGACAGAAACAGCTTTAGTAGAAGATTTACAATCAATGTGCAGTTAAGAACCATTAATCCAAATTTTAAATTAAGCCTCAGACAAACATGTATGTGTGTGTGTGTGTGTGTGTGTGTGTGTGTGCGTATGTGTGCGTGTGTGTTAAAAGCTCTGCCCTGTTCTCCACCCAGGGACAGGGCGCTCCTTGGAGCTCCCTGGCATACAGCTATATACATGCGTTGCCAAGTATTAAGCAAATTGGAAAAAAAGTACTGACCTGAAGGGAAGGGTCCTAGGTCAAAGGTTATGCTTCTATTTACACCTCTGGGCAACTTGGAAACACTTCTGGCATAGCATGCATGATATTGGGCTGTGGGAGGAATCCAGATCACTCAGAGAAAACCCACGCAGGCGGTACAGGAAGAACATCCAAACCCAACACAGAAAGACACACAGCTGACTGTCATCCTGTGAGACAGCCCTAACCAGTGTGCTAATATAAAAACCCAATCTCCACTTCACAGTCACCATTTATAACCCAGCTTGGTTTGAACTAATTAGTATTTAATGTCCCTGCTATCAAATGAAAGCCATATTTTTAAGTCTGTAAATGACTCTCACATGCCAACCCCATATTTAACAGCATATTATGAAACAAGCTTGACCCACATACTCATTAGGATGCAGACAGTGGTTAACATCATTACTTTCATGCCCACGGTTGTTCCCTACAGATAATTGTTAAATTGTACAATTACACCAGACCTTTCCTTCTACAAAACAGATTTACACTTTCAGTGGATTAACGGTTGGTTCAATTCAATTCAAATTCAATTCAAAAATACTTTATTAATCCCAAAGGAAAATTAAATGTTGTTATAGCTCATATTATGTAGGTTTCTTCAAAGAGCCGTTGTAGATGCTGATGGCTGGGAGCAAGAAGGATCTCCTGTAGCGCTCCGTCTTACAGCAGATCTGAAGAAGCCTCTGACTGAAGACACTCTGTTGTTGTAGGACAGTCTCATGAAGAGGATGCTCAGGGTTCTCCATAATGTTCTTCATTTTATGAAAAATCCGTCTGTCCACAATGATCTCCAGAGGTTCCAAAGGAGTCCCCAGAACAGAACCAGCCTTTTTTATCAGCTTGTTGAGCTTTTTTAAGTCCTGGCTCTGATGCTGCTTCCCCAGCAGATGATGGCAGAAGAGATCACACTTTCCACAACAGACTTATAGAAGATATGCAGCATCTTGCTGCAAACACCAAAGGACCTAAGCTTCCTCAAGAAGTACAGTCTGCTCTGTCCCTTCTTGTAGATGGCTTCACAGTTGCATCTCCACTCCAGTCTGTTGTCCAGGTGAACACCGAGGTATTTATACTCCTCCACCACCTCCACTTCTTCTCCCATAATAGAAATAGTTTTTGACTTATTCCTGTTTCTCTTAAAATCTACAATCATCTCTTTTGTTTTAGTCACGTTCAACATGAGATGATTGTTTCCACACCATGCCACAAAGCGGTCCACCACCATCCTGTACTCAGCTTCTTGTCCATCTCTGATCCACCCCACGACTGCAGAATCATCCGAGTATTTCTGAAGATGACAGGAGTCTGTCTTGTACTGGACGTCTGAGGTGTACAGAGTGAAAAGGAATGGTGAGAGTACAGTCCTCTGTGGTGCTCCTGTGCTGCTGACTACCTGGTTAGACACACAAACCTTCAGTCTCACAAACTGTGGTCTGTTTGTCAGGTAGTCTTTGATCCAGGAGATTGTTGAGGCCTCCACCTGAGTCTTCTGGAGTTTCTGACAAAGCAAATCAGGTTGGATTGTATTAAATGCACTGGAGAAATCAAAGAACATGATCCTCACAGTGCTGCTGGCTTTGTCCAGATGACAATGGGTTTGTTGAAGCAGGTGTATGATGGCATCTTCAACTCCAACTCCACAGCGATAAGCAAACTGAAGGGGGTCCTGATGGTTTACTGTTTGCTTACTCAGGTGGGCCAACAGGAGTCTCTCTAGGACCTTCATGATGTGAGATGTCAGGGCAACAGGTCTAAAGTCATTGAGGACTGATGGGTGAGTTTTCTTTGGTACCGGAACAAGACAGGAGGTCTTCCACAACACCGGAACCTTCTTCTGGGCCATGCTAAGGTTGAAGAGGTGCTGCAGAATCCCACAGAGCTGCTCTGCACAGGCCTTCACGACTCTAGGGCTGACATGATCTGGACCTGCAGCCTTATTCCTATTCAGTCTCTCCAGTTGCATCTTCACTTGACTTCTTGAGACACACAGGTGGAAGGGGGAAGCAATCTTCTGATATGGTTGAAGGCAAACGTGTAGAAGCAGAAGAGTCTAGGGCTGAGGTGGAAGATAAAAATGTGAGGTGTCACTGGACAGCTGTGGGTCCTGTGGGTCAAAGGAGGGTGGGATGTCTGTTTGGCTGTGAGCAGGAAAGGAGGATGCTGAGCTTGTTTCTGAACTGAACCTGTTGAAGAATGTGTTCAGTTCATTGGCTCTGTCCAGACCTCCATCAGTCCGATCATCCTTCTGCTTGAAGCCTGTGATCTTCATCCCTGTCCACACATCTCTGATATTGTTTTGCTGGAGCTGCTCTCCAGCTTCTTCTTGTACACCTCCTTGCTGTCTCTTATCTTGACTTTAAGTTGCTTCTGTATAATCCTCAATAATTCTCTGTCTCCCTCTCTGAAGGCTCTTTTTTTCTTGTTAAGCAGGTCCTTCAGGTCACTGGTGATCCAAGGTTTGTTATTGGGGAAGCATCTCACGGTTCTGGTGGGGATGATGTTATCCACACAGAAGTTTATATAGTCGGTTACACTAAACAGATTAGTCCACCAAGCTGTGGATCTCTACAGCTCCTCCAGAGTTATAATTGTCCTCTTGGTTATTTCTCTGATTAATAATCTTCCTGTCTGGCCTGTCGGGTTAGGCGGACAATGATGTCTTGGTAGACAGGCCTTGCAGCTGGTAGATGTTTAAAGGTGGTGTCAATCTCCAGTGGTCCTTCGGTGAGAGGACGGGCACATCCTTGTAAGACTACTTGTCCATTACAGGGCCCTGCAAGTCAGAAGATAATTGTAATTGTGTTTATGGATTGCTAAAATATGTTGTGAATATAGTAAAATATGGACACAGAAGCACATTTATTAATCAGGCCTTTAAAAGCTTTGTTTACCTCACACTTGCTCTTTCAGCTATAAGGCATGTCAGTTTAACATGTGTGAACAAACTTAGTAGATTTTCTCTTCTGAAAATCTACAGCTTTCTAAAGCATGACCATGAAGTAAAATTTATGTTTTTAAGCCTGCATTTGATAGATAGCATCTACTTTTCCGTTGTTGGGGAACAGCAGAGAGGACGAACCCTATACTTGTGAGGGATGATGATGACACGTGTTGTGTAACGCTGTTGTTGGTTTGGGACACAAAGATGAACGATCCAAGAAGCGGGTCTTGAAAAATTCCCTAAGAATTTTGTGCCAGTGTGTGTGTGTGTGTGTGTGTGTGTGTGTGTGTGTGCGTGAGGCGTGTCTGTGCGTTATCACCAGTGTGCTGTGACTGAATAATGCATGATGCTCAGCTGTGTTTGCATGTTGGGTAACACCCACTTAATCAAGAAGAGATAGATAGACAAAGACGGAGTCAGCGAGAAGTGGCAAGATGATTGCAGTTCAAATGCAAGACACTTGCGAAAATTAACTAATGAAAAAACCAAAAAACACTATTCTGCTGGTCAGAAGCAAAAATATATATAGCAGTCATTATTTGATAAAAGGAAGGAGTTTTATCTTTATAACAGACTGCACTAATTGTTTTATAGACTGTCAAGGAGCACACTTATACTCTAACCATCTATGAAGTAGTAAGAAAAAAACACAGCTAAACACAAAAGCACAGAGCTGAATAAGAGCAATGGCTCTGCTAGAGACTGTGCAGGAAAGACATGCAACTAAATGAGAAGCACAGAGCCAGCTGTACTTTCTTTTGCTAAAACACAGAGTGAGAACAAAAAGTTAAGTGCAGAAATAACTGCAAATAATTCATACATAGATGGTAGCAGGAGAAAATATAGCAAAGAAAGTATGAGCAGGTTGAGTGAAAGGATCTACTGTTACTTAACGTTTAATCTTTCTTCATTTCACTTTAAAGTCTTTTTTTTACCACAATGAGTCAGCATAAAATTTCACGGTTAAATAAATATAGCAATTATTTTTTTAAACACCTGTGAATTATCATTATAAAAATTAAACATCAGTGTTTAGTACATAATTCTGTGGCAGCATGGTGATAATTTAACTAAAAATGGAGGGATTTCAGTAAACATATACCAATATTATTGTAACCACCTGCAAATCTAGAAAGTGTCACTGTAAGCCGTTGAAAACTAACACAAACTCACACAAACACACCCACGTATTTTAGTGCATATAATTATCAGGCAATCATTCTAACCAGAGCTGTCAGGTGTAAAGAAACACAACATTAAGTGCCACAATCAGCTTTCAGCACAGAAGTAAGAAAAGGGAGTCACAAGTCCATCAGAGAGCAGAAGGAGATGCGGATAGAAAAAGGACCATAAAAATTAGCAGCTCGACACTCATCTCATATTAATATTCCACATTAGGAGTGCTTATGATGAATAATTAATTTACTGGAAAATGTGGAGATTTGTGTGCTCCTGCTAGGCTGAAGAACCCGAGTGATTCTGATCATGAACATTTACAGAAATCTTTGAAGTGTGCTTTAAGTTTATGAAACTGAGTTTGACTTTCATCTGTTAAAAAAAATGTTTGTGCATGACATAAATTACCATCTTTAACAGCAAAGGTGTATGCTTTGTTTATAATGGCAGCTTATCTGAGAAAGCTCTGTTTAATCTTCCAAGCTGGTGTGAAAGGAGGTTTCAGAAGTTCAACAATAAGTCTCTCGCTATGTGGTGACTCAGCTCACATATCTGAAATATTTGTAGATATGCGTCTGTCACCAAACCTGCAAAAAATTCTTTTAACTTTTTAACGTTTTTTGTGTAAATCATTGGCGACTGATATTGTAAAAGAAAGTTAAAACCTCACCCTTGCATACACTGTATAGAACATGTTTTTCAATGTCAAATATACAGTGGCTTGTAAAAGTATTCATGCCGCTTGAACTTTTCAACATATTGTCACTTTACAAAACAAACAAATATATTTTATTGGAATTTTATGTGAAAGACCAACACAAAGTGGTATACAATCGTGAAGTGGAAAGAAAATTATACATGATTTCTTGCATGATTGCAAAAGTATTCAGCACCCGTGAGTCAATAATTTGTGGAGCCACCTTTTGCTGCTTACTGCTGCAAGTCTTTTAGGGTATGTCTCTACCAGCTTTTCACATCTAGTGACAGAATTATTTGCCCATTCTTCTTTGCAAAACAGCTCAAGCTCAGTCAGATTAGATGGAGAGCGTTTGTGAACAGCAGTTTTCAGATCTTGCCACAGATTCTCGATTGGGTTTAGGTCTGGACTTTGACTCGGCCATTCTAACACGTTAATATGTTTTGTTTTAAACCATTCCATTGTAGCCCTGGCTTTATGTTTAGGTTTGTTGTCCTGCTGGAAGGTGATCCTCCGCCCCAGTCTCAAGTCTTTTGCAGACTCCAACAGGTTTTTTCCAAGATGGCCCTGGATTTGGCTCCATCCATCTTCCCATCAACTCTGACCACCTTCCTTGTCCCTGCTGAAGAGAAGCACCTCCAGAGCATGATGCTGCCACCACCATATTTGACAGTGGGGATGGTCTGTTCAGAGTGATGTACAGTGTTAGTTCTCCGCCACACATAACGTTTTGCATTTTGGGCAAAAAGTAAAATTTTGGTCTCGACTGACCAAACCACCTTCTTCCACATGTTTGCTATGTCCCTAACATGGCTTCTGACAAACTGCAAAACGGTACTTCTTATGGCTTTCTTTTAACAATGACTTTCTTCTTGCCACTCTTCCATAAAGACCACATTTGTGCAGTGCACGACTAATGGTTGTCCTGTGGACAGATTCCCCCACCTGAGCTTTGGATCTCTGCAGATCCTCCAGGGTCACCTTGGGCCTCATCCGGCCATAAAAGCCCAACCCGATCCCAGCCAACACACCCGAATATAATCCAACGTGAATAAATCTTTTATGTATTTTATTTGCGTTTCACTACAAAGATATAAACATTCGTGATTTTATGTATATTGTTTTAAAACCACTTGTTTTAAAATTAGGTGTGAGGTGTGAGAGTGCAGCTTACTGAAAAACGTCACAGTGCTGAGTGCTGCCACCCAGCTCAGAATCAACTGATCAGCTCACAGTCTTGGCAGACAACTTTCCAGAATATTATTACAATAAATGTAGGTGAGCAGTAGTTAGCATTGAGTAGGCCTACTCAGTGTTTTTGCTTTCTCACACTTATTTTCTATCACAGCTGGCAGACGGTAGAATGAACGTTGGTCTTGACCACCACGCGCAGCCACAACCCACATTTAGGCAAGTTTTCACCATAGTTATGGTAGAATGGTCTGGAGTTTTGCTTCACTGATCATGCTAAAACAAAGAAAACAGGCTGCAGCTGCCACCCAAGATGGCGATCCCGAAGTGTGGTCATGTGACCGTGACGTTATGTGAAAACCCCCCATTAGTTGCACTCAAAATAAAGGGGGCTGAATAATTTTGCACAACACACTTTTCAGTTTTTTATTTGTAAAAGATGTTTGAAATCATGTGTAATTTGCTTTCCACTTCACAATTGTAAACCATTTTGTGTTGGTCTTTCTCCTACAATTCCAAAAAAATATCTTTATGTTTGTGGTTGTAATGTGACAATATGTGGAAAGGTTCAAGGGGTATAAATACTTTTATCTAAGAAAATGTTTGCTGTTTTTGGTCAGTTCCCAAAATTAATTATCAGAATAATAGAAAGGGATCTTTGGAGATTACTTAAATTACTTTCTTCAAATTCAAAAACTATTATTACCATGTTTTCAAACAATTTGGAAAATCCCAGACAATGATATCATGGCTTCTGAGAGGTCAGTTCACAACATTAGAGTTAAATGGAGGTAAATCTGTGTTTTTTAAGATAACTCCTCAACCACACTGCTTCCTTATGTGACATCATGGGAAGAAAAATGGCAAAAAGATCTGGTTCATCCTTGGGTTTCAAGATAGAAAATAGTAGTCACGTGCATCTGTCATCTGTTAAAACAGTTCTAACCATAGCATTGGACTCTCCAGCTGTCACATTGTTCAGGATGGACATGGGGGTCCTGGAGGTTAACATCTTTTGTTAAAAGGTCTATATCAACTCCAGAGTAAGCTAACGACCTTGGGAAGATGCTGGGTGAAACTGGTTGGAGAGTGTCATTATCCACAGTGAAATTTGTTTTTCACCAACACGGCTGAAAGGCCCCTTAGAGGGGAAGTAGCCATTAGTCCAAAAGCAACAAAAAAGCAAGATTACGCCTTACAAATGCACTCAGGAAAAAATACATTGCTATTTAGAGACATATCCTGTGGTCTGTTGAAACTCAAATTTAACTGTTTGGCAATAATTAACACCATGACATTTGGAGGAAAAAGAGGGAAGCTTTCTAGCTTGAAAACACCATCCAAACTGTGAGATACAGGGAAGGCAGCATTATATTATGTGTGTGTTTCACTGGAGGGGGGAGTGATGTCCTTCAAAAA
Organism: Girardinichthys multiradiatus; assembly: GCF_021462225.1. Lineage (NCBI taxonomy): Eukaryota > Metazoa > Chordata > Actinopteri > Cyprinodontiformes > Goodeidae > Girardinichthys > Girardinichthys multiradiatus. The sequence continues at coordinate 23,932,338 of NC_061800.1, read as the reverse complement.
ACCAGATGCCATTATTAGCAAAGAACATTATGTAGAAATACTGAAACAACATCCCAAGACAGCAGCTAGGAAGTGAAAGCTTGGGCGCCTACTGGTCTTCCAAACGGACAGTGACCCTTCGCATACAGTGAAATTAGTTACAAGGTGGCTTAAGCACAACAAAGTCAATGTTTTTAAGTGTCCATCAGAAACGCTTGATCTCTGTCGCAATTTGTCTACAGAGCGGGTTTGAGCAAGGCACCCTGCAAACCTTCCTCAGTTACAGCAGTCCTGTCAGGAGGGATGGGCCACAATTCCAGCAAACTATAATGAAAAGCTTGTGAAAGAATACCCAAAATGTTTGACCCAAGTCTTAAAGACTAAAAACAGTTATACCAAATTCTTAGGAAATGAGAAGAAAATGAAAAAGGAACAATTCTCACTCTCTATAATCCAGCATGTGTTGAATAATTGATAATCCTAACTGACCTAAAACCAAAAATGTTTAGTCTTAAATAATGTCAAAAAGTGAAATATGAAGGTTATGTGTCTTTTTATACAGTGCAGGTAAAGATCAGGTTTCAGCTGTTTTTTTGCTCTAACTGTAAAAATAGTTTTGTTTTTACGTGTTTATTTTGTTTTAAGTTCTTTCATGTTATGGAATAATTAAGAATAAAACGTGTTTTACTTCTAGTCTCTGACAGCACAAAATGTGCTTATTAACCTATAATAACTCATTTACTATTCTTTGTATTTGTTCCAGAGATCATTAATGAAACAGTACTTGAGGTTTCCCCAGGGTGAACCTTTGTACCCAATACACCAGTTGAAATTCATCTGTAATTTCTTTGTACATGTAAGCGTAAAGTTTAAAATGTATTAATGTGGAACCAGAGGGGACAGCTGGCTGTGGATTCCTCTGTTTAGTCTTCACATTTAACGTTGTATGCAGTATAATTTGTTTGGGACTCAGTTGTATCTCCTGCATATTACTGTAACAATCATGTGAGACTGCAAAAAAAAAAAATCACATAAATCATTCAAACACTTTAGGAATAAATGAATAAATGTCTTTTTTCCTCAGTCATTCAATGTTAGCTGCCCAACAGATAGTGCTGCAGGATATTAAAATTTTGGGTGTGCAGTCTTACTTATATTTAAAGACTTAAGCAAAGACTTTTTTAAGTAGGGTTCTGTGAAGTTTTTATCAGGATTTTTCTTTCCAGTTGTAGAAATAAGCCGTAACAAACTGAGTTTTGGGGAAGAGAGACGTGTTTTCATACAGATAAAGCCTTATTTATGCCTGCCCTGTCTGTCCTTGTGAAAAACATCTGGCAGCAGGAAGGACGAGTCAAACAAAGAATAGCCTGAAAAAGAGAATATATCTAGTGAGCATCAGTTGTGTGGATGAAAATGCCTTGTTAATGTCTGAAGAGGATGAGCAAACTGGTTTACCACAACCAAGGTATGCAGAACACCATCTTTCAATGCCCAACATGTTGAATTCTTCAGACAGACAGGCCAAAGTGGCAGCAGAACACATTGGTGTCCACAAGAAATATGAAACTGAGGCTACATGTCACACAGGCTCATCAACATTGGAAAACTGTTGCCTGGTCCAATCAGTCCCAATTTTAGCTGCAGCATTCTGTTGATAGGATCAGTTTTTAGTCTAACAGTGCTTTCACACAAAACCTTTGGAATGCTCTGTACAGTTTCAGAGTCCGGTTTCTGGAGCAGATCACGCCGGTGTGAACCCATTCCAGACCCTGAAACGGACCAGAGAACCTTATCCTGGCACGGTTACAACTGCCAGTCTCTGCATGGTTTATCTGGACCCTGGAGCAGTTCGCTTGCAGTGTGAAAGTGTGCCAGGCCAGCGTACCAAAAGCAGGAAGACAGGATGTAACGTGATACAGCGCATTTCAGTAGAAGAAAAAGAAGTATAGGAGGCAGACTTTCTTCTTTGTGCTTTTTATCTCGATCATCGCAATACCATCTCTGCAACAATCCATTGCAACAGCATGACTTTATATAGTTCGGTCTGAAAAATCTCTGTGTGAAGGCAAACTGGGCCAACTGAAGGTCTGATCCCTGGACCGGACCAGCAGTGGGAATGCACCCTAAATAACATAAAAGCAGATCCATTGAGCCTTATTTCAGTGGTTCAGGTTACTGGTTGTGGTGTAATAGTGAGGGAGATAAACTGTATTCTTGACACTCTTTGGGTCCCTTAGTACATTTAAGCATCATAAAAACAGCACAACTAGGGATGCACAATATATTGGCATTACCATCTGTATGGGCATGTGGTATTTGATTGCGCATGTGACAGCGATAGTGATGCAGTGCAGGATTGTGAGGTGTTTAAATGAAGCACAGAAGCAATCTCAGCTATGAGCTGACTTTGTTCAAAGGGTAGAGAAATACTGTATATATAATATATTTTCTTTCCTTGACTTTTGTTTTGTCATTTTTTTTAAATTCAATTCAATTCAGTTCAATTCAGTTTATTTATTTAGCGCCAATTCACAACACATGTTGTCTCAAGGCCCTTCACAAAGTCAGGTACATACAATAACATAATCCTGTCCCAGGATTTCTTGCATACCATATAAAGAGGTTGGACAATGAAACTGAAACACCTGTCATTTTAGTGTGGGAGGTTTCATGGCTAAATTGGACCAGCCTGGTAGCCAGTCTTCATTGATTGCACATTGCACCAGTAAGAGCAGAGTGTGAAGGTTCAATTAGCAGGGTAAGAGCACAGTTTTGTTCAAAATATTGAAATGCACACAATATTATGGGTGACATACCAGAGTTTAAAAGAGGACAAATTGTTGGTGCACATCTTGCTGGCGCATCTGTGACCAAGACAGCAAGTCTTTGTGATGTATCAAGAGCCACGGTATACAGGGTAATGTCAGCATGCCACCAACAAGGACGAACCACATCCAACAGGATTAACTGTGGATGCAAGAGGAAGCTGTCTGAAAGGGATGTTCGGGTGCTAACCCAGATTGTATCCAAAAAACATAAAACCACGGCTGCCCAAATCATGGCAGAATTAAATGTGCACCTCAACTCTCCTGTTTCCACCAGAACTGTCCGTCGGGAGCTCCACAGGGTCAATATACACAGCCGGGCTGCTATAGCCAAAACTTTGGTCACTCATGCCAATGCCAAACGTCGGTTTCAAAGGTGCAAGGAGCGCAAATCTTGGTCTTTGGACAATGTGAAACATGTATTGTTCTCTGATGAGTCCACCTTTACTGTTTTCCCCACATCTGGGAGAGTTACGGTGTGGAGAAGCCCCAAAGAAGCGTACCACCCAGACTGTTGCATGCCCAGAGTGAAGCATGGGGGTGGATCAGTGATGGTTTGGGCTGCCATATCATGGCTTTCCCTTGGCCCAATACTTGTGCTAGATGGACGCGTCACTGCCAAGGACTACCGAACCATTCCTGAGGACCATGTGCATCCAATGGTTCAAACATTGTATCCTGAAGGCGGTGCCGTGTATCAGGATGACAGTGCACCAATACACACAGCAACACTGGTGAAAGATTGGTTTGATGAACATGAAAGTGAAGTTGAACATCTCACACGGCCTGCACAGTCACCAGATCTAAATATTATTGAGCCACTTTGGGGTATTTTGGAGGAGCGAGTCAGGAAACGTTTTCCTCCACCAGTATCACGTAGTGACCTGGCCACTATCCTGCAAGAAGAATGGCTTAAAATCCTTCTGACCACTGTGCAGGACTTGTACAGGTCCTTCTCAAAATATTAGCATATTGTGATAAAGTTCATTATTTTTCATAATGTCATGATGAAAATTGAACATTCATATATTTTAGATTCATTGCACACTAACTGAAATATTTCAGGTCTTTTATTGTCTTAATACGGATGATTGTGGCATACAGCTCATGAAAACCCAAAATTCCTATCTCACAAAATTTGCATATTTCATCCGACGAATAAAAGAAAAGTGTTTTTAATACAAAAAACGTCAACCTTCAAATAATCATGTACAGTTATGCACTCAATACTTGGTCGGGAATCCTTTTGCAGAAATGACTGCTTCAATGCGGCGTGGCATGGAGGCAATCAGCCTGTGGCACTGCTGAGGTCTTATGGAGGCCCAGGATGCTTCGATAGCGGCCTTTAGCTCATCCAGAGTGTTGGGTCTTGAGTCTCTCAACGTTCTCTTCACAATATCCCACAGATTCTCTATGGGGTTCAGGTCAGGAGAGTTGGCAGGCCAATTGAGCACAGTGATACCATGGTCAGTAAACCATTTACCAGTGGTTTTGGCACTGTGAGCAGGTGCCAGGTCGTGCTGAAAAATGAAATCTTCATCTCCATAAAGCTTTTCAGCAGATGGAAGCATGAAGTGCTCCAAAATCTCCTGATAGCTAGCTGCATTGACCCTGCCCTTGATAAAACACAGTGGACCAACACCAGCAGCTGACACGGCACCCCAGACCATCACTGACTGTGGGTACTTGACACTGGACTTCTGGCATTTTGGCATTTCCTTCTCCCCAGTCTTCCTCCAGACTCTGGCACCTTGATTTCCGAATGACATGCAGAATTTGCTTTCATCTGAAAAACGTACTTTGGACCACTGAGCAACAGTCCAGTGCTGCTTCTCTGTAGCCCAGATCAGGCGCTTCTGCCGCTGTTTCTGGTTCAAAAGTGGCTTGACCTGGCACCTGTAGCCCATTTCCTGCACACACCTGTGCACGGTGGCTCTGGATGTTTCTACTCCAGACTCAGTCCACTGCTTCCGCAGGTCCCCCAAGGTCTGGAATCGGCCCTTCTCCACAATCTTCCTCAGGGTCCGGTCACCTCTTCTCGTTGTGCAGCGTTTTCTGCCACACTTTTTCCTTCCCACAGACTTCCCACTGAGGTGCCTTGATACAGCACTCTGGGAACAGCCTATTCGTTCAGAAATTTCTTTCTCTGTCTTACCCTCTTGCTTGAGGGTGTCAATAGTGGCCTTCTGGACAGCAGTCAGGTCGGCAGTCTTACCCATGATTGGGGTTTTGAGAGATGAACCAGGCTGGGAGTTTTAAAGGCCTCAGGAATCTTTTGCAGGTGTTTAGAGTTAACTCGTTGATTCAGATGATTAGGTTCATAGCTCGTTTAGAGACCCTTTTAATGATATGCTAATTTTGTGAGATAGGAATTTTGGGTTTTCATGAGCTGTATGCCAAAATCATCCGTATTAAGACAATAAAAGACTTGAAATATTTCAGTTAGTGTGCAATGAATCTAAAATATATGAATGTTAAATTTTCATCATGACATTATGGAAAATAATGAACTTTATCACAATATGCTAATATTTTGAGAAGGACCTGTAGATGCTGTATTGGCCACAAAAGGAGGCCCTACACCATACTAATAAATTATTGTGGTCTAAAACCAGCTGTTTCAGTTTCATTGTCCAACCCCTGTAGAACAGATGGCTGTCTACATGTGCCATGGTAGTTTTGCTCCATAAAGAGTATATCTCTTGACAGTATACTAATTAATTTAATATTCAATCCAGCATCAAAGTAGGCAGGCCACACTATTGGTAAAGTAACCTATGACCTTAAACCATTTAAAGTAACTGTGTGTTGGTGGATGGGTGTGTGTGTGTGTGTGTGTGTGTCTGTGTGTGTTGGGGGGTGAGCTTATGTGTAGACATAAATGTGTTTGTGTTGAGCGGCACTAAGCAGAGGAGACCCCCCAGAGCCCTCAACACACCAGGAAGGCACCAGATCTGCGGTGTCCAAGTTATGAGGGGCACATTGTATTTCACCCACCACTTTAGGACGTGGCCTGAGCACCCACACAGAGAATACCCCACCAAGGCAGGTAGCCCCTACTAAGGGGGTTGGGGGGGCTTGTTAGCAAGGGGCTGCCCACCAAGCAGAGCAGCCCTCTTCAGGGGCTCCCGATGTTGCCGCCAGACATCCCCAGGCCTTCCCCACACCCCCAGTCTCTGCTGAACTAGGCTCCACGGCAGGAGTCGAGTGTGCCATGCCGTGTCCCCCCCCAAGCACAGACCACCACCCCTGTGGTGTTTTGTGTCTGTTAATGTGAATTGTTTTGCTGAATGGGGGTGTGTATGTCTAAACTGCATTAAAATGTTAATGTTACGTTGTTTGGTTAAGTAAATGCCCCACTTTCTTCTATTTATGAATTACCGGTGATGAATCACATTTTTTGGTTTAATATAACTATTCACACACACGCATGATTATCCACTGACCTATAAAATAAAGAAATTACTTAAATAGAACCTAAGAACATGAAATGAGCTAAAGCACAATACATCATGTCCAGATCTACATAAACAAAGTAATTAACATCTATCAATCTGAAAAGGGTTCCAAAGCCATTTATTTTGACATAAACATCTTGATGATCAACAAGACTTTTGCAAAAATATTCTGTTGACTCACAGGACAAAAGTGTAGCTTTTTGGAATGTGGGAGATTTTGGGAGTTTCTTCTGGCATAAAACATAGCATTTTAGAAAATGAACATTATACTGACAAACATGGTGGTGGTCACGTTGTGATGGCTGCTTTGCCACTTTGCTGCTTGAGGTGGTACAATAATTTGGGGGAGCCATATATTCTGCTTTCTAGTAGAAAATGAAGGACAGTCTCTGACTATCAGTTCAGGTCCTCAAGCTCAAGCAAACCTGGAAAATGCTGCAAGACAATGATGTGAAGCACACCAATAAGTCCACCTCTGAATGGCTAGAAAAAAGGAAGGTTTTGGAGTGGTTTAGTCGAAATCTGGACTCAAATCCAGTTGAGATCCTGTGGCATGACCCTAGGTCACCCATACTCAAAACCTGTCGGTTTGCATAAAATAAACAATTTTGGAAAGAAGGGTTAGCAAACAATGCCACACATTAATGAAAATGTCTCATTACCTGTTACTGCATACCTTTAATTGCAGTTGTTGTGACCAAGGGTGACACAGCCAGTAATTAATTTAGGAGGCAATCATTTCTTCCACATTAAGACAGGCTGATCTGGATAGCTCTTTTCCCTGAAAAAATTAAACTGAAACAGTTATTACTCAGGGGGATTTTTTTGTCTGATATTGAAATGTATTTGACAATTTGAAACATTTAAATGTGAAAAACGCAAATCATTTTATTGCTTTGATTCTTTATTCTTACTGTGTAACACAAATAATACTGGCAGAATGAGAAGTCTTAGCACACATAATTGTGCACTGAAATAAAGACATTTTACAGTTGAGAAACATTAATGATAAAACATCAGTCTGAGGAAAAGTTTTTGAAGTTTAAAATCAGCTAATATAGCATTTTCTTGCATCTGTATAAGTTTTATTTTTGAGCTCTTTGTATGGCTACGACTACTTTCTGTTCCAGGTAAGATACTCACTATTTAGAATTGCTTCACACGGCCTGACTTCAGAAGAGATTCAAGTCTCCTTTTAGACTTGTCAATGTGTAAATCCATCTCTAATAATTGTGGAATATCACACAAATGTTTTATCTTGAGGATGCATCCCATTATGAAGTGCATTTAATGCAAAACCATGTTTCCATGGGAACCTGTTTGGTCCATTGCACATATTACACCATATGTTTCTTTGAAGACTTGTCATACTGTTCATTTTAAGCAAATATATCAAGTATAGTTGCCAGAAATATTACCATAGGGTCAAACTAAATCTCATTTTCTCTGCTAACATCAAATAGCAAAAAACAATAACTCGGCTGCCTTTTTAGCTGCCTACATGTGCAAACTGTGCCACCAATTGGCCAAGTTGCAAAATGCTGTCTATAGAGAACTGAGCTAATTTTAGGTGCAGCAATATGTAGACCAGGTGGACATGCGTGGCCTACCTAGCCTGCTTCGTTTGGCTGCATATTATCTTAGCAGCAGTGGACCTGAATAGACTTAGTAAAAGCTGAACCCCTTGACCCACACGCTTCGCTGCAAGATCTAATCCTATTCTGATTTATATTTTTTTGGCTGCTAAAGCCTTTGCTTTCTCTGAGTAAATATGCCATAGCTCCCTTCTTTCTGTTAATACTGTAGCACAGTTCTAGGAAGAGGGAGGGACAAGGAAGCATTTTTTTCTTTGTCCCTGTTAATTTATTGTTATATTAGGTTATGGATAATTTATGGATTAAACTTAAATACCCTCCCTAATGAAATCTTAAACATTTTGTCACGTTTCAAAAACAAACTTTCGAGTATTTTATTAGGATTTTATGTCATAGACAAACACAACGTAGTACATAATTTTAAAGTGGAAGGGAAATGATTAATGCATGCCTGACTTTTCAGATTTTTATTTGGAAACCATTTCACAGTTATAAAAATAGTTGGTGCTGATGAATCACATAAAATCCCCTGAAAATGATTTTTGTAAGGCATTTGTGGTAATAAAAATAAAGGACTCACTTAAATTTGTCCTACTCGTTTTTAGAAAAGTTTTATTTGAGCTCAAAATCTTTGGAAATAATCATTTTCATTGTCTCCCAACCCTCTAATATTCATGTTGTACTAAGGCAGTGGTCGAAACTTGCAATTCCCAGCTGGTAATGAGAAAACAGGATGGGTCTACTGAAATTACTTTTTATAGGCACATGCAAAGGCCTGCTCATTTATTTATTTATGCATCACACAGAGAGGAGCTTTCTGTGTCTGAGAGTAACAGCCTTTTGGATTACCTATTTCTGTCCTTTTCTGACAGCATTTCTCTTTTTGCAGCATCACACCAAATGAGTATTATTCTGCCTTTCGCAGTTTACCTGCAAACTGCTTGCTTTTAGCTGGTCTATTTTGAGATCTTACTAATAATGCAGCAGAGTCATGAAAAGCAATAAATACTGTGCTGGTGAAACGTTTATATGGCACGAATGTCATATTAAGCTGGGGCTTTAATGATTTATTTGTACTGTTCAGGGTTGGACTGATAATGTACAGTAAAACTTCAATGATGAAAACAAAACTTTAGTGCACAAGCTTGAATTTAATGAGAATTTTCTATTATTAGCACAGGGTGAAAATATTGCATAGAGGCACAAATATATACAGTTATATTTAATAAATTAGAATGCTATTGAAAGGTCAATTTATTTCAGTAAATCAATTCACTAAGTGAAACACGTTATATAGATTATTACACACAAACTGATGTTTTCAAGCCTTTATTTCTGTTAATATGATGATTTTATACTTACATCTAATGAAAAATTGACATTTAAGATTAGAATATTACAACAGACCAATAACAAAACGTTTTTAATACAGAAACATGTTTTCGATGAAAAATCATGTATACTACCTATTTTCAAAAGGTACTCTCAATCTGACAAACGTATCTCATCAAAATGCATATTCTCATTTATTAAACATGATTTACATACACCCTACAAACCTACAGAAATGTCCTTGTGTATGTTGTAGAGAAACCACACACTTTATGTAGCCATCAATGAGCTTCTTTCTTGGTGAGCAACCTATAAGTCAATGGTGATTGTTAACTTGCTTCTAACTTGTGTCTAACATCTTCAACTTTTTTCATTATGTTCACTGCCAGTATAGAATAGGGAAATAAAAGAAGAGGAGAGGGATAGAAACTTTCTGTCTGCACCTTAAAATGCTAGGAAAATTATGCATCAGAAGGTGACTCTTTATGATTAGTGAGCGACTTAATTAAAAAGCCTTAGAATAACAATGAATACTCTTTCATCATATACTTAATATGCAGTATATCATGCAAGGGATCTGTGATATCACTGAACGGTGATGACTATCTTCTTTGAAAATAAAAAGATGAGAAAAATCATAAACTTTAAAGACTTAACCCTGCTTGGGTTATACTATTCCTATGGTTCTCAAAGCGTGGTACAAGTACCATTGGTGGTGCATGGACTGCCCTTAACTGTGATTTAGAACATGGCAGTGAACCAGGAATAAGCACTGGTGGCTGTTTTTGCTGTGCTCCAATTAGCTCTGAAGTCAGAACTTGGATCTTACAATGACATCAAACCCAACTAACCCAGTTCCAAGTTCAAAATCAGTGGGACTTGCTAATTTACATGCTTAGCAAACAAACTAATAACAATGTATTTCCCTGCTTTTTGAACTTTAAACACTATCATAATATGTTCACTAAAGATAGCTGCAACGTATTGTGAGTGTGACATATTTTAATTCAAATTGTCAAAAGAGAGGATAAACTGTTTTTCTTTAAATCCAGCAATCACTAAGTTTCAAGTGCAAGACAGCCATATTAGATTTTGAGGAAGAGGTTGATGAGATATCTGTGACATTCCCACTTGGAATTCCAACTTCAAGTGACCATTATAAATGCTGCTTATTTTTTTCTAACTTCACTGGACCTCAAGCAACTTGGATTCTGTGCTTCTTCACTCTTCCCTTAGACAGGACTTTGGACGACTGAGCAACAGTCCAGTCCATTTTCTCCTGTGCCGAGGCAAGACATTTTTGGTGTGTCTGATTCAAGAGTGGTTTGACACAAGGAATGAAACAGCTTCAGCTCATGCCTTGAAAACATATCTGTGTGGCCACGCCCGCTAGGCCACGCCCCTATTTGGCAGGCTATAAAACTAGGTGAAACTCCGCCAGTTTTTTTTTCTTAAATATATAATCAAGAGGAGGCTTTAATCTTCAAATGACTTTTGCACAAATACCTTCGAGTTTTACAGCAACTTAAACACAGGCAAAGACATTTTAAGGTCCCTCAGACATTGCTGACTGTAAACAAAATTATACCAAAAGCACCTTTTTCTTTGCAGCAACCCCACATGTCTCATATCATAATAAACTTGAGACACTCACCTTTCTAACAAGGCATAACTTTCCTTTCTAGCACCTTCTCTGGTGATGTAATTTGCTTGCACATTACAGTCTGCTAGTTCTTCTACGCCGACTGCTAGCTTGCGCGCTACTCCATTAGCTTCCAGTTATGTTAACAACTGTACATTTGATGATACACAGAGTAAATGTCATAACCAAAGGCTATGTCATATGCAGAAGGACTCCTACAATGGAAATCAGCACTTTTTTTGACCAGATTCCTTTTTATTTCCTTTTCATGAGGTGAAAAGGAAACATTTGGGAAAGTTGTGGCACCCTTTGCCTAACTGCCATTTCCGCTTGGCACATTGCCCTCTAAAACTTTTGCGGAACATATATGTTTCAATTTTTTCAGTCCAAATTTGCTGCAGTTATTGTGAAGATATGAATGAATGCAACCTGGGGGTTCTCCTAGGAATTCCAAAGGATTTCCATAGTGTTTGCAATGTTCATTTAGAAAAAACTTTTGGCGAGGCTCAAAAATGTTTATTTTTTTCTTTGTTTAATCACAAATAAATCAGACATAGTAACAGTTACAATAGTGGTACCACTGGAAAAATATTCTTTTATGTTCTACCTTTACAAAGGTACCAAACATTTGCATGTAGGCCTTGTAACTGTGGAGGTATACTTGATTTATTTAAGGTATGTAATGTCAGGCGGAAATTGCTCAAAAACCCCTTAGGGTTTAACAGGTTAAAGTACTGACTCCAGCTGCAGTCCGCATCTTTCAAGTCTCCCTCAAACTCTTGAATGGACTTCACAATGCTGGCAGGCTGCTGTTATCAATGTTGGGTGTGCATCTTTACCAACATGCTTTTTCCCCTCCATCCAACATTCCACTAATATGCTTAGATACAGCACTCTGTAAACAGCCAGGAGATGTCAATCTTCGCCTGCGTGGTTGTGTAGGCCATAACATGGTCATACTATAACATTTCTCTATTAAATAAAATCTTTATTTTTTGCGGCTATGTAATGTTGAAATTTACTAAGGAACCATAGGTCTTCATTACTAATAAATCATCATCACTTTTTGGACTAAATTACTAACATTAATGTACTTTCAATGATATTTGAATATATTAATATTCTATGATAACTTGTTAAGATGCACCTGTAGTATTTTATTACTGCTTTAAAATATTACCCTAGGTGGTGGTACATTTGGAGCACCTCGTACTAACTGAGATTGCACTTGAACCACTGACATTCAATCCTTGAACAGCATGCCCCAGAATTTTAATTGAGAAATGCAAATCTGGCCTCTCCCATGCAGTGGCAGACCCCACGCTGCTGGGGCGTGGTTTCTGTGAGTGGGTGGGAGCAAAAGCCACGCTTGTAAGTTTTCAAACTGCCCAAAGTGGAAACAAGGAAATAACCTTGGAAGAGAAAGTCACGGTCGGATGTGCGTCTACTGGGATAATAACGGGCTGCAGTGTTTATTAGACCGAACTGGGTGGGTTTATTTGAACAGACCCACTGATTTTCTTGGAATCTTTGTTAAGATTTAGACGGATAAATTATTATAATTATTACAGGAGACTGTCAGGTTATATGTTGGCATGTTTGGAGTCTAAAGTGACACTCTTATAAATCTGATATGTTGTGCCAGAGCACAAAGCCGTGCATCTGCTTCATCTAGAGCGCCCGCCCCATTGAGGCTTTCTGCGGAGCGATGGTGGGAGATTGATTATAGTCTCCGGGATTTACCGTGGAAAAAGCCAGAGAAAGAGCTGCTCTCCTATCAGTAAAAGGAACGTATTCCAGATTGACTTCGCACTCACCTCTCAGACCCTCTTTAAGTCTTTTTATTCTGGATAACCAAAATACGCACAAGTCACGCCGGACTTTATCTTTTGTTATTCCAAGGAGGCTGTTTGTGTGTGTTTGTGTGTATGTGTGTGTGTGTGGCGGGGGGTCGCCTCCGCAGTCTCGGATGCGTAGTAAGCGGGGGAGTGGGTTGGGTCGCCTTGGAGCCAGGCACACGTCGTCAGCGATGAAAAGCGTATAGGTGAAGGTGAAGGCGAGGGGAAGACGCGTCACCAGAAGCTTGTGTGTTGTTGGGGGGAGAAAGTCGCACACCGGACTCGCCGGCTCAGGATTATAGACTCTACGGTTAAGGCAACCCCCAGCAGGTTCTTCAGGGATCCGTACACCTTTCTTCATCTCTAATCCAGGACTAGCTGTACTGCCTATATTGGTGGTGATTCCACGGAGCAACACATACAATGGCAACCGGTGCGCTCCTGCTTGCCTGTGCGCTGCTTGGTAAGTCCGATCCCCACAGAAAAACATGAAAAAGCTTTGATGTTGTTTGCGTTCTTTGATTTTTATCGTTAATGGTACGACACCTGTATGAGACACGATGATAGGAGACGGTAGTCATGATGAGTCAGGTCCAAACAGAGACCACATCTTTGATCACTGCATTAATAACATGTCTCCGAACAGCTGTCTGTGAATGAAATAGGTTAATGTCATGTGGACTTTATTCACAGATTAAGCCGGTATATTGTTTGACCGCTGATTTCAAAGGGTGGTCTTTTAATGCAGCTAATGCTTTTTAAGGTAGACACATCATTAAGACACCTGGATAAAGTGATTGGTGAAGTCAAACGGTTGTAGGCACAGTGTCTTCAAAGTTTTTCCCATATTGTCACAGTGCAACCCCAAATTTAAGTGTGTTTTATTCAGATTTGGAAAAACTAACACTGTATGTCCACTGAAAACACAATCCCCATCATTGGAAACTGAAAAGAGGGAGCATGCTATGGGGGCTTCTTTCTTCCGGGCAGCTGGTCACAATTGGTTTGATGATGAATTGAGCTAAATGCAGTGCAATCTGGGAAAGAAAAATCTTTTGGGGGCTTCAAAAGACTTGAGAGTGGGGCTGATGTTCTCTTTCCTGCAGGACAACCACCCTAAACATAAAGCCAAACTAGAACTGAATGGTTCACGTCGTGGGTTATCAAAGAATATTCATCTGATAGAATGGTCCAGTCAAAGGAAAGACCTAAATCCAAGAAGCAAGATTTGAAAATTGATGTTTACAGATGCTCTTCTGACAATCCGACCAAGTTTGAGCTGTTTTGCAAGTGTGGCCAAATGATCACTGAAACATGGTGGTGGGAATATCATGATAAAGGTGTTGTGATTATGAATCTGAGAATATTAATATTTTATCAAATAATATTTTGGTGTGTTAAGGGTTGTCCTGTGAATACCAGCCCAGTAAGGCGATGGTATTAGGACAAAATAGAAAGGTGTGAGACGAGCTCTGACATTATTGAACAGCATAAACTCTGCACACACATGGAATAAATTCACACAATTTCTTAAAATACAAGAATGTATTAACAAAAATAAGTCAACTCAAAGTCAAACATATTTCAATCAACAAACCCTTTACTATGCTAAAACAATCCAACTAAACTACCAAGCAGAATTAAAGAATAGGGAAGATTAATGGGCTATGTACAATATAAACAAGTTGATTAAAGATGGGAAATCATGACCAAGAAGAGTGATGCAACATTACCATGCAATGTTTATGTTTGAGAACCAAGGATTATCTTGAAGAATCTGGAAGTGAAGTGAAGTTAGTCTTGGAACTAACTTAGACAATAATCAGCAAACGTTTAGACAACCATTCACAATGCAAGATCAGATAAAATATTATTTTAATAAAATAATGTTTTAAAGTATGATCTGCTCAATAAAACCAACCTTCTGGATGACCATTTCTCAATGGTGTCTAATTAGCTGCCTTCATGTATTCAAATAATATTTGAAGAAATATTATTAAGGGAGTATTTTGGAAAAGAGCCAAATCTTTCTGGAGAAATGGGGCTTAATGGTGTTTACTTAGTTATCAAATCTAGTAAATGATGTTCAGGAAATATTATTCACTAGCTTGAAAACCAACAACCTTTCAGTTGAATAGTCTTTAGTAGCAAGCACGTGTTCTTACTGGTTAGCAGTTGGGCTAACAAAGAAGCTGCTAGCTTAGCACCAGAAACAAACACATACCTTTTAAAATACCAGGGTTAATAAAATGCATATGCACGGACGGCGCGTTATGATTACTGTTCTGTTTAAAATCACCCTATAAATAAAGTTTGTCTTAACCTTAAAAACATGCAAAGAACACAAACCGGCACGTGTGCTGCAGATAGCCTGCCAGCACTAAGATAGCCGAGCTTCACAAAAACAAAACTTCATAAATGAAAACGTTCAGATTATTTCATCCTAACTGTTAATCTGCCCAAACGTAACCTCTGACCATGGTGAGGAAATGTTGTCCAAGGGGCGATGAAGTTTGAAGAAAGTATCCACAGTGAAAAAAGTGTTAGCTTCCCGCTAACCTCCTCAGCTTCTCACGATCAGAAGGTGCGTTCGTTCTGTGAACAAAAGGGTTAGCTCCGGAGCTGTAGCTGTGCGGCCCGTCCTGTCCGCTCCGGTCTCTGCTGTCTTCCTTCCAGACTGGGAGGCCGCGTCTTTGCAGGGGCTTCTCTCGAACACCGTTTGCGTTTGCGGGGGCTCGGAGAGACAGTCAAGCAATGCTTGTACCTTAATTACCCCCGTTCATGAATGAATATACCGGATACACAGACAGTATTTCATCCGTACTTATCTTTGCATATGATCGTATGGCTTCCTTGGATCCAGTTGAAGAATTTGTCTTTTTGCCAGCAAAAGACATTAGCGCACTTTGTTCCCTCTTATCCCGATGGTCACCGGTGTGGAAGAGGGCGGATGTAGCAACAGCTGTGTTTTTATTCGGGTAGTGGCGTCACAGGAAGTCCGCAGTTATCCCGTTTCCTGGCTGTGCCGGAAGAAGGTTAATGCACTTTATTTTGAAAGTTCCAAAAATGTCCGTACCGGAGTTTAATGTTGAAATCCATGGCTGTGGGTCCCAACAAGGGTAAGCTTTTCTTCAGCAGAAACTGGAAGCTGGTCAGAGTTGATTGGAAGATGGGGCGTGGTATATACAGGACAGTCCTAGAAGAAAACCTATTAGAGACTTGTGGATATTTTTCCTTTCACTTCAAAATTATGTATTACCCTGTGGTGGTCTATCACATAAAATCCCAATAAAAATACATGGAATTTTGTGATTGCAAGATCCAATCGGTATAAATACTTTTGCAACGCATTGTACACTCGTCTCATGTGTTCTGTTGTTAATAACCATTTTTCTGTAATTTACTGGATTTCACGGACAAATACAAGTTAAACCTGCACATCTTGGTGACTCACACACACGCACACACACTCATGCATTCTCCTTTTTTGCCATATCTCCTGTGTGTGAGCTGTCCCAAACAAACACCAGATGGCTTTTCTGTTCCTGGATGGGGTGGCCTGTCAGCACTGCTGGGGGGGTGGACAGAGGAAGGGGGTGGGAGTGGAAGCCGGCCCTCTGGAGGCCCCCACTCAGCCAAGAGGATTACCAGTCTGTGCCTTGCCTTAAGTTCCCCTTTTACCATGTCAAGTCACTTTCACTGGGGTGGGGTGGTGAAAGGGGTGTGAGAGAGTTTTTCCTGTTGAAATGCAAAAATCTATTGTTTCTAACAGGGATGCATCTCTCCTTTACAATAAAAAGCTAGACGTCTTACCTGTAGTGGATAACTCGCTTGGTGTTTTCATTTAGCGTAAATCCAGATTTGTTGGTCCCATGGGCTGAAGTTAACGACTAGTCTGAGAGGGGCCAATACCAAAGCAGGCCTCTCTTCTTATAAAACAACTCTGATCTCAAAAACATCAAAGGAGTTTATGTTAACGATATTTTATTAACCTTTTAAGCTGTCATAATTTTTTGTATTCCTGTGTGAAACACCTACTAACAACATGTAAAAGTGTTTTAGGTCAGAATAGGTGCCAGATGTTAGAGAAGTTAATGTAAAATCCTTAAATATTTTCCTAGTTAAAATGAAGTGCTATTATTTTGAGTTTCACGTGTCTATTAGACTGTTACTCTGACTTGAAACACTTTATGTTCTTACTATGTGTTTTTGACAGGAAGATCATTGGTGTTACACCACCTCCTGCCTTCATGTATTATGTAAAAAATTATCAGCTTCTCTGTAAACAACCATCCAATGGAAATGTCACAACATATTATAGATTCATAAAATGTCATTTGTGTAAACCACTGATTGAAGTTGCTTTAAGTTTTCTTTGCCCCTCTCGGACCAGCCGTGCATGTTAGCTTCCAGAACCAACGGATCTGAATTCATGCGAATCATACGAATCGAAATCACCAAGAGTGTTATCTGCTGCAGACTATATATTACCTGTTTATAGGATTTTAAAAGAACCTCACTTAAAAAAAACCTGAACTATTTGTTTAAGGTTATATTACATAATCATGAATCCTTGAAGCAGTCTTGTGGGTTTGGAGAGTATGAAGAGTTTGAAGATTGATTTGATTAATGTGATGTGTGGGTTTTTTTGGTATACTATTCACGAATAGTTTTATGGTATTGTCAGTTAAACAGAACACATTTGTTGACATATAACGAACAGGTTTGAAGGAGGAAATAAAGTAGGAAAGCAATCAAATGGGTTCTGGTCATTTCACCCAAATTTGCCAGTTTGTACCTGCATAGTTTTGGCTATTTCCTATCCAGCCTTCTGCTGTGGGATATTTTTGTATGGAAGATGGTTGAATTTGTACCCACCAGAGTGGCATTTCGTTCCTGCTTTGACAACCTATCATGTAAAGTAATTTTCTATATTCTACTCATAGCCTACTATAATGAAATACGTTTAACTAATGCTCTGTTGAATAATATCTACCAGTAGCAGGTCACTTTGTTTTCATCAGGTGATTTCTTTAGTTGGGGTTGAGACCCCATAATGGTCCATGAAACACCAAGCAGGGGGTATTTTCATGAGCTCCAGAAGTCAAATTCAATTCACTAATGATGTTTCAACCAGAGACGATCGCAGTCTTGCTCAAGTACGGCCATTGCACTTCTGCCTTCCTTGCATTGAAAATATAAACTATCCACTGCAGTAAATTGCCATGTCATTTGTTCATCCCGCTCTGTGCACACTTGCTTCTAAGAGATATATACACAAGTCTTTGTGTGTTACCAGCTGCCTGTTTGTCTGCCACCCAAGGCTGCCCAAATGTTTGCACTTCAATTTTGTTTGTTCAAAATGAATAAAATAAAGGCTACTGACGGCTGCGTTTGGCGGAAACAATATCCGTCATCGTTAGATCCGGAGGTGTCACCTGCAAATTTTTTCTGGCAGGTAAATCTTATTTTGGGGTTATTTATGCTGCTGAGTTTGCAACCAGGTGCAAGCAAGTGAGAGCGCACGCATGTGTGTTTGTTTATTTGTGGCAGGTGGGCGTGTGGTATAAGGCACATAAAAAGCGTCCCCCGAAGGAACGAATGGTTATTAGCTTTACAAACAGGATGTCTTCTCTCTCCCCCCACAGAGAGATGTCACGCTTTCTGTGTGCTGTAACTTTGTCTTTTGTGTAAGAGCGGGATTTAAAATGGGGAGCCAACCTGAAGTCTCAGTTTATTTAACTAAGTTGAAAACCTAGGATGTGTGTGGCAGACTACTTTAACTGTTAAAGGCCTCAGTGCTTTCCATTTACTTGGCTGACAAGAGAGCAGCCAACAGTTGCCTCGGTTCTGGTAGGCTGCCATTGGTTCTGATTATTGGCTGGTCTGAGAACAGCTTCACCTTATACAGATTAAGGATTTTGCTGATTATGTCTGACAATATGCAGTATTTTCTCACCAGCATTTGCAGTGGAGTGCCATCTTAGCTAAGCCAGGTTTTAGCACAAGTTGTTGTTTGCACAATATCTTTACTGGATTGGACTGAGTAGGCTATGGACACACCTTTTTAATTGCTTGTTTACACAACTAAGGAAATAGCCAATTCTGTGGCAGCAACTCAATGGATTTAGGCATTTAGACATTGTGAAGACTTGCCAAAGTCCAAAGAGAGAACAAAAAGAGAATGAAAGGGGATTTAAGTCTCTTTGAGCGTGGTATGGTTGTTGGTATTAGACAGCCTGGTCTAAATATTTCAGAAACTGCTGATTTTCAAACACAACCATCTTTCTGGTTTACAGATAATGGTCAGAAAAAAGAAAGTATCCAGTGATTGGCACTTGTGCGGATGAAAATGTGTTGTTGATGTCAGAGATCAGATGAGGATGGGTAGACTAATAAAAAGCACCAGTAGCTCAAATAATCCATTACAAATATTGTACGTAGCATCTCTGAACGGAGCAACACGCAAGTCATATTGGCTACAGTAGCAATCCTTTGGCAACCTTGTTACGTAACAACTGGAATCAGGGGCTACAATTAACACAGGTTCACTAAAATTGGACAATAGCAGGCAGAAAAAAGGTTTCCTTGTTCAGTGAGTCTTGGATTCAGTGCTCTACATTCAGATGGTGGGGTCAGAATTGGGCATAGACGGCATAAAAGCATGGCCATATCCTGCCCAGCAATGTTGAGCATGGTGGTGGTGGTATAATGATGTGACATATTTTTTTGGCACACTTTGAGAACATCTGCAACAACTGAGAATCATTCAATCCCCTCAGCTTACTTGAGTATTGTTGCTGACCATATGCATCCCTTTATGACTGCAGTGTACCCATGTTTTGGTGGTTATTTTCAGCAGGATCATGCACCAATTCACAAAGCTGGAATCATTTCTGACTGGCTTCTTGACCTTGACAATGATTTCACTGAACTACAATAATTTTCACTGTCACCAGATCTTAATCCAACAGAGCATATTTCAAATGTGGTGTAATGGGAGAGTCACAACATGGATATGAAGCCAAGAAATCTGCTGCAACTGCATGATGCATGATGCCATGGTGTCAACATGGACAAAAAGAGTCAAAAAATATCTAAAATGGTACTAGCAAGGTGTATGTAATAAAGCGGCTGGTAGGATTAGGTGGAAGGGGAGTCGAAAACACATTATGTTGTTTTTTTTTCCTCTCTCTGACCATCTTTTCTGGGGTGTTCAAGCTTAGCTTATAGCATGATAACCTCTGCAAAATTGCCATCCCAGAAAAGGCTATCTTAGCTCTAGTAATGCAAAGTTTGATAATGTTACAAATTTCAATGGCTTGTGGGTGCATCGGCTCATAATGACTATGAAATAATGAAAGATTACTGTGTTATTTAGATTCAATAAATGAGCTCTTACTCCACACATTCTGAAGCACAGCTCAAAGTGGAGAAACTGCCTGCATGATTCTCATTCATGTGGTGTATCTTTGTAACATTTTTGTAAGCTTATTGTGGAAATGAAACGTGAGTTACCTGAGACCGCAAGGAAGGAATACTGTAAAACAATAGTTATGGTCTGCCAGTTGAATGTTTAACATTACAAGACCCACCCACGGGTTCTGCGTACTTTTAAAACTTTCTGCCTACTTAGACAATTTTCAAAGGTAGGATTTATTTTACAAAACTTTTTGGTTCCTGTTTTCTACCGTCAAAATTTAAAACAGCCGAGTAAAGGACCTCAAAACAACCTTGGTTCTTGGAAAAGGTTTGTACAGTCAAAACACACCTATAGTGTTGGATCCTGTGCTAGCCAGAACAGTTGGACGGATTAAGGCAAAATGTTGGCATGTTCAGCTCTGCTAGGGCAGTGACTTGGGCTGCTTCTGGCATGATAAAATTTACATTTAGTTGCATTGCCTTACAGCAGCAAGGTTATTGTTGGTGTTTATTTTGATATGTTATTCTGTTCTTCCAAACATATGTCTGAACCCAAATTAGCAAAAGTATATAAGCAAAGCAAAAAACCAAATCAATGCATGGCATAAAGAAGCTTGTGAGTTTAATACAACACCTCAGGGCATTGTTTTAAACATTGTTGCTAAGCTGGAACTTGGATTCAGTATTCCCAAACAAGTAAAATATGCGTATCAGATATGCAAGGACCTCACATTAGAATTACTTACAGTAGTAGAGATGTCTAACCAATTAAAATCTGAGCAAAATATGAATATTTTCCTCTTTAAAAGTGTCTCCTATAGGTAGACAAACAACTCTGCCTGCATGATAGAAAAACAAACCTTTTACTATTGAGACTGCAGAGCTACACTTGTGGAATACTGGGGTAATGGCTGCCAGATTT
This sequence comes from Girardinichthys multiradiatus, assembly GCF_021462225.1. Taxonomy (NCBI): domain Eukaryota; kingdom Metazoa; phylum Chordata; class Actinopteri; order Cyprinodontiformes; family Goodeidae; genus Girardinichthys; species Girardinichthys multiradiatus. The sequence goes on along the minus strand of NC_061800.1, from coordinate 23,911,325 downwards.
GAAATTGTTTTATCTTTTAAGATTGTATACAGAGTAAGCTTAGAATTGGAACATTTAACCACATTTAGGTACAGGTAGCTACGTTTATCCACATTAATCCTAACATGTTCTTGTCAGCAAGAATTTGTCTTGGTGTTATTCCATACTTCACAAGAACCAAAATGCAGAATTTACAGGCAGTGATCCCACTGCAGCAAACTCACCTCATATTTCTCAGAGACCATGCAAGTGAAAAATCTTGACCAGAATATGCATCAAGAACAAGCTGCAAGAACTCCCAAACCAGGACTGCAAGAGCAGAAGAATGTCTGCAGACTCAAGAGAGACAATATATTTCTTTGTTCTTTGTGGAGTATGTATTGGCATGAAAATTATCTAGTATATCTTTTCCAGGTTTTTGAGTTTCCTTATGGGTTGTAAAATTCCTATATTGAAGTTATCTGCACTGTGAGAAAAGCAAGTTGAAATCATATAAACTCTGGTGAAAAAAAGTCCAGCAATAGAAAACAGTCTTTATTCAAAACCACTACACATTTAATAGCACTGGATTGATTATGAAATATGGGGAGCCTCTTTTCCAATTACTTTTTAGTGAGTTTTATTTATGCTGTTTTTGATTACTGGTTTCAAGTCAGAGAAAATCCTAAAACAGGAGCCTCCTATCCTGCCTTATTAAAGGGCTATTGATTTTCTGTAAAAGTGAAAATTTATGAGTTGTTATACAGCCATCAAACTTTGAGCAAATCAGCAAGGTTCAAAGCCAGTGCTGCATAATTGGAGCAATCACAAAACATGGCGGTATTTAAAAGCTCATTTTCAATTTAGGCATAACTAGCTTCTGTGTTTGCGTGCGTACTCTTCCTGAACATTTTACTGTGTAGCAAGTTATGACACTTAAAGCCACACATGCACACTTTAAATTTTTATGTCTTTTGCAGGCAAATGCCACAAATGTTTGAGAGGGCTTTTTGTTAAAACAATATTTTTTTTTTCTTGTCAGGAAAACTCATTAAATTTGTACATTTTCTAATGTGAAGCAGGTTTATAATTAAAACTGAAAGGGAATAAAAACCAGTCACATTCAGTTTAATTATCTGCTGCACAGAACTGGTACTGTGAGCATTAGTTTTAGAGAGAGAAACGATGGATGATTGGATTTAATATGCATAGTGCTTTGCAAAAGTATTCATGCCCCTTGAACATTTTCACATTTTGTAATTTATTTAGCTTTTATGTGATAGACCAACCCAAAGAAGTGCATGATTGTACTAATTCTTAACAATAAAAAACTGAGAAGTCTGGCTTGTATTCAGTATTGCAATCAGTCAATACTGTGTAGAACCACTTTTTACTGCAATAACAGCTCTAAGCCTTTGAGGGAATGTTTTTTTCAGCTTTGCACTTTTAGTGGCTGAACTTTTTGTTTATTCTTTTTTTTTTTAAAATAGCCCAACTAAGGTCCCACTTACATTAGATTAAGATCTTGAGTTTCACTTTTTTACCACATTCATATGCATTGATCCAAGTTATTTTTTTATTTTCTTGTTATGTGGGGTGTCTTACACCCAAGTTTCCAGGCTATTGCAGCTTCCATCAGGTTTTCTTCCAGAATTCTCCTGTATTTAGGCTCCATCCATCTTTCCATCAACTCTAACCAACTTCCCTGTCTCTGTTGAAGAAAACCATCGCCACAGCATGATGCCGGCTCCCCCATGTTTCACCATGCAATACATGGTGTTTTGCATGTCGGCCAAAAAAATTCAAATTGGTCTCATTTCGCCAGAGCAACTTCTAACAAATGTTAGGTGTGTCCCTCTAGATGGGTTGTGGAAACTAAAAAAACAGGTCTCGTTCTGCAGTTTCTTTTTTAAAACAATGGCTTTCCTCTTAACTTCTTGGCTGCCTCTCTAATTAATTCCCGCCTTTCTCAGCGTGTCGGTTTAGTTGGATGGCCAGGTCTTGGTCCTTGCCATACTATTTCCATTTTCAAATGATAATTGATCAATGCTTGAGGTTTTGTTTTATAAGCTAACACTTATTTATAATTTCTCAATGCTTTCTTCCTGATCTGTCTGCTTTGTTCCTCGGTCTTCTTGATGCTTTTTGATCACTAATGTTCTCTAACAAAGCGGTGAAGACCTGATAGAACAGCTGTTTACTCTGAGATTAAATTACACAGAGGTGGACTCTATTTACCAATAAAGTGACTCATAAAGGCTATTTGCCAGACTTTATTTTATTTAGGGGTGTCGGGCTAAATAAAACTGAACAAAATAGCACACTACACTTTACATTTTATTTATTTATTTATTAAAATATTTAAGAGTCAGTTTCATCTTCGTCTGAAGTGCCACTCCCTGATGCCACTCCTCTGTCCCAAATGAGAAGGACAGCTGGAGGCGTCCCACCCAAAAATCACACATTCTATCTTGCATGTGGCCAAGCCAGTGTGTCCTTTTATTGAGTCAGCTGTAAAACCTCTGGCAGTGTGCTTCTTGTGTTTTTTAGTCCTCAGCTTACGCATGAGATATTGCAGTGTATCGCAACGTAATAATTTACCGTCTAGGTGCTTTTGGTTCTGTTCTATGTTTTGTATATCATTTGAAAAATTGTGAGATTTGTTATTTATTAGTTTTGCTGGTTGTTGTCACAAGAATCCAGGGCCCTGCTTCTGGCTGCCAGGGGAATCATGATCTTGTGTAGCTAGCTCTCTGATTATTGCACCGTGTGCCCTCCTTGTTGTTTTTTTGTTTTCTACATGGTGTACTTGCACACATGCTGGGTTGCAAAATAAGCACCAGCACCATGTCTTTGTGTACCCTCATGACAAGGTCCCCTTGGTGCTGTTGTTTTTTTTATCATATCATAACATTGTTGACTCAACTGTCAAAAGACAAAACAATAGTACAGTAGAAGCAAGGCTGTCAGCTCATAAAAAAAGTTTTTAATAAACATATTTTAAAGTTGGTACATATTCAAAGCACGACTCTCTTTGTTGATATCTGTTCATGCCAATCATGGATGCTTCTATAGGACTGGATAAAGTAGGTTTGATTGCAGTAATGGGGGGGGTTATTTTGTGCAGGGGTAATTTCTTGCTTCAGGTGAACCTTAAGGCAAATACTAGTTAGTGTCAAATAGCCATAGGGCGAGTAACTGGCCTGTATTACAGGGTTCACGTTCTGCTACTGAAACTCACACAGAGTTACTAGTTTTACTGTAGCTACGGTGAATTCTCCGGCTCCAACTTCGTACTGTCTCCTATCCAAGCGAAAAGCCTTCCGTTGTTCCATTGGAGCTTCAGAAGATATGAAGCCATTTTTTTTTTTTCTTCTTTGGTTTGAACTGATTGAACTAAAGTTAGCTATGAGTAATCACAGCATGTCTTCTCAAGCATACAGTGTCTGCTTTTTAAATGACGATCCTCCCCCTGTGACCCAGATTTAGGATGTGGTCTCTCTCTTTCCCTCACATGGAGAAGACGATTGACTGATGAGAAACAAAACGCTCATTTTAACCACGAGACCTTGAATGTTACTCCTATCAGAATTCTTTTTCACAGAACCTTGTATTTTACTCTGGTTGTTTCTTGTGTGCAGTTGTAGTGTCCAAAACAAGGCCAATTAGTTAAATTCTGCAGTAGTTTTGACTTACTGTATGTCTTGTCACAATTGGTGGGAGAGAGGCGAAATAAAACTAAAACCAATCATTCTGTCATAGCGATTACATTTTATAGCTACTATGAAGTCACCACAATGTTCACAGAAAGGAATATCGCTGATGCAGTTTTCTCACTTGAATTTGGAGGAGAGCTACGGTTGGGATTACAACCCCATGTTTTACAGCCATAACTTGTGAATTTCTAAGGTGTTTACACTCTGAGACAAAATTAAAATATATAATATATAACCTATTTATACTAAATATGTTTTCTCTCCAAGGGTTACAAGAACAAAATGGCACCATTCTATTCTTGCTGCCCTGATTTGCTTATTCTAGCTGTTGACACATATTCTAGGCAGATATTTTTTCTTGTGTGGTGTCACTAACAGGTCAGAGTGGTGTGGTTACTACAGACAAATACTACAGTGGGAAGTACCTATAAGGACTTTCCAAATGTTCTGCACATAACTTCTTGTAAGGTGTGAAATTTCCCGGCCAGAAATAACTTTGTTTGTGCTCCTGGCACCTTGAGTAAGACAACAAATTTATCTTTTTTGATGTTCATACATTGGCCTTTAGTCATAGAAGGTTTGTAACATTCACACTTTTGATACTTAGAGCTGGTGGAACGTGATCCAAAGAAGTAATATACCACAAACACACACAGCAACCTCTCCACGAATGGTTTTGATATGGCCCATTACCCAGGGCAGCATCCCACCAGGGACGGCACAAGCATTCCTGAAAAATAAGTGTTGGTTTCGCCCCGAATTGTGCAACTCCCCATGTTGTGCACAGTGTAATTGCTGTTAGACAAGATGGCTGTATATAGTGTAACTGTAGTCGGCTTCTTCTGATTTGATTTAAGGAGGAACTATAGACACTATTTCCCAGTTTTTAGGCATGTGAACTCCATCTTCATCATCATCTCTAGACAAAAATCTAAATATTTAGACTGGTAAAAGCTTAACTAGAAAATTTTACATGGATTCTTTAAAACCTGATTTGGGATTTAGAAACCCTTATTTTATTTATGAAAACACAAAAAAGCATTTTCAATGTTTTCTTTGCATTTTGGCCATCTTTGATTGAGACAAGCCCCTCCCTCTAAGCATAGGGGTTGGAAGAATGGGCTCATCCAGGGCATTAATTATGCACAAACTGCCTCTGAGCCATCTTAACTTAAAAACGGTTAATGATCCAAGGGTCATTGGTTCATGTGGTTTGCACCTCAGAAGATAAACTGTTAAAGAATATTACTGTAGGAGTCACCTTTTCTCAGGAAATAACTGTGAGCAGATATCAAGGATTTGAAATGATTTTAAGGTTAAAAGAAAATATATGAGGTTTAGATGAGTTTAAGCCAACGTGACAGAAAAAAATCTAAATATTTAGAAGACCCTCCCTCCACATGGTTGCATTTGAAGCGTGGCCAAAGTGTTAGAAGGATCAATCCTGCCTGCTTCAGTAGTTTAAGTATAGCAGTATAGTAGTATAGTTGTAGTTTAAGTATAGCTTTAAGAACTGTAGCTGGACACAGAGCAGAGGCAGCTCCTGCTTTGTATCTAATTTGAATCTACTCCCATGACGTCTGTTTAACCGTCTGGTCTTTCCTTTCCTCCCCAGAATCATAGAATCCTGTAGATAAGCCAGCTCATCACTTCAGATTGTATCTTGCGTGTTTCTGATAACAAACCCCAAAACAGCCCTCTAGCTATTAGTGAACCGGTTTGTTCTTTTAGGGCTGATTTGCATGGCTCTCTGCCTTGTGCACGGTAAGCACTCCAGCTGCCTCCTCTGCAATGAATAACCCCTGACCTCCCTCCCCCACTGCTTTTGAAACAACATTGTGCCCTGCCCACCCTTTCTTCAAAGATCACTAATTAGAAACTCATAGTAACTTTGATACAAACTAGATGGTTTCAACCTCCTCAAAGGCGGGAGTTTTTATGGTTAACAGTCAAATTTATCTCCAACCATTCTAAAGTAAAAGACAAAACTAAGCCCTCTATTCATCATTAGGAATTTGTCTGCTCCTCCCTCCTTTTTTTGCCTTTCTGTGTAAAGAGCAATGATAGTGGCTAGCTGGAGATAGGACTTCACTTCACTCCTCCACACTGACACACAAACACCCACAGAACTCCACGAGCTACCGTCCCTCCATGCAGCTACACTCCCTCTGCTCCCCGCTTGATCCTCCACCCTTGCAGATCCCACGCTGGTGGGATGCACACCAGGCACCGTAACTATGGCTACCGCTCCCAGCTCGCACTCTGCCGATCCACAAGCGGTGACAAATGCTCGGCCTGGTGTTTCACATTCAGACAGCGCATCTAACTTACTGTCTACAACAAAAATCTCTCAGCTCTCTTTGTGTTCCCTAAAGCTACCCATTTTTCTACTTCACTCGTCCAACCCAAAAAGGTGGATGCATGTTTGGGTCTGTGTGCATGTATCCATTTTGTGTATTCATGAATGCATGATTTGACCCAGCTCATGTCTTTGACAGCCGGAGAGGCAAAATGATAGACAATGGCAGAAAATGTCTGTTTGAAGTCGACTAATTAATACTTAATTACTTTTGTTTCTAAATCTGCAGCTTTATGCACAAACGCCGTAGCTGATTTTTGCATGATTGGCAACTCGCTAACAACTGTATATTAAGTGGATGCAGCTGTCAGGAATAATTGTACACAAGTGGGAGATAGATAATGACTGAAAATAGCAGTGTCTTAGTTTAATCTCCCTTTCCTTTATTAGAAAAATGTATGCAAACGTTTCAGTTATTTTGCTGATTGCAGGACATAATGTGATAAGGTTAATTTTTTGGCTTTTGCTTTCTACAAAGCCTTAGAGTACATTTGGGACCGCAGCGTGTATTCACACAGACAAGATGGGGGGGGGATGTGTGTGCTTGTAGCGAGGAGGTCAGGATGATTATGGCTATTGGGGGTAGGGAGGACTGGGGAGTGGAGGTTAGTAGGGTAGCAGGTGTCCACAAAGAGTTAATGGACTAAGTGAGGGGTGTATAGATGGAGGCCCTTAATGTACTGGAATAGTGTCTGTGTGTGTGTGTGTGTTTCTGTGAGTACGCGTGTGAATGGGCCGATATGAAAGGACCAGTCTGACCTCCTCTGTTACCAGTCCCGGGCTTGTTTAGCTTACCAGTTCCAACAGTAGATATAAGTAGGCTCTGGTGATTATTTGACACGAACAAACTGATAACCTCTGATACCTAAACCTTATCAAAACTCTTAAATAAATACCTACTAAATTTAATAGTGTCCAAGTAAATCTACTGATTTCTCAAAGGTTATGGTTTCTTGCTGTTCTGTAAAGGAACACTGGAAGTGTGTCAAGCTGATAATGGCTGGATAACTAGTCAAACGTTGTGCTTTAGAAGCTTGATAGACATGTTGGGCATTACTTGCAGACCATAGTTTTAAAATATTGTTTTATTAAAGGTCATATATTACCATTTTTGCAACTTTTGTCCTTCAGCTGTGTCCAGGTGCTCTGAGTGCAATAGCTTAGAGACGTAACAAAAGAGCCCCCTAGGCAGGGATTTAAAAGAGCTCTTTGGTGAGTCCAGTCTGCCTGTAATTTACCACAGTGGCAAATAACTGCCTGTGACAAAAATCTAGTTTTAGTTTAAAACAAAAATTCTGGCAGCAATTAAATAGACAACACAACTTATTCTACAGTTCTGTCCATTGTTACTAAATCCCATTGACGTCAGCCCTCTCATTTCCAAAACACAATTGTACTTTATGTTAAGGAGCTTTGCAGCAATTATGCAGATGTCAATATTCTCCACAGAATTAGTACGTGTTTTCCTTATGAGGTTAAACAGCTCTACAGCAATGTAGTCACCAAAATGCTACTTACACAGTCTGTCAAACCTCACCACAGTCCACAGTTTTCTTATAGAAAGATGTCGTTCGGCCCTAAAAAGTCACTTTAAGCTAGTGCTACACATGCTGTGGTTAAAAAGAAGGTCAAACTACTCAGACAGTATCTGGATTCAAATGTCTCCTTCATTTGGCTCAGACACTCAGTGTCAACAATGGTGTTACAGCTAATATTTGATTAATGAAACCGTTTTCCTATCTGATCAAATCTGTGCTAAAAAACTCAGGGATTTGCCTGGTTGTTGTGTCCTCATGCATCAGCATCATATTCCTAGGGCAAAAAGAGTTCCCAATAAATAATCAGTCATCCCTACCTGTCTTTATTTCTACAGAGCTTATCTGCATTTTCTCAAAATATTCCAACTAAAATGACTCGAACGCCTTTTTTTTTGTTTCAGAAAAGCATATTTTAAAAATGTTCCCCATTTGTAAAACAATTATAAGGCAGACTGTGATTCATTGATGTTTAATACTTAAGCAAATTATATGTATCACAACTGGAAACCTTTCCAAATAGCCAAATATGTCTTTCTTGTCCGTAAAGGTCTAGTATTCTTCTTTTAAACAGCTGGGAAACATCCGGTGTCTCCAGTACTTTCTCTGGCATGTCATTAAAAGGACATTAAATAAACCTTAACTGTTTAAACATTTGTATTACCTTAATACCAGAAGCTGGCCTATGCTTAGATAATACAGTTTTGAGCACTGAAGTAAACAAAACCATGTTGCATAAGCAGTCCTTCTGCTCATCAAAGCCTGTATTAAACATAAAAATCTGTTATGTTCTTGACTGTATACCAAGCTCCCAGAAAGCCTGTCTATATAATCCAAGATTCACAGTCACTGAATAAATTTTCATTGTAGCTACAGAGGTGCTCTTCTTAACTAGAAAGATGCTGCTTCTCATATTCACTCACTCTTTATGTTTAATTATTGATTGACAATATGGTTAGTAAGGAGCTGACTTGACACATACTTTTTAGATTTTAATGAAATTTATATGACAAGATGTTTCTCTAGCTGTGCCATGTTTCACTGTGGCGAAGCAACCGAGTTTCAACTCTGCCCAGACTCTCCCTGTTGACTTTTGCTGCAGGTCTCCAAAGCAAAATAGCAGAGTCATGCATGGTATTTCCTAGTGAGTTCTAGAGTGTGCTTGCATACTTTGAAATTTTTCAATGTTTAAGGGCAGATTAATAAAGCAACATGTGGCATTTGATAAATTGTTGCTTTGCAGGATGTGCAAGGGAAAACCTAATGAATGTTGATCACAATGGTGGGCAGGCTGTTTTTTGAATAGATCAGAGGAATCATTATGTGTTTATTAAATGTGATTCCAAAGCCTGCTTTTTTTCTGTGGTCAAACAGGGAGGCAAAGCAGCTGAGGGTGTTGGAGAGAGGATGAAGAGGCAGCTGTTTTGCTGAGAAGGATAGATTATGATCTGGCCTAAGCTATTGATACAACAGAAAAATGTTAGCAGCATATGAATAAAAATGGAGAGAATATGAATGAGCTCAAACTAGGAATACAGAGACATTCTGGTAAGTAGCAATGTCCCTTTTTATGGCATTAACTAGCTATGGCTATTGGTCATTATAACCCAAACACAGAAGTGACTTTGCACTGTAAACTTCCATGTGCTTTAATTTTGGGCTCACCAGCTGTTATAGGCAACGGTGCAGGTGGGGTTATGACTGTTGTGGCCCAGGGGAGCCATAAATAAGAACTAGTTAGCATAGTGAGAGCAGACGGGTAGATGACCCAAGTAGAAGTCACAGTGGGAGTTCAATTTCAGGCAAACATTTGAGGCCTGGATTTGGTAACAGAATATAAACGCTTGGCATGGACTTGTTTGCAGTGAGACTCTTATCAGAGAAACATGCCTCCTGTTTTTCAGAAAAACATGAAGGCCTAATACCTCTCTGTCTTCATGACCACGAGCTGCATGGACCTAGCCGATAGGGATGCCCAGTATTTATACTGTTTCTGATTGAACTGAACCTAAGCATTCCACTTAGAGATATATGGACTTCAATTTAGCCTCACAGAGGACATTAATGCAAGAAGTTAATGCAAGTTGGCACACTGTCTACTCATGAGAAAATAACTGAACAGAAAGAATAAAGGGATTTCTTACCTGGATAGCAGTACAGCTTTGTTTAGTTGTGGGTACTGAGTGATAACTTATCGAAATAGAGAAAACGGCAAATCCCACCGCACTGTATTTGCATTGTTGCTTTTCTTCTGTTCATGAGGTCACTAGTAATGTACTGTATGCTTGGTGTCTCCCTTTGAATGGAAGCAATACTTTTGCTTTCAGCATGCAAAGGCACGATCACAAAAATCTGCGATGCACACAGACATCTGAAAAGTCGTAGCTGACCTAGAGTGGGCGGGCGAGTAAAGATGATGAAATTTACATCACACGGGCTTCGCAGTTAGGCAGACAGTTGAAAGGTTGGGAGCCATAAATTAGGCCTTAGAAAAAAACACCTCTATATCATCTGCATATTATGTAAAACTGTAAGAGATGTGAAGTATCTCTGTATGTGTATACTCATTATGTTAAAAGAAAAAACTGAGTAGCACTCAGTTGGCAACTGCTGAATGAATTTTTTGGAATATAGCAACTACACTTGGGTGGCAATAGTTATAAGATAAACCAGGTGTTCCAAAAACAGGGTACTGCTGTATTGAAAATTTTTTATTGAATTGAATGATTTTATTGTCAATATCATTGATAAAAGTGCCTTATTTTAAAAATGTTACATTTCAGAAGAATCTACTTCTTGTAAACCTATTCTGCTGTCATTCCTGTAGCACTCTGTAGGAAAGTGACTCCAGTGAGTGTAATTCACACTACCAAACAGTTACTTAACCATGGTGCTGAGGAAGTTGCACGAGGAGAATATAGCAAAACAAGAACACGATTCACTAACTACGTATATTAATCTTGTAAGCTGAAGAAACTAAAGAGAAGAGGAGAATAGCACTGGCTAAAAAGCTCAACAAGCTGATAAAAAAGGCTGGCTCTGTTGTGGGGACTCCTCTGGGACCTCTGGAGATCATTGTGCAAAGACGGATTCTTCATAAAATGAAGAACATTATGGAGAACCCTGAGCATCCTCTTCATGAGACTGTCCTACAACAACAGAGTGTCTTCAGTCAGAGGCTTCTTCAGATCTGCTGTAAGACAGACCGCTACAGGAGATCCTTCCTGCCCACAGCCATCAGCATCTACAACGGCTCTTTGAGGAAACCTTCATAATATGAGCTATAACAACATTTAATTTCCCTTTGGGATTAATAAAGTATTTTTGAATTGAATTTAATTTAATTGAATTAATACCCAAAAAAGTCTGTTTCTCAACGGTGAAAACACAAATGTGACAATGGTAATGGGTCACAAAAATAGGAAAAAGCTACTGGATTTTGGAAAAAGCTTCTAATGGGTCATTTCGGCGCTTCTCCCTTTTGTACCTTTGCTGCTTTGGTCATTTAATGTGTACAGATATTGAGTTGTATGCAATGGGATGCTTCATATCAACCATGCATCAATTAGCACCCACCAGGGGCATTTGTCATATTTCATAAGCCAAATGGCCTAATGGGTAATAAGAAACAAATGGAGTTGAAATATATTTACTAAAAAGTTGATCAAAACAATATACAGTGAAGGGACTTAATTTTCTCCATAATTTGCGAATATACCTTACTAAAGGGAAAAAATTGATTTGCAAAGAATATTGGTATTAACTTGTCTATGTGAACAAAATGGAAATAGGAAGGGAGGTACAAAATAGGGACATCAATTGGGAAAGTAGGAAATTGATCCAAAGCCCCCAGTGATCTATAAAATGAAATGATGCAAAGCCTTCTTCCTTGTGTGTGTGCTCCATGCACATCTTAGGGGGGTCTTTAGTTGGAAAGCTTGAAGCCATCTAAAAAGAGAGAACAAGGTCATGTAGGGTAGACAAGGTTTAGAAAAATTTTACTTTGGCGATCTTATGTTGTTAAAAGAAGATTGCCCAGCAGCGACGGTGGGTAACGAGGTAAAATAAATGGTAAGCTGACTCAACATTATGAGATTATGTTAGGCATGTAGAATAGTGAGAAAAATATAACATTGCTCTACAAACACAACTTTGGCAAATTTTGTTCTTCCATGTCTCTGACATGGTTAATCAAAAATAAATATGATTCTGATTCTGACATGTTTAGTCTTTAATCTTAAAACCCTTTGTTTAAGGATTTACCTATTTATTTGTTGCTTAAAATACATGCATTCATAATGCAATGTCACAAGCCTGTCTCGGGAGACTTTGATACTGTATACAATGGCATAAGGTAAATAGTATAAAAAATAGACATTGGCTAACCCTAATAGAAACTGCATTGGGCAGCTAAGAAGACAAAGATGGCATATGCTGATTTATGTTTTATTGCTTTATAGCTGCAATTTGCAAATGATCCCTTATTACTGAGTTAAAGGACTAGTGCATGCGGGAATTCTGAGTTTTCTGGTATGCAAATTGATCTTGTTAAAAGACCCCTCTGACCAATTTGTGATCAGATACTACAACCACAGCAGAAACCTTTTTTAAAGCTTTTTGAATCATTTGAGGAAGAGGCATTTTTGTTTGCCAGTGCTGTAGATCATGTGTTAATAATATATGTGAAGACCCTTTTGAAGTGCTATATTACTGAGAGGTAAATACTAGTCTTATCATATCTAAAAGAAACAGATTCAAGAAGCATCAACTTTTCTCATGAAATACTAAGTCAACAATTTTACCCTGAAGTTTAGCGTTTGTTTTCAGGCTGTTCATTTCTTATATACCAAGTTTCTGTAGTGATCAACTTATCAGACTGGTTGGTCTTTTACAATTATAAATTAATTGGTTTTAAATGTTTTGTAGTCCTGCAGTACAGACAGTATGTTATATACACAAAGAACTAACAAAAGCACACAAAGCAAATATGATTATGGTTATATTGAATTCTTATCTGAATGGAGTAACAGCAATGACCATTTCTAAAACAGGGGCAAACATCAATAAATGGACCATACGTCACAGTGATTCCCATTAAGAAATCAAACAAAAACCAACATTATTCGAGTCTTTGCTTAAAATTGTCTGTCGGGTTTGGAAAAAATGCAAAACACTTAGTGTCTACCAACCTCTTTGCACCAATCTCTGCTGAATGGCTCCACTTAAGAATATACCTGAACTGTTTTGACCAGAAAACACACAATGAAAAGAAAGGGGTAAAGAAAATGGAACAAGGCATTAAAAAGAACCAGAAGAAAAGTTTAAAGATCACAGCAAGCAGTTGGCTAGATTACATAGCATGTTGACAAGAAATACTGGAAAAAAAAACAGATTGATTTAGTGTTACCAGAATTATTGACTTGTTGACTTTGACCAGTAAATTCTGTTTTCTTTATCATTGTAGTGTAGATAGTATATTAAACTAACTTTAAGTTGTATTGATGCCCATAAATAAATCAGTCTAATAATTAATCAAGAATCAGTCTAAAGTATGAATTATATCCTTCCCACTAAACAATCTGTAATGTAAAGAAACAACAATATTTCTATTTATTTCAGCATCTGGAGGTACATCTGGATGTCACTGATAATTATGTCAGTGATTAAATTAAAAGATTAGAAAAATTTAGTAGAATTAGTAATCATGGTAGAAAAAATATATTTTATTACTATTGAACTTGAAGATCAAATTACCAAATATTTTATTAGGTAAAAAGAAGCAAAAGGAAATCTAAATAATAAAATTGCTAAACGAATTATATTATACATGTTTCTTGTTACAGGCTAAATGGGAATTAAATGTTCAAAATACAAATTGTATAATTAACTTTTCTATTGATCTCTCAGTTTAAAGAAAGGGATTTGTGGGGTTTGAATTGTTATACCTACAGTTAATCAGAGAGTGAAGAGAAAGGGCAGATTCTGTGGAGAAAGGACAAATTCAAAGTTTCTTCAACAACTTAGAACTGCTTCCAAAACCAGAAATTCATCTGAATTCAAAAACAATGGCAAAAAAACAGTACACATGATTGTCCAAAATTAGGCTGTTGGCTTACTCAAAGGATTAAGTGAATCACTACTGGTTTCTGTTCCTGCCTTTAGGCTCAGCTGATGGAGAAATGACAGCACAAACAGTTGTTTTTCTAGCTTTCCAGCTCACTCAGGTTGAAAAAGATTTCCTTTCTGGCAACGTTTGTTAGGTGTTGGTAGTTTCTCACTTCTAAGTGAGACCTGGGTTGCATATAATAAAAAACAAAATGCACAAAGTTAATGAGGTAGTGATATACACATGTCCAAGGGAAGAAAAAACAATACAAAAGATTTGGAGCAACATCACACTAGAATTAGATGAATTTAGCCAAATGGACAATGCAAAAACGTTTTTTCCCGAACTGAATCTTGAGAGGGTGATCGTTCCAGGACTCGAAACAGTAAGGCAAGGCTTTTTGCTGGGCGCTCTGATTCAAACTTATGTCTTCTCAGTTAGCACTTAGCTCCTCAGCAGCAACTGGAGCTTCAATAAAAAGAGACTATTAAAAGTACAGTTTACCCAGTCAGAAGGAGACATTACAAAACATGTAGCTATGTGATATTACACGGCCAAGAAGAAATGAATTATGTTGTTTTTTTCTAAACCATAATATTTAGAATCAAGGGAGAAAATTCAGAACAGTCTAGTATTAAAAAGAAACATTGTCTTCTCACTGGAGCTGCTTCACATTCAATATTTCAAGTGGTCATTCTATTAAACAAGAAGACATCTTTCATTTCAGAGTTTAACAAATTAACCAGTGCATGAGATTAATAATCCATAAATTAGTCATGAGTTATTTCACAAGTTTGCAGAATGTCAAAATTAGTCAAATATATTTCTTCATATGACAAAATGACATGTATTGACATTGAGACCAGACTGTTTTAAGCATAACACTTGAAGTTGTATAAAATATTTATATTTTGGAGATCTTGGGATGCCATCAGCATGGGAGAAGAAGTTATGACTAAAATTAAAAGGTCCAGAAAAGATCTAAAGGACTTTGAGAAGAGCAGTTCTTATAACTGAAAGGTCAAATCTGGTGTGTACTTGTACCCTACATCCCACTGAAGCAGAGAGAATGCAGGTATTTACATGAAAACGTAACATTTTCCTCCCTCTTGAAGCGAATGGAAAATACATTGAAGCAATCTACATGTAGTGATTCATCTTCTGCCTTCTGATGTTTTTGGCTCTCGAAAGCTTTGAAAAACACAATGGTGAGTCATTCTGCTGGCAAGCAAAAAGAAAAAAAATCTCTAAAAAAATAAAAATCCTCTTGGTCCTTATCTTATAATCATGACCAACCCTAACCATATAAACAGAAATCTGACATACACAATGATTACTGTTATACTGTCTGCCTGTACGTCTTGTGTGTTGCGTGGGTGTAATGGGCAGTTGTTGTAACTTTTTGTCAGCTGTTGAAGTGACCAGACAGCCTGTCTTACCGGCTG
Organism: Girardinichthys multiradiatus; assembly: GCF_021462225.1. NCBI lineage: Eukaryota > Metazoa > Chordata > Actinopteri > Cyprinodontiformes > Goodeidae > Girardinichthys > Girardinichthys multiradiatus. Next base: position 23,896,206 of record NC_061800.1, on the reverse strand, counting down.
CTAATGGAAGTCGACTCTTAGTCTCTCTTTGTATCAGCAGTTCGTCAAGTTGCACTCACAGTCACACCTGTTTCTCAACTGACAGAGCTTTCAGCGGCAAGTGTTTACCCTTAGCTGCTAATACTTTAGTTTTCTATTGATTCAGAAGATTTTTCCCCAGAATGTGGCTTTAAAAGATTATATTTAATACATTAGTCAGACAGTTAGGGATTTTGTTGAGGACTCTGAAGCTGGAAACAGGGTCAGGGGTTGTTAATAACAGGCCTGTTGCAATGATTTTTACATTCTGACGCAGATGGTGATTATCACTGCAGAAAGGACAAGGACTGGAAAAGGAGAAGGAGAGAAAGAGCAGGAGGATGCAGCCTGAATTGTAATGTTTGATGCTGTCCAGAGCCCCTCAAAGAGCCAAAATACTGTGAAAGGGAAATGCTGGGGATTCTTGTCAAGCCATTAGGATGACATGATATCCCAGAGCTATGCACAGACTAATTTTCTTCCTCAGACTATATGGACATTTCTAGCAACTGAGAGCACATTTTTACATCACTTGTACATTAGCCCAAGAACAAAATCTCTTGTCATGTCAATAAGAAAGTACTTGAAAATGTGTACTTTTCATATAGTCTTAGTCTCTCTTTGAATGTTAACATTCCCCTGTTTAATGTCTTATCTTTTTCTGCTCATCACAAAATCTCTCTGTCTTTTTCTGCTCTTTCTGGTAATGATATTAACAGGGTCAAACGCTTTCAGTGGCCTGGGGGAGGGAGAAATATGAAGGGTTTGTATTAGAGCATTCTGAACCAGTGCTGGAGTGAAGGAAATACTCTGATTTGCTAGTTATTTCTCTCTGAAATACATATGTGCAGAGTGTGAGCGCCACACTCATATTTTCACGTAGTTTTTGCATTTTAGGAGTGTTTGGGACCCTAGAGGTAACTGTGAGCTTCCTACTGTTTTCACTTTAACTTTTTCCTACCAAGCAGTTTATATTTTGGGCTTTTCTCATCGTTGCCTTGATTTTTAGGAATCTTCACAGGATCTACAGCATATGTTTGAACATATCTTGGGGCAAATAGGACATCAATTTCATCCTTTATGTTTGGTTATGTTTTACTGACAGGCGTTACCTTATTGATGTTTTTAACATGTTTTTAAGAGCTGTTTGATGGCTTATTGTTGTTATTTTGGGTGATTATAAGTTTGACATAGTTTTAGTTGAAGAAGTCTTTTTAAGTGCATATTCAAATAGCAAAGTGCAGATTAGTGTATACTGGGATTGGACCTAATGAAAGCTTAAAGAAATATCACACAACTCAGCAGAGCCAGCATATTAATATGACATTATATTATCAAATATTCATGGCTAAATAAAAAGTTAATCATTTAAAAAAACATATTTTTCACTAAAGTTTACTCTGGCAAATTTTTGGTTTATCCGACAATCCCTTACCATTGAAGCATCACATATGTATTTAAATTCCATGATTTTTTCCCGTAATCTGTATTGTGTGACTAGCTGGTCGCAGGTATGCAAAACAGTTTTAAAGCCTCTTCAATCAACCTTCAAAAGTGCAATAAAAATTCATGACAAGAAATGTAGACAGTATCACCACTGTCATATTCTTTCAAAATACAATTTTTAAAAATTTTAATAACCTTATTATGCATGCAAACATTTGCTTAGTTTTTTAAATTATTCATGGTATTAGTGCTCCTCCTCTAAGAAGGTCATTAGTGATGAATGTGTGTAAATGAAAGTATAATTGTGAGTATGTGAGAGTACGAAAGTGTATGTGTGTATGAACAAATAGGTATGTTTATTGTATAGGTGCAAGCGTGTGATAGAGAAATGATAAATCCCTGGAAGTCTTTAATAACTGGTGTAACTGAGGGGCGAGTTCTGTTACGATTGTGTTGTATGATTGACATCAACCTGTCAGGGGACTACAGGTGGAAATTAGCAGCTTTTGCTATAACCTGGCACCATGCATATTTCCTATTTTTAGGTCAATGTATTATTGTGCACTGTCCCTGTACAAATAATAAAAAAAACAATCAATCAATCAATCAAACAATCAATTTGTTATTAGTATATTGCCACAAAACTAAAGTAAGACAGCTAAAACATCTTATTCCATCAAACCTAATTACAGTCATTAATGAGATGATTAGAGAAAAAAATGGACTGTTTACTTAATGTAACACACTTTCATTATAATTAGGCCACACTGGTTCATTTTCTCATGTGTTTGTGAGTGTGGTATAAGGATGTAATTGACATTATAGAATTTTGTCCTAATTGTTTTGATCAAAATAACTGTTTAATGCAGTATATGTTGCTTAACGTATAATCATTATAGTTCTACTGCACATCAGGACCTTACAACTGGGTTTTGTGTTCAAATGCAATGCCATCCATTTTGGTACTGAGCACCCACCAGTCATCTAATTAGGTACATGTGTTCATTTGCTGTTTAGAAAAAATGGTATGGACGCAACTTGATCCAAGCTACATATTCTGAAGTTTTAAGTGAGCATCAACAGACTGGTATTGAGTATTTCAGGAACAGCTGATTTTACTGGGAGTTTCACCTAGTACCATATCTTAGGTTTACAGAGGATGGCCTGAAAATGTTTAAGTGAGCAGCAGTGGTGTGGATGTAAAATGCCTTGATTTTAGAAGCCAGAGGAGAATGGGCAGACTGGTTTGAGATGAAAGGTGTCAATGTGGACCTCAATCTCTGAGGAATGTTTTAGACACCTTGGTGAATCTGTGCCAAGAACAATTAAAAAAGTTCTGTAGTCAAGTAGTCCAAGCCTGCACTACAATGGTGCACCTAATAAAGTGGCCAGTGAGTGTATATTCCTACGTTTCTTTAGCTTCCGTGCGTATCTGTTGGAGCAATTGATTCTTTCATATGATAGGGGATTAAGATGGAAAGTAGGGAAAATATTTTATCACGTGCCCACGTTAAAGATTCAATTTGATTACAGGAATATGATTTTCTGTTTGACATTCTTGGATGTAGCAACAGTGGCTTAACTGTTGGCATAGGCCCAGTCAACTATACACCGCAGAGTGGTAGCTCAGTACAGTACGACTGTCATTGAGGCAGTTTGTTGAGGTCTGAGCAAAGTTCAGCCTCCACCTGATTGAGTATACTGTCGAAAGGTTTAATGATTTATGGTCAAGAAGAGATGTGAGGCACTGTTATGTAAAAAAGCTGATTTAGATTTAGTTCCTTTACATTTCCTCTCCATGGCTGAAAAGTCTGGTCAATGAGCTTATGTTACTATAATAGGGCTTTTATTTCAAAGCAGAAGATTTAAACTGAACCAGTTTAGAGAAGAATAATTTAGCTGTTATTTCTAATATTTATTTTAGCTTAAAAGGCATAAAAGGTCCAAAATCTTAGTACATTTATCTTTTGCAATGTTATGTATGGGTTTGTCATATATCTGGGTGGTAGAGCAGGCACCAGTAGCAGTTTTTGATATGAGCATTATGTTCTTTTATTTATTTATTTTTGCCATATGCCACTCTCCATAATAATGATCACTTTAATGTTTCTGATAAAGTGAATTTTTTTATTTTCATTTAAAAACGGGCATTTGCATTGTCTGGGTCCTGGTGTCCGTGAGCAGGTTTGTTTACCAATTCTGAAATTTGGGACATTATTTTTGTAAGAAAAAACATTAAACAAACATTAAAAGTTAACTCTTTCATTGAGGTCACTGTTTGTTTTTAGGTTTTGGTTCTAGATGCCATTTGCAATTGTCAAAGTTATAAAGGACTATAAAATGCATTAAGGTAATAGAAATTCCCACAAAGCTATTTGAAAAGCTGTGTGTGTGTGTGTGTGTGTGTGTGTGTGAGAATGCGTGAGCTTAGTTGATGAATACTTTGAATCTCCACATTAGCACATTTCCCTGCTGCTGAGTATCTTCTATGTTCCTTCCACCCCTGCTGCGTTTTTATTATACACCTTTCCAGGTGTATAATTATCACGTGTCACAGCGCAGAGATGATGTTGGTGGAGCAGGCATGTTTCACTGCTTTTTCCACTGAGAATAAGACACTGGCCACAAATGATTGGATTAGTGTTTAACCCCCACTTCCACTTAGCTTAATCTGCTTTGCAGCTGTGTGTGTGTGTGTGTGTGTGTGTGTGTGTGTGTGTGTGTGTGTGTGTGTGTGTGTGTGTGTGTGTGTGTGTGTGAGAGATTGAAATCATTTGCTCCCATTTCTGTTTGTTCCAACTCCTGAACAGCAAGGACAACTTGTTTGTGGTCACTCACCATCCTCTTTCATTGGAATCACGCTTCCTGCATCCAGTGAAGGTGTGTGGGAAGCAACTGGCAGCAATGAGGCAGATGAGACACAGGAAAGGGGGAAACTGGAGAAAAGAGAGAGAGGCGAGGTGGAAGAGAAGGGTACAAACACACGACATCAGCGGTTTACAGAAATGGAGATGAGCGTTAATGACAGAAAAATATCATAGGCCTTGTTGAGCAAACACAGGCACCTAGAGATCAAGCCGGCGCAGCCAGAGGTGAGGAAGATGGGGGGGAAGGTTGCAGGCGCAGGATTATTGTAGAAGAGTGGCGGAATAGAGAGATCAGTTTAAGGTCTGCAGGGTTTGGTATGTCATTGTCATCCTTTCTAAACAGCCGGCAGAGCGATGGGCACTTTGAAGTTCCACAGAGCTGCTTAAATCCCGCCTGAAAAGATGCAGAGAACTGCGAGGCAGGGAAAAGAGACAGGAATATCCAGAGAAAGAAAGGACAAGGGAAGGGATTGATGAAGGGTGAAACACAGAGGAAGGGAAGTGAGAGTAATCAGAAGTAAGAAGGCTCATTTAAAGAGGGATGACAGGAGACAGGCAAGCAGAGGGAAAACTCTTAGTGCACCAACACTGTAAGAGATGAGCAATATTAGTTTTTTTGGAGGTGTATGAGTAATATGCTTCCAGCAGCTCTTGAAGAGGGACGGAAACATGAGAAGCAGTGATGTAGCAGTACAGTTATGAGCTGATCTGAGCTGGAAATTGGTAGAAGTGGTGCTGCCAGATCTGCAAAGTGCCAGTACAGCAAAGGGAAAGAGGCAACAGAAATCAGGGTCCTTTTTAACTTCATCCCACAACATTTACAGCCAGATTCCTTTAAGGCATTTTTCAGTACCAGTAAATACCATCCAAGGTTTGCTCCTTCCGGAAGGATTTTAAATCCTGAATTTCTTACTGGTGAAATATTTAGAAAATTTTAGCATCTTTCAAAGCACAGGGTAAAAGAGATGTTATAAACATGATAGTCTTGACCCAGTTTCAGTCAAATGTCCTTTGGAATACAAAATCAGCGTATCCATTTCATCAATTTTCTAAACACGGTTTATCCTGTGGAAGGAAGCCGGAGGATCCGGAGAAACCTCTTCACAGGAGGTATGTTCATGGCCGAAATTCAAAGAGGAAGCCTTCTTACAGTGAACAAATTTTAGAACATAATAGAATGAATATTCTATGTATATTTTTAATTCACATAGTATCCCCAGTTTAACATATTCTTCTTTTACAAGTCTCTCAGGGGGCTCTGTCTCAGCTTCTTCTCTATGAAACAACAAAATGCCAAAATAAAATAGCTTAGAGCTTTTGCCCAAAACAGCATCAGGATACTAAACCTGTCAGCAATAGAATCTCTGAAGTCTCATGAAAAATATAAGTAATGTGGGCAGAAATAATAGCAAATGCATTAGCAGGATACGTTGATTAGGTTTAATAACCTCTAAAGTAGGGTTGCATGATATAAGGATAACGTGCAATAATATTGATGAATCTTGTGACAATTATATGACTTTTGAAAAATAATCAGATGAATGAAAATGCTTGGTATCTTTCTGCTTTTGGATCACAGCAAACATACAATAGACCTCAGATAATGAGCAGTCTATCCAGCAACTGAAAAAAATATATATATATTTGATATTTCGATCTCAACAGCCAATTTGATTTAAAAAGTTGCCTTTGGCCAGCATCTGCTGGCATTAAAACAACTAAGTTGTAGTTTCTTAATGACTTTACCACCTTACAACCTCTTTACCTTCTAAATCATTTTATGCAGCATTGAGGAAGATGTGTCAACAAATATATTACCATTATAGAAAGCATGAATGCAAGATACTTAAAAAATTACATAAAACTCAATGTGGTCCAGGCAGTTCCAATATTCTTATTGCGTACAGTCATATTGTGATAACAATAAATTTATGATATATTGTACAGGCCTATTCTTAAGCCCCAATTACAGAACTCTTATATTAATTTGTATTGATCATGTCTTTGTAAACCTCTTGAGCAACACAGTTGCTTTTTTTGTTTTTCCAAGAATAATGTTTACTCATCCAAAACATCTGGACCAATGATTTCTGTCCTAATGAGACACGGGCTGGTTACCAGTGTCAAGCTACAGTATACCATTGATTCAAAATTGGCCATTATGTCTTTCCTGTGGTTTAAACCCTTTTTTAATGAGGACAGAGAAAGTGCTAATGTGCCCAGGTATCACTAGCTGTGTGGAGCATAAACTATTGCTGTACAAAGACGGTCTGCTGGCTGAAAGAAATCTGCATACCTTTTCTCTTGCATACAATTTCTGTTTTTGAGCGCCAGATATCACCCTTATTAAGGTATCGCAGTTTCGAACATACAGTTGGCCGTATACGAGCTTCAACATGTCCATTTAGACTCTGACTAATTAATCCGCTAATATCAGCTGGTAGTATTTCCAGCATTACTCCATTTTGACCAAAATTGCAAGTATGAAGAAAACTGCAGCTAAATTTGGCAGGTGTTTCTTCTGTTTTTGTAAAAAAAAAAAAAGAAAAAAGAATGTATCAAAATCAAAATACCTAATTGATAAAGATACCATTTGTAAATCTGTATAGTAATTGATATGTTTTATTTATATAGCAACTGTAGGATTTTTAAATTTTTTATTTTTTTTGCTTTGAACATAAGAATTGGATAACATATTTTTGCTTTAAATTTTTGTTATGATACTGTGGTAAAGTGAAACAGTGCTAGTTTTACTCAAGATTATTACATCAAAATCATTTAATAGAATTTAATACTGGACTAATACTGGACAACGCCCACTTTAAATCGCACACTTATTTATTTTGTAAGTTTTTCCAATCATTATAATGAAAATTTTTGTGTAAAATGGTGTGCAAAACATACCCACATGCTTAACAGTATTTTAATGTATTGCAGAAGCAAAGAAAATAAAAGTGTTGGAACAACATATTCATACTCTGCCGCACATTAGTCACCCATTAAAATATTAACATGCAGAACTAAAAAACAATTATGTGTCATCTTCACCAATTTCCGGTTTCTGTTGACACTGTGAGTGTGTGAGCACATTCAATTTTAAAACAATATAGCTATATTTCTCGCTGCAAACGGAAACACTGATGCATGTTCTCGCTTGGACACACATTACATGGCTGGAAATGGACTCAAGTTGAAAACTGAGAAAGAAACAAAAGAGGTTTAGGCGGACTTGTGACAGGGTCGAGGATGTAAACTTTAAGAAGCTGTTGTGGTGAATTATTAATACTGAGCATTGTGCCCACGCACTTGGACTCAAACAGACTTTCTTTCTCTAAAACACACACACACGTCCGCACACAGAAAGTAAAACAGCTGCAATCCCCAGCTGCTTGTGCAGACAGGAAAAAGTGCACTTGTCGCTCTGTCTAGATTTGGGGTGTATGTAAGTGCTCCCTGAATGGTAGATTTTTTCTTTGTGTGCATTTGTGTGTGTGTTTTTAAGAGTTTGAGATAACATTCACATATGTTGTAGGCCTAAGTATAGGTTACAAAGAAGGGTAATAATCACGGTACAATGGGGCTTTTACACTCCGGTCCATATTTTTCTGTTCTCAGGACATGCCCATGCTTTAATGCATTTACTATTTAAAGTGCGAAAACTGCATGTGCCGATATTAACAATGTTTTAAAAGGTCATATATCTTTATTAGTACAAATGTTCCTTTTTTTGTTGTAAAATCTATGTATGAATTGACGCTTCATGCCAATTTGTCCATTAAGGAGAAGAAAATCAGGATGTGTCTGAGAGTCAGTAGCTTAGAGACCAGAACAGAACAGCACCTTACTCAGACATTTACAAGGACTCCATGGTGATCCCAGTCTATCTGTATTTCAGCTCAGTGGCAAACTACTGCTACATAATGACAAAAACTATAATTCAAAAAACAAAGGTTCTGGCCACTGTAGTTAAATAGGAAGAGTAGCTGACTTGCATTTATGAAAGTTATTGGTTTTATTCCAACTTCCTTTCCAGCTACATGTCAATGTGCTCTTGAGCATGGCATTAAGCTCCCAAGTTGCTATCAGGTCTGCATGTGACTGTATGCACATTTGTGAGTATGACTAAGGGACTGTGGCCTAGTGTAAAAGCACTTTTGAGTGCTCACTGTGACTGGAATAGTCATAGATTCCATCCATTTACCGTTTAACTACATTACAGTAATGTTGCAGTCAGATTTTTATTTTAAGGACACTGTCTTTCAAACAATTCACGTTGTTTTCTCACGTCATCTTACAGTGAAAACCAGTTCCAGCTAATTCTACATGCATGGGTTGGAAGGCAATTCGCAAAACAATTACTACTCTCATTTATGTGGCTCAAATATTGGAAAAAAGGTTTGGCAGCCGCAGCTAATTATCTCAGGTAAACATGTAGAAGGAGTGTTGAAAGAGTCTGGTAATTGATTTATTTAATAATGAGATCTGTGCATGCAGCAGATGTTTTGACAAAGGACACATGAACAGTAAAAACAACAATTGGTTGTGCCATCTGTTATCGCCATGATCTTTGACAAATGTAAGAGTGCTCACTCGCATTTTTTTTCTATGTTGCCAATAAGAGGCCACATATCAATTTAACATATTTCTGTAAGCTTTCATTTACAGCAACAGACAATCATGCCATGTGCTCCCAGACAGCATGTCATCATCCATATAATGAACTCCATTTACGTTTTAGAGGACCATGGCCCTAAAAGCTATTTCTGTGTCAGAAATGACCTACAACATGTCATTAAATTAGCCCTTCAAGTTATTCCTTCTGAATCATGCAGTCATGGAATAGAATTTCTAAACTACAAATGTCATACTGAAACGTAGAAAAGTAAACAAATAGCTGTTTAAGTCATTCTGGTTGATGTTTCAGTTAAACTCAAATCTACAGTTTTGCTCGAGAATCATGGCACGACAAAAAGATTAGGGATGCATCAGGGTAAACACTGTTTATTATCCACTTCAAAAGCACCTGTTCTCTGTGCAGCTTGACAGCCTTAATGCGTCTCACAAGCTTGTGTTTTACCTGCTCATGCTGAGCTCTCACGTTACTCCCAGATGGCTTCCTCTAACCTCTGTGTAGTGCAGCCTCAGTGCTGCGTGTAAGGTGAAGAGCTAATGTGTGAGTGTGTGTAATAGCAGTGAGCAACAACAGTTACAGTGATCTTTTCGAGTGGCGTTTAAAAGCCATGTTTATGTGACCGTTTGTGGGCCTTTCTACCACAGTAAGAACTGCCCCCAGAAGGCTTAGCTGCAAATGTTGGGGGTTTTTCTGTATTCGCTGGGAGATGTACGGTGTCTAAACTGTGTCAGTGCTAAATTTTTAAATTGCAGTTTTGTAACCCATGTTCTCTTTCTTCTGTCCCCACCTTCACTCTGTCCTCTTTCTTTCTCTTACTGTTTTCTGTTTATTTCTCTTCCATCGTTATCTTGCAGCAGGTGTTGCAGTTGCTCAGAGGGTTGTGACAGTCCAGAATGGACCCCTGGTTCGCACTGAAGGCTCCCATGTGACCATCTGGTGCAACGTGACTGGCTACAAAGATGGTGTGAAACAGGACTTTGACTGGTCCATGTACCTACCATCAGTACCAGACCGGGAGATTCGGATCGTAAGCACGGCTCAGTCAGACTATGCTTATGCTGTGTATGCCCAGAGAGTGAATAGTAAAGAGATCTTTGTGGAGAGGCTGAGTGATGACTCAGCTGTGCTTCACATCACCAAAGTACTGGCCAGGGACCAAGGTGTGTTTGAATGTTACACCCCCAACACGGACGGGCGGTACCTGGGATCCTATAGTGCTCGCACCAACCTCACTGGTGAGTCTCCGAGCACACGCAGTCATTTTATCATCAAGGTGGCAAACATAAAACCTCAGAAAACCCACCTCTATAGCTAATGCCTTTATCAAACCAACTACTAGAAATTGCCTTCTGTTTGAAAGCAAACATATTTAATTTGACAAGGATGCTAATCCCTAATACACAGTAAAGCATATTTTAAATCAGGTCTTTAATGAATTTTAATTTTATTTGCATACTCTGCAAAGCAACTGCTTTCCATTGTATTTCTGCTGCGAGTAGAATTTACATAATTCAATTCAATTCAGTTTATTTATATAGGGCCAATTCACAACACATGTTGTCTCAAGGCACTTCACAAATGTCAGGTACATACATTCCAATTAATCCTAACCATTTAACAGTGCAATCAGAGTTAGTTATTTATTCAAATTGGATAAAAAGTTTTTCTATCTAAGGAAACCCAGCAGATTGCATCCAGTCAGTGACTTGCAGCATTCACTCCTCCTGGATGAGCATGTAGAGACAGTGGACAGTCACTGGTGTTGACGTTGCAGAAATCCTTCATACTGGGCATGCATGTAGCGACAGTGGAGAGGAAAAACTCCCTTTTAACAGGAAGAAACCTCCACCAGAACCAGGCTCAGCGTGAGCGACCATCTGCCACAACCAACTGGGGGTTTGAAAGAACAGAGCAGAGACACAAAGAGAACAAAGAAGCACTGATCCAGGAGTACTTTCTATGGGAAGGAAAAGTAAATGTTAATGGATGTAGCTCCTTTAGTCGTTTCACCTAGAAAGAAAGAACAGATAAACTCTGAGCCAGTTTTCAAGGTTAGAGTCTGAAAGAGTGTTGCTAGAAATATGCAGGGATTGTTATGCTGCATCATTATAAATGATCAAGTTGCTGATTTTTTTCCTTCTGTTCCATTCGGCCCTTGCTTTTCTGGATTGTTACAGTTTAACTTTTGTTGTGCTACTCTCAGCAGGTTTGTCATCTGACCTGATGAGATTATTTCTCTTATCTTGCTCAACGTAACTCACAACAAATTGGCCAATCAATATTAACAATATAAAAGACAAATATGTCTGTTATTAATTTGTCTCCCTTGATCTTTTAATTCTTTTCAGAGACTGACCGGGCTCTGTTGTTATTTTGAGAGTATATGTTTGAAGAGTTTGGAGTTTATCATAAACAGCCACAATATTTAAGCCTGAACGTAATATTAGCAACATAAAAATAGATTGTTGTAGGAGTTGGCAATCTGTATGTAATAGCTTTGCTAATTTTAAAACATAACGTCACATCACTGGCCTGCAAAATAGTTAAATCGAACATTTATGTATGAAAAACTAAATTATTTTCCAATGATTTTACAAATTTTTTTTGTTTGTTTTGCCAATATTTTAATGACATACAGTGTGTTTGATTGTTTAAATTGTTTTTTGGTGACACAAAATAATTTTAACTGCATAAACAAAACCCTCCCCTGGCATATGTTCACATTTAAACAACGTAATCAAACTGATCCAGCTCCGATTGCTCTGCAATGACACAACAATATATGTCACTAATGCAGTGTTTAGTTTAGTGACAAGGTTAAAGCATACACTCTTTGTCACTACATGGAAAAGCTGCCTTAGAATTGTGATTTTTCACCTGCTAAGAAGTGATTTTTAGCATCCAGTTTGCAAATGAAGGAGTTAATCTGCCTCATAATGCCTTTAGTTCTTTCCTATTAATTATATTATCAACATCAAAGCACAGTGGGTCTTTTGCATGATGTGCACAGGCTGTGCGCGCTTCATCAGTTTATGTGCGCATTTTGCCATGATCAAGTTTGTGCGCGTTCAGCAGATGATCACTGACAGCGATGTTACGTTGGAATGATGTTGAATGAACTGTTGCAAGGAGTTTTACCATAGTAGATATATCATGGCTTTTGTTTGTGATTGGCTCCAAATCAGAGTTTAGATAATCCTACATATAATCCTCTATTCTCATCTATTTTTCATATTTTTATTTTTGACAACCCGAGTCTGTTGGCACATGTACAAAAGATTCTCTCTCCCTCTCATCTGTCATTCTATCTATGCCTCCTTCTGGCCAAAGTGACAGCAGACTGTTTTGGTTCCAGGTAGTACCTGCATTTCAAACGTGCTAAATCCACACGCAAAAAATTCCGCCCGCAAACTGTTTCAGCCTTTGAAAATCGCATTGCGTGTGTTAAGGGATGACATTTTCATGGGGTTCATTGGGTTATTATCTTATGTTTTGAATATTCATGAAGGCAGACACGCTAAAAAGTTTGTGTCCGCCATTCCGTTGATTTTGCACAGGCAATCCGATTACCACCTCGTTTGTAGATCAGCTTTGCTGACGCAAAGAGGTTTGTGTGTGCAAAACCGCACGAAAACCTTTTGAATATCAGGCCCATAGTGTTAGACTAATTGTACTAGTGTGTTTACCATGAGCCAAAGATATGGTATATGTTAAGGGCTAAGTATGAAACCTCTGAGAACTATCTCAGAGTGTATCACAGTTTAGGGGGCACTTTGACTGCTTTGTCCCTTTTTTAATTGAATTCAACTGACAACAACTGTCTCAAAAATAGTTTTTTTTTTTCCCTTTGCCTGTCTTGTAAGTGTAAACGTTTACTTTAGTTTTTTTGTTAATCATAATGAACGTATTTTGAGGATACTCTGAGGTGGTATTTAGTATTTAAAAGCCTAAGAGGAAATGTTTGAAATAAACATTTGAAGGATGGAGGTGTGTTGAAAACTTTGTCATTGTACTGTTAGCTTCTTGACTCTTAATGCTGGGGAAAAATACAAAGAACAACATCTCTCTGAAGTATCTGTAATTGTCACTCTAGTTTCACCCAGTTCCACCCCGTCAGTCTCGGGAAAACCAATCTCTTAATCTTACACACATCCATACACAGACATACACGGACTTTCTTCCCACCTATTCATTTCTTGCCTTGGGCTGCACTGTGTTGGCAGGATCAGTGACTGTTTCAAACACCCATTGCAAGTTTCTCCTTCAACTCCTTCATTGTCAGATACATTCTTAGATCTAATCCCTCCCCAAAAAGGCACCTCTGAAGCCACCACTGTCATAGTGGTGGATTCCATTCCCTTCGTAACTTCATGCCTTTATCTTAATGTCAAGGCTCAGACCAAATGCCTCATGCAGAAAATGGGCAAATATCTGTGAAGCAGTATGAAACCTGAGTGTTTGCAATGCTTTTCTCTTTAGGCAAGCATCACATCCAGCACCAGCTGCAGGCCTTGCTTTTTGAAAGCAAATAAATTATATGACTTTCAGATTAGTTGTGTACTTTTATTTTCTTTGAATGAGTGGTTCTGGACTTCAGCTGTTATAATTCCTAGTATGTTCAACTTGATCTGAATGTAGGGCAGGGCTCAGTTGCAGGGCGCTGTGAAACAGTGCTGCTGATAACATACAGTATTTATAGATCTCTGTGTGTGTGTGTGTGTGTGTGTGTGAGAGAGAGAGAGCTAGATAGAGTATGTGAACAGAGGTAATGTGGGACTGTTATCCAACCTTTCTGTGTCCCTAACCTCTTGACCCTGTTTTGAGGGTCAGGGGTCCACGGCAGGGTCTCCCATATTTCTCTTCCTTCCACGACAAAAGCCCCCATGTGAATCACCAGATGTCTACATGGCTCCATGGCTCCCAGTGTGAGCAAACAATAGCCTGTCCTCCCTCCACTCTTGTTCCTTTTCCTCCTTTTCCCACTTATCTTGTCTTTCATTCTGTCAAGTTTCTTTCTTCATTCATCACACTTAGCCCCTTTCACTAAGGTTACCTTTGAAAATGTGTACTTCAAGAGTAATTTCAGGGGACTGCCATACAGGTGTATCTTCATAACACAGAAAACCATTAAAAGAAAGTTTATTTGAGTCATTTAAAATGTGAAACTCATTTTATTACCTAGTTTCATTACACACATGCAGATGTAGTTCAAGTGTTTATTTCTTTTAATTTTTATGATTTCTCACCCAAATCCACAATTCAGAAACTTGGAATATTAAATAGGACAAATAAAACAATATTATCAATGCAGAACGTTATGGCCACTTTGTGGCTTGTCTTGACTATTTTCCAGCACAGTGAGGGTACACTCCAAAAGGTTATTGCTAAAGAAGATAGTTGCCTGCAGCATGCTGAATCTTAGCATACTAATAGTAAGTTGGATGGATTGGCAAAGTTTGGAGCAATGTTGTGAAGGACATAAGTGGAAAGTTGAGTGGGAAGAAAAATTAAGGTAGAAAACGGTGTAGAAGCAACAGGAGAGGATTGTGAAGCAAATTCCATTCAAAAGCTTGAAGTGTCTTACCTTTGCTAAAATAGGATAGCTCTCTGATTCAGGGGTCCAAATTCCCCTTCAGATTACATGTTATGCAAGTTTCACTTTTCCTGAAGTCTGTGTGTCTGTGGGGTGATTGGCTTAGTGCAAGTCTCAATAGTGATGTTTGCTTGTTTATAATGATGGTTCAGTCTTACTCCTAGTGAGGTATTTCATCCAGTGTATCCTTTCTTTCTGTGGAGTAACTAAAGTTTTTTTTAATATGGACTCTAATACCTGATGCCTGAGGAGGTGAACAGTTTCAGCAGCACACCTGGACACCATTCATGTGTCATGTGTCGAATGTCATGTGTTACATGATTTTAGATGCACATATGCTAGTGTGTGATTAATTGAGTGTTGAAAGTTGAAGCCTGTTTCTGAATGTCAGTGATACATTTTTAAGAAACTCCGTCATAAATCACCCTATTTTTTTTTTTACCTCTATGAAGCTACAGAAATAAAACAAATTGAAAATGTAGTTTGGTTCATTCTAGCAAGTGCCTTTGGGAAATGCAGAAGTAATTCAAACATGAGAACAATAAGCAGACTCTAAAATTGGATTTGGTCCACTAAATATGAATATGTGCTATACAAGGTTGGATTCAACTTTTTCTTGTACTTTAGATGTTTTTCTGTTACATTGTAAATATGTTTTGTGCTTTGGTTAGGCTATGAAGACCGAAACAAAAATAAAAGTTGAACAGAATTTCAAGCTATTGTTCATCAGATAACAACATTCAAGACCAAATGTATATGAAAATTAGTTGTACATTGAATCATATGCTGAGTTGTTGGCACAGCATGTACTTTAAAGGTCCATGGTAAGTGACGCTTGTAAATAAAGTCCGGGTCAACCTGAAGTGGGTCGGGACGTTGTTTTAACGATACATGCATTTGTACACCCCTTTCAGTTCTGCATTCATGTGTACCAAATGAATCCATTGTTGTTACAAACATGCAGAACATGTATATGTGAAACATAACTGAGGGATTCCCAAGTTCTGCTGTGCAACTTTTGAATGTGACCCCTAAAGACAGAAGAATATGGAGACTCCAGTTAGTGCTAATGTCTACCATTTGTGAGCATTAAGGTTCCTTATTCACCAATAATGACGATGGAGAAAGGAGAGGTGGAGCGAGCCAAAGCTTTATGACAGCCTTAATAATCTTATTACTTAAGAAAGTCCAATCAAATCTCTGACCAGTTTTTGAAATACTGGAATATATTGATAAAATCAAATTTTCGGAAATGTTTAATATTCATTGTTTAGAGTTGAGTCAAACAATGAATTATATTTTTTTTTTCTATTTATCCGTCAATAACCTGAATGGTAAATAGTTCATGATCATTTTTCAAAACTCATTCATTAGTCTAATAAAGTTATTGTAAAGTACCATATATCCATATATATTTGGTCAACTATTATTGTTTTTAATGTGATATAGAAAATAAACTTTGTTTTGACTTGACAACCAGAATTGCGTTAGAAATTAATAGTTTTTAGATTTACTGATCAGTTAATCTTCCAGTTCTCACCTCTGGCTATGAGATCAGAATCACAGTCCACTTTATTCGCCAAGTTTGTGCACACAAACAAGGAATTTGACGTAGGTTCCACGTTGCTCTCAATAATGACATTATAAATATATAAAAAGGAAAAATAAAAAGAATTATTTGTAAATATGCATTTTTATTGTGTTTTTACTATAGAGAAAGGTTGAAATTGTGCAAATATGAACTGTGTTAATCTCTGGACTCTGATTATTAAATGTTCATCAGAGAGACCGCCTGGGGGAGAAACTGTCATTTGCGGATGGTATTCGGAAAGAGCGCCCTGTAGCGCCGAACTAAAAGTAAAAGTCTAAACAGTTTGTGTCCTGGATGTGTGGGGTCTGCAGGGATGTTAGCTGCCCTTTTCCTAGCTCTACACCAGTTTAAGTTCTAGGTGTAGGGAAGATCAACCCCGATCATTCTCTCTGTCCTGTTTTGTGGATGAGCCAAACCACACAGTGATAGATGAACATAGGACAGATTGAATAATAGCAGTGTAGAAGATGATTAGCAGCTCCTGCGGCAGTTTGTACTTCTTGAGTTGCCGCAGGAAGTACTGTCCCTGCTGGGCCTTCTTCCAAGCAGTGTCTACATGTGAGGACTATCTCGGGTCCCGAGAAAAGATTGGTCGTAGGTATTGTAAGTGGTCAACAGTTGACACGCTGTTGTTGAGAATGGTAAGGGGAGGTAGTGTTGGGAAGTCCTCCAGAAGTGCACCATCAACTTTACTGTCTTGAGCGAGTAAGCTTCAGGTGGTTTTGAATGCACCAGTGGACCACCTCCTATCTGTATGTAGACTTATTATTGTTCTGGATCAAACCACCAACAGTGGTGTCATCTGCAAACTTCAAGAGTTTCACAGATGGGTCCGCTGTAGTGCAGTCATTTGTGTAAAGAGAGAAGAGGAGTGAGGTGAGAACACACCCCTGGGGGGGCGCCGGTGCTGGTGATATTTGTGTGGAAGAAGATGCTCCCCAGCGTCATTTGCTGCTGCCAGTCAGTCAGGAAGCTGGTGATACACTGACAGGTGGAGACCAGCACTGTGAGCCAAGGTAGCTTCTGGTGGAGAATGTCTGGGTTGATGGTGTTAAAGGCCGAGCCAAAGGCCATAAACAGCATCCTGGCGTAGATCCCCGGGGGTTCGAGGTGGTGCAGGAGGAAGTGTAGTCCTGAGTTGACTGCATCATCTGCTAACCTGTTTGCCCTGTAAGCAAAATGCAGGGGGTCCAGCAGGGGGCCTGTGAAGTCCTTTAAATACTTCAACTCCATGTTGATTATGAGTGAAAAAACAGTCTTTCCTGACGCAAGCAGCTAAATTGAGCTCCCTCTGTAGGTTGGCCGGGGAACGTCTTGTGATCCCTTTAAAGGAGATAGTTTTACTGGGATGGATGGATGGATGGATGAGTAAATTTTGCTCTAGACAGTTATAAAACAATATTTAGTTGTGTTTGTTTTACTACCAGAAGCAGATCGGTATTAACCCAGTCATCCTTATGAAGGTGCATGTCTCCAAGTGCCAGATATCTCTTACCATGAGTTGTATTGTCCTTGCACTGCAATATTTATTAGTCACCCATTGTAAGTGGTTGAGTCCTACACATGGTCTGCATTTAACCTTGGAGTGTTGGAGGTATTTAAGTCTCTCTGTAGTTACACTGTCCATACATCAATTTTCTTAAGCTGGAATATGACCGAGCTACCATCTGCTTCATGTGAGTGTATGTTTGTACATTTGTGTGCATGCTTGTGTGTTTGACTTCCTCCTACACATCAGATTGCAGAAAAAAGGACAACAGCATGACATGGCCATCATGGGTGTTCTTATCCTACGCACCAACCTGTGTTTGAGCATGTCCAACAGCTAGCAGAACAACAAGCCCTGGCCAAGAGACATCATGACGTTCCAGTGAACCTCCACTTCAGAAGAATGCACCATACAAGTTACTCTCATGAAAGATAGACACACTGGACCCTCTACTTTGAGCTTGTCTGTACCCTGTATGATAGTGATAAAGTAATAACCCTGAATAACTGATGGCACAATTAAAATTCCAAATGTGGCATTCTTGGTTCTTCTCCTTCACTGCTGATAGGTGAGAGAAACCCAATTTCCAAGTGTCAGACATGAGGGGGGGAACTGGTTTAAAATGATGTAAAAGAAAGACAGTGAGATGTATTAGGAGGCCAAAATGAGAGTTGGAAAGGAGAAAAATGGGGAGGGAAGTGACAGTGGTGGAGATGAGCAGGGCGAATGATGTGAAATAGAGTCTGTGACCAATAAATGACGAGCTGGGAGGTGTAACCAACCACTCCACTGTGGTTGGTTACACCTCCCACAGGTATATAGCCCACATGACAGCTAACACTATTGGTGTGCATTTTAAAAAGCTCTCTGCCTGATGCGGCTCTCAGGGTTAATGTAGCTGCCCTGCTTGTTTAAGATGTTGGTGTCTGTCTGCTGACAACCTTAAAGTCTGTAGTCTTCCTCATGATTGTTAAGGCCATGACATTCTGGCTCAGAAATTCCCTTTAATAGCCTCATATAATATTTAAGTGGTATAGGAAATAGCATTTTAGGTATTCATTAGTTTTAAGCCATAATCATCAAAAATCATGTACACAAACACTAGAAGTACATCATATGTGTAATAAGTTGAAATGAATTTCATGTTTTGAACTAAACTGAAATAAGTGAAATTGTGAATGGCTTTCTAGTTTAAGATGGACCTGTATTTTTGCACACAGTTTTGTGTGTGTTTTTATTTAGCATGGACATGGCTTTTCCCTGTTCAACATGCAGCAGTCGAGGCTAAAACAATCTTTTGCTGAGCTCAGCATTGTGTGTGTGTTCATGTCTGATTCATGTGTATCCCTGCGTTTCCTTTCCCATGGGAGTTAAAGTTGCACTCCTCTACTCTTCTTAATGAGATAGGCCGAACTGGGAGATGTCATCTTGCATTCTGTCTGTTACACCAAGTGACACATGGAGCCCACCTCCCGTTTTCCTCTTTTCAGTGCCGTCTTCTCATCTAAATCCCACCAGCTTCATGAGCCTATTGCTCTGGATTCGATTCCTTGGTCCTTACATCAGCTCTAAGTCGGCATTGCTCATGCTGGTTTATGGTTTTGCCAATGAAATGGAAAGGCATGAGTGTGATTGAACTGTAACTAGTGATTAAATAAAACAAAGAAAGAGAAATCTTCAATGATGCCTTGTGTTGGCAAAGAAAGATATACAGGATGTTGTTATTAGAGTAGATGGTGTAAGAGAGAAAGTAAAAATCAAGAGGCGAGACAGTTTGTATCTCTTGTTATTGATTGATAGTACAGGTCTGTGTGTGACAGAAAATTTTTTATCTGTTTCATCCCTCTTTACAGTGACACTGAAATGTTTCTATCCCACCTTTCACTCTGACCTTACAATCACATCTTGGTTTTTTTTATAATTAAACTTCTCCATTTGTGTGTGTGTGTGTGTGTGTGTGATTGCACAAACTGGCTCTAAGCTGTGAACCAGGCAGCTCTCCAAATGGAAAGAGATTTTTATCGCCATGTCTAGCTTGCCATTTCCTTGCACATCTCATCTTCTTTAGCGGGAAAGGGCTTCCTGCCAATACCATTACTGCAACTTGACCTACTGGATACAGATGCACACATATATATGAGTTATACACAACGAAAAACACAAATGCAGTAACACAGTCGTGGGCTGTCAGTCAGGAACTATGTCGCACCAGTAATTGAGTCTAAGAGGGATGGTGCTGAAATGTTCCCATTGGAGGACATGGTTTCAAAGGAACAGCACTGAGGAGAGGTTTAACAACCCATGGATCACTGTAGTTGACAGTGTAACGCCTGGGTAGAGCATGTAGCACTCTGAAGAAAAGGGTGCTGAGCAATGAAAACTAGACACCTTAATGTCTTTGCTACTGTGGAACAAGCTATCCTAAATGCTGTGTGCATGTGTAAGTTTTGTCCTACACCGGTGGCCCCATTTCACTGGCAGAAGTTTAAAAATAATCCAAAAGGTGAAAGAAGTTAAAAATACATCATAACTGATAGATTTCTACTGGTTTCAAAGATTCAAAGTTTCATGTGGTTCTCTAGCTTATCTTACTTTGAGGTGCCTGTTGGTCTTCCCTAATGTCATCTGCAGTGACTTGAACTAAAGTTTAACTCACACACTATACCTTTCAACTCCATTCAGACTGAAAAAACGCTCCAAGTTAATTTGAAAGAAACCCAATTAACTATTAACCATTGCATATCAGTTTGTTTCCCTTGCTAGTTAAGTACATTTAATGAATTATCCACACTGAACGACTTTTAAAAAAACAAAATAAACCCATGCTAATCGCCAAGCCATGTTTATGACCTGTAAAGATAACTTGAGCTTTTATGCTGCTACTTTGGGTTTGGTGCACACATTCTGTTATGAATTGAACAGTGTTGATCACCATACATTGAAATGTCTTGATAAATACTCCCCCGTTTATCCCAGTAAAACTATGCACACTACCTGTGGTTGAGATTTGGGACTTGGAAATGCTAAATACTGAAAAAGGCAGTTTAGTTACTGAACGAATTATCTTCATATACCGCAAAGGTCAGGGAGGACCAAAGTAATGAGGCTACATATCTTCAGACTTTTAGAATTTAATACACCAAACAAAACTGACCTGTTAATAACCGCCAAGAACCTCAATATGTGCTTTTTGAACAAAGCCCTTTTAAAAGTGCTACGACTGTAACAGGCTCAGAGATAATTAAATCTAATCCATCATGCTGTGTTTGTAAACACACAGGACATTAATGCTGCTAGCAGTAAGGATGTACTACAAGCAGAGTAACAGCCTTGATCAAGAAGAGTCTCTTCAGTCTTCTTTTCTTCTCTCGCAGTCATCTCAAAACCAAACTTTTGTTCTTTGATTTTAATAGAAGGGTTCAATTTACCTCACCAGAATGGACTAAACATACAGGTACTTCTGGACCTCTGGTTGTTTGTGTCTTTGTAAAGAACTACTCCTAAACTAAAACCTTTTGAGCAAATATAGTTTAACTTGAATTAAATCTAGAGAAAAAAATGCCATATTGACCTTATCAGCCATACTATGAAGTTATGCTAAGAAAAAAAAAATTTCTGTAAGGTAATAATCAGCTTCAGCTGCTTCTCCTTGCAGTGTTATTATTAAGCTCCACTTTAGATTTCCTAATACATTTTCATTAGTTTGTATTTTGGCTTTTTATTTTTCAATATGTTTGAATCAAGATCCTATGATGTCTTGTTATAAGCCAATACTTATTGGTCTAACAGAGTAGTATTTTGGAGAAGTATTTTCGAAGCATGAAGAAGCATGGAAACTCCTCACATCCTAAATTAAAATTTAACCCTGACAGGCAATATTTTAAAATAAAATTGAAGGAGTTTCTAAAAGAGGACCAGCTTCGTAGTCATGAACAATCACTGCATTTTTTTAATTTTTTTTAATAATTTTGATTATGTTGTCTGTTGCTTTTAGCATTTTTTTTATTTTGAAGTGTTAGTTAAGCACTTTATTTAAAATAAATGTTAATTTGTGTTAATGTACTTTCTTTTGTACTTATATTTAAACCTTTATTTTAAAAGTGTTTACTTTTGATTAATTATAACCCGAACTAGGGATTCATTTGGCTAAGTTGAATAAAAAAAAAAAGAGAAGAGAAGCAGAGGAATATTGACCAGAATCATTATTATGAGGGATGACTGTCTCCTAGTGCCAGACTTCTCTAGCCTAAGGTTGGATTGCCCTTTTTACGATTCTTATTTGTTGTCCAGTGTAAGTAGTTAAGTCTTATACAAGGTTAACATCTAACCTTGGAGTGATGGATCTACTTAAACTCAGAAACACTGAACACACAGAACTCAATAATTTGGACCCTCTGGCCAAAGCACTGCTGTAAAGCTGATGGGCCAGTTATTAAACACAAATCAAATTCTTATGTTTGCTTCAGGCTGCAGAAAATTTTAGTTTACTATGAAGTAAGGGTGTAACAATAGATCCGGGTCAAGAGGCAAGATGATACACAAGTTTACATGAACGACACAGGACTTGTTTTTAGCAATATTTTTGTGAAAACTGAATTCCCCTTTTTTTGGGGGGGGGTGTTCTCACACATAGGATAAAGGTTTTTTAAATCTCAAACAGTATTTTAAAGAATCCCTAATCACTGCACAATATTGCAGCCAAGTTTTTTTTTAATCCACATGTTGTGGAGAGTGATCTTAGGTCCTTCTGCCCTGCAGCTGTAAGAACCCATAGCCATCGCTCCCCCCAACCAAATTATTATTTGCACAGCTAGTCATATGGTCATTAGTGATCAGAGACTCTGATGATCCTGCTACATTGTTTGATCTTAGTAACTGCTTGGAACTTCATTTGAGCAAAAAGGGACAGAAGAGTTTTTCTCTGTTCAAGTTATATATTTGATAGCCCCTTCTGACACAAAGGCAAACACCCTTCAAAATTTATTTGGTTGTTTTAGTCTATAAAAGTCTAACTATGAATGTCTGTAGTTAGGTGCAGCACCATTTTTTTCCTTCCGCTGAAGGTCTGGAAGTAAAAACGGCTTAGTGTTTAACTTTGTATCTGCCAGTATGCCAGATTCAGCAAGTGTCTGCATGACATACGTGTCACCAGAGTCTGTTTTTAAAGCTCTGTGTGGACATCGACACACTCACCAGTTTCCTGCAACTGTACTCTGCTGTCTTCATCATGCATATGTGCAGTACTTATTGACAGACATGTGGAAAAGAAAGGCACAAGTAGGACAGAGTTTCACTGATAGAGCTTTAAAGATTAGAATCAAACATAGTGCATTTACATAGTGAACACATGCAGCCTCGTTGTTTACTCAGATTAAGTTAACATGTCTGATGTATAGGATTTAAGTGTGGGCTGTGGAGCTTAGCTGAAGGCTGTTTTTAAGGTGCCGTGCAGAAGGTAAATTAAAGTAATGCCTAGGAAGGTATGTTATTCTGGTGAAGCAAAACATCTCAGAGACTTTTCCATCTAAAATCTGCAGTAGGAATTCCGGTGCTGCTCAAACATGCAAATGAATAAGTAAAGCCAAAGTAAGAACTAACTTTTTTGCTACTCACTTGGCGTGTAACACGATCTTGTGGGACAAGATCTCTCAAGGTTTTGACTTTCAATGATTCAAAATAACTCTACCTATAATCTACTACTTGGAGGTTGCTCAGAGTTATATTGTTTGAGCAGGTTCTTAATTTCTCACATAATTTCACATATTGGCCGAGAATCATCATTTGTGAAAACAGGATGTAATACAAACTTGGCAGAATAGAACATAATTATATTAAATTCTATGTGAGTTTCAGGGATATTTATGGGCATTTATTCACAGATTGAATTCAATTCTTGACTACAAAAATTATAAAGTAATACACAACAGTTTAAGTACATGGGTACACAATGGTTTGAATACAATGGAACCATGAGGAGACAAAATGGTGGGAAGAATTGAAGAAGGGACAAATTTACCACAAGATTTCTCATCATGTAGCACCAGCAGCTATCAGCATGCAGGTGAAATAGGTCAAAGCTGTTATTTGCAGCCTCAGAGATAAAGTGCTTTAAGCTTGACACTTATTTTACCATTTTGTTTGATGGAATCTAGTACAATTGACTGGTTGAATACACTCACTTAAATATGGGTGAATATGAAAAAGTGGGGATAGTAGTCATCTAGCTATTAGAAAATGTTGAATATGCTTTAAGCCTCCCCAACCACATGTAGGGCACGGTATAAATCCAAAGGGGCTACTGATCTGCCTATCGATGTATGAATGTGTGACCACTGTAAGTGCGGCTAGGTAATTGTGACTGTAGTGCGAAATGGATTTAAGTGGTCTGTATGATTACAAAAGCACTTGTTAATATACCACATCAGTCTATTTACCATTCATATATAGATTGTAAAAGCTCACACTTGTTTTATATAAATGCTCTGTAAACACTGTGAGAATACAGCGACTTGCTCTCTGATAGCCGCCTGTGATGCTAAAGTTAGAATCTGCTTTGTACCTTCCCACTGATGCTACACTTCAGGGCTATTTCTATTTTATTTTATCAGTGTGGACTTCTTTTGCTCATCTTTAGTTTAAAATCTAAAATACTTGAATTGATTGACCTTGAACTAGATAGGTCTACTCTGAACAGACGCGCATTTATAAGACCGTTATTCTTTTTCTAAAATCTTTATTTTTTATTATTGTTTCTGTGACCAGAATGTATAGTTACATCACAAAGTACTCACCCACACAGACAGATGCAAAACCAGTTCAACCGCCTAGCTGCTGACCACGAGGCAGATGACAGACATATGCTAGCACCTGTGCCCTGGTGCCACAGTGGTGATGGCGGGGGTCTTTGGGCAAAGACAGGTGTTTGCATGTGAAAGGGGTGGAGCTGGGGTGGCATATGGCTAATACCTTACAGTGCAGCCAGTTTAGAGAGACAGTTGCTCCGTCATCTGCTGTACTGCTGGATGGATGCCTGGTGACAGAGTGCTGCCTCCCTTGCTTAGCCGTGCTCCACGTTTTCCCTCAGTGACACGTCTCTCACATTGATACAACACATGTGCTGCTGCTTAGCTTCCCCACCTCGGGCTGGCATCACACTCGACCTCTGCTTTGCACAAAATGATAGCCTAGATCCTCTGGCTTTGGGTTTATAGTCATTAAGGTAACTGCTCTGGGACCTACGTGGCAATGTGCCGCTTTTTAGGGAGGCAGGTGTGTGGCACTTGCCTAAAACCAAAGGCTTTGTACACTGATTAAAATGCAGTGATTTGCTATAAAAGGTTTTACGTGCACACACACACCAGCAGATAAAAAATGGTCAGATGGCTAGGGCTATAACTGGTCCTGTCCTCAGGGAGGTCTTAATTGGTCACAGTGCTTTACCATCTGGGGCTTGAGTGACGATGGAGGAGAGATGAAGGTAACCAGTGAAAGCTCCTGAAGGGGTGTAGAAGGGGAAAAAAGAAGAGGACAGCCAGTATTTGCAGCTTGGCAGTGATAACTTAAGAATTATTTGGGCCATTGTATGCCTGGTAAAATCAGTTTATATAATACAAGTGGGAGGTTGCATGAACAATTGTTGGGTTGTGGTGTCCGTGCCTGTAGGTAGACTGAGTATTGTGTGGAGCATCTGTGTACTTGTGTGTGAGTATACACGCTGTTATTGGCTTCCTGTGCAAAACTCTCCACATGTGCTAACAACCTCCAGGACAGCAGCCATAGAGGGGACACATAAACTGTTTGTTTGAAGCTGTTTGCTTCTCTATCTTCTTGAGTAAACAGTGTTTGTTGAAGTTTCTGTTTGTTAAAGACATGGGCAGATTGTAAATTCAGAGTTACTGTATAGTCTGGGAACGTCTGGAGTTTTTGTGTGGAACAATGCGGAAAAATATAAAAATATTTGAATTGGCAGTCCGTCCGTCCGTCCCTCCCTCCCTCCCTCCCTCCCTCCCTCCCTCCATCCATCCATCCATCCATCCAGTTGTATGAATTCACAGGGTCTTTTCAAATTTTTGCAGTAATACCACTAAGACCTCTAGAAATTTTAGTCTGGAAAACTATGTAGTTTGGACTTGGAAAATGTGAAGGAATCCTAGAAGTATTAAACATTATGGAAAAAGTTGTAAAACTGATGAAGAAGAATGAAGAAAAATGACACTGAGCAGGAAAAGAGCAGTGTACTTCTGAATTGAGCAGGAGGAATATTTGATGTGTTTAGGTATGATGAGTACATTTTTGATAGTCAAAAGGATTTCCATCAATGATAGCTTGGCACACAGCACCCCTCAAATGCTCTTAGGAAGATTTGTCTTTCATACTCCCACCTCTCTTCAGACTACTCCTCCTCTCACTCTTTGCCTTTTTAATCTGTTGCAAACTCTCCATCTTTGCAGCGCACTCCGTCAGGCTCTTTTTCATGGCTGGGCCTCAATGAGAAGTCGTGTCATATTGTGAGTTTGTATATATATATATATATATATATATATATATGAGCACATGTGAGCACTTAAGTGTTTGTGTGTTACTTGGAGTTAAATCCTCCTCTTCTGCCTTTGTGTAAACAATGTCTCATATTAGAAAGCTTCTCCTCACCACAGATTCCAACATTCAGCCTTTTAACTGCACGTCCCCCTCCGCCAGTGACAACGTTCAGTCCTCCACTGGCTGCCTTCCTTTCTTTTGTTTTGCTCTCCCACCTTTTTTGCTTTTGTTAAATCTTTGAATTGTTTGTACAATGAGGAAGAAATTGGCATATTCAAAATAAAGCCTTCATAAATAAACCGTCAACACATACTAAAAGTTTTACCCTTCTGCCCTATTAATCGTCAGTCATATATGCCAATAAAGCAGTGATCGAAATTGGCCAAGTTTCCCTTGATCAGGTCTATCTTTTGGTAAGGTAAATACATACAGGTCTAAGTTTGTTCCTGTTCAATAAAGGCATCAAAACTGAAACCCCACATGGTTATCTGACCTGTAGACACAACAACAGACATAGGTTTCTTTGTTGTATTTTGTTTTAAGATTAATAATAAAGCAGATAAAAGTTTAGGACATGCTTTGGTGCATAATCTTGCACCAACATGCATTTGTTGAATTTAACATTGTTTATACAAAAATTAGAAAGAAAATCCGAATCAGCAGGCCATGGGTTTATCTCTAGTCACTTATTTAGATGCTTTTTTGTCTTTTATTCTCTACAACAGACAGTGTTCACCTAATTCAATTTTAGTTGTAACTTCCTCCATTTGTGTTTATAAATTGGCAGTAACCGGGTTCTCACCGGGTACTCCTGCTTCCTCCACACAGTCCAAAGACATGCCTGTTAAGTTAATTGGTCTCTAAATTGCCCTTAGGTGTATGAATGAGTGTGTGCTTGGTTGTTTGTGTGTTGCCCTGCAATGGACTGGCGACCTGTCCAGGGTGTACCCCGCCTCTCGCCCGTAGACTGCTGGAGATAGGCACCAGCTTCCCCACGACCCACTATGGAATAAGCGGTAGAAAATGACTGACTGACTGACTGATCGACTTTTAGAAGAAAATATAATTCTATAGATATATATATAGATACACAGTGTCTCACTGTTGGTTATCATCATTCCAATAGGTCCAAAAGCATTGTTTTATCTCAGCTTATCACTTGTTAAATACTGCAGCCAGTATTTTAAAGCAAGAACATATGTGAAGTGTGTTTATGAGTAACTTCTATATTTAAGGTTATTTCTGCAGGCATATGAGAAGATTTATACCATTGTTTCACTTCTATGCTGTTTGCACTCAGAGGTAAAATAAACTTTTAAAATCATTGTTTATAGCAAATGTCTGTTTGCTTTGTTTTGCGATAAATATCTAAAGGCTAAATTAAAAATGGTTTACTTTCCCAGCAATTCTACTTTTAAAATTGTTTTACAAAAAGGATGGGGATACTGGAAACAGTTGATGCAATTTAGGGAACGTTTTTCACAGCACACTCACTGGCTCATACTGTGTGTGAAAAACAGCAATAAAATATTTTATCGCTCAATGAAGAGCCTAATAAAGAACAGGAATCAAATTTCCTTTAAATTCTTTAATTTCATCAATGGAGCTGTATGGAAACAAGCGCATGGGTTTGAATTTGTGAACAATACACAGTGAAATATGTCTTAGCAAGTTGGTTCCTTATACAGGTGGATTGGAACTGTTTATTTCTGAGAGAAGGTGACAATAGATGCCAAGCATGTGAATAAAACGCAAAAGATTGAGAGAACAGGTGCATTACGCTTCTCTCATCTCAAAAGACTTCTTCGGTTCTGATGAACTGGGTTGGAGATTCAGATGTATGAAGGACATTTACCTCTGAGTCATTGAAGTAATCTGCGTGTCACTGACTCGCCTGTCACAAATGTGTCATTTCGTCTGTCAATGCTGAGTTGCTTACTGACCAACCTGTACGTTTTTTGTCACATGTTTCAACAACTGAATAGTTGTGAAATTGTCTGGGGGGCAGAGTCAACCCTGTCAATCCTGGTGAGGTGACACATGAGACCATCTCTTCTCTTTGATTTTGACCTCTCACTGCAGCACCACGTTCTTTTTTGATTGTTCTAGAGACACATTGTTACATATTTGGACCTTTTTCAAAACGAACAAACAACAACTCAGAGCTCATGCAGGATGAAGGAGGGATTATTTATAGTGTGTATAAGTGGTGTTTTATTAGATATAGCCCATATGGGCAGTTGCTCAGGGCAGCAGTGGAAATGGGGATGCACAAGCTACCAGATAAAATATAGCTTATCTGTCAGTTGCTCCTTGAATAAGTGTTCTATTGCTTTGATGCATGTGCAGTCAATGGGGAGTTGGTGCCCCTTGCTTGCAGCCAAGAATAGGCAGACTATTTTACAAGTTTTGTACAGGACTCTGCCTAATTTTATTTTAGCCCCAGAGTTTAGATGATTTCCTGCATTTTGATTGTTGCAACAGAAGGAGGGGCTTGCCCATTCATGTAAGAACCGTAATGGACGGTTTGCCACTTTCACATTTCTGCAGTTTATCCCAAAGCAATCATATGAGATCAAGCACAATATCATGAAAACAGCTGGATGGCCTTTTCATAAGGCACTTTGTCCCCAAGAAAAATATGAACCCCAGAACTATTTTGCTCATTGGCTATACTATGTCAAACCAATGGTATGGATTTTATTTTTCCATGAGATTCTGTGAAGTCATAATAAGGAATGGTTTACTTAATTGCAGTGAGTTTGTGGAGTGATAAAGAAATCCTCATAGCAGTGTAAGGCTAACAGCTAGCCTAACGGCCCTCCATTTTAGCTGATTTTTGCAATTTAAAACAACTTAAGCAGAAAAGGTTTATATCCATGAACACAAAACAACATTAATGGATATAAATCACACACCTCTCTTGTTAGTTTGACTCTGTTTTGTCATTGGCATGTCTGTTTTGTGTTACTAAGCAAAATGAAGCTGATTGAGGCTGCCTGCTGCAAAGATCTGCCTGAGAAGTTTGACATAAGTGGAGTAAATTCTTGGATATTTGCAACATGCTGTCGTTTTTGCTTTTTCTGGTGTGGTAGTCGTTGGAAACTATCCAGCTGGGGTGATAGGTCAGAATAATCCAGCCAACAGTCTAACAGATATGCATATTTTCAGTTTGAGTTGTTAAATTGATCATCTTGATTAGCTCAAATTGATCAAATTGACTAGCTTGCCTCCCATCACTGTGAGGGAGGCAAAGTTATCTTTCTACGGTAGGTAAGGAACCCGATAATGATAAATTTATAGAAGCTCACTTCAAAAATATGTTTGTATCCATTTAGAATTCCTGGAAACCGGAAAGATCCTCAAACACCATATGTGTATGGCTGTTTATGAAAGTAGTTTAACCTTGCAAATTCTGAGGATTAATTTACAAAAGAATTTCAGAAAAATCAATAGGAAAGTCCCTTGAAGTCTGTATTCCGATTTGGAAAGCTGAAGGTGTCTCACCAAAAACTTCATCCAAATTCAACACAGTTGGTTTTGTATAAAATGAACATGTTGAACATGTATAAACATGTATAAAATGTAGTAAGAACAGTTAGACTGAACAGTTTGCATTTCTGGTTGTCTCTAATTAATAAAATCTCTAACAAACAAAGTACTGTATCACATCCATTTGTGTGAAGTTTTTATTTAAGTGTTTGAATGCATAAAATCAGCACAAATATATTCTTACTGTCTTATGCTATTGTAATAGTAGGTAGCTTGGTCAACAATCACAGCGATTAACATGTCCCTCTGATAACCCAGCTTGTAACTGGAGCACTGTTGAGTTGGATGCAATGATGTCTCCAGATCTGAGTTTTGAGGTTTGGAGCAGAGCATACATTTCCTTTTGCATTCTTGTTTTTGTTTTATGATACATACATTAAATCTGAAATTTGTTCTGCCATTATACTTGTGAGTTTTGCAAATCTCTGACAATCCTGCTTCTATTTTGGCATCTGTGCAATTTTTTTATTCATTTTAAAAAGGGCTCAATAGCAGACAATATTGTAATATTTGTAATAAAATATTAATATATATCAACATCTGTCCCACTACTGACCTGCCAACAAACTCTAATTCATGGCTGGAAAGAATGTGGCACCTCTCTATGTTTCCTACAGGGTCCAAAGGATCATTTGGCATATGTGTGGGCCAAGCTTGTTCTGGGACTTTACATAGTTTCATGATCAGATGGAGATCTGTTGAGTTTAAAGACCAGGTCAATACCTCAAGGTCTCCCCTGAGCCTCTCAAGCTCTGTGTGTTTTTTTTAACTGTGCTGTTACTCAGCCTGCTGCTTTTAGATGCTGCACCATTGGAGCAGTATCCAATAATGAGAGCTGCATATCCTTTACATCTGTGTCAGGGAGAAGCTAAGATTATATTCCAGTTTGTTCTGTTATTAACCTCCTGTGTGTTTTTCCAAATTTCAATGCTAACGAGCAGCACATCCCGTGAGACTGTGGGACCCAGTGTAGCTGCCTCACACCTTTGGCTGAGGGTTTATTTGTGTGTGAAAAGGGGGAAGGCCTCTGCACCAAAGGGGGAATGCCTCCTAGTCTCATCTGAGTGGGTTTGGGTGGGTTTGAAAGCTATAGGTAGACTGTTAATCTCTCCCTTGCCTCTTTTTCTACTGTGTTTTTAAGTATAATTCGCAAGGAAAGTCATAGGTGCTTAGATTTGTTTCTCTCTTGCAAAAGGATAACATAACATACACAGCCTTGCAAAAGTATTCATTTGGAATTTTCTTCATAAGACCACAAACTTAATTACATTTATTGAGGTTTTGTGTGATAGACTTAGAAAAAAATTAGACTGTCATGTTTAGAAGGACCCAAGTCCAGATCAGCTGGCAACAGAGCTAATAAATAAAATAGGCAGTGTGGTACTAGGAGAACAGGACACACAGCACAGGCAGAGAAACAGGCAGACTGATGGAGGAACAAAGTATACGATGGTTAAACTGAAGGATCCAGCAGTGAACAGAGACACTTAGAAGTTTAAGATGACAAAGGGACCAGATAAACTAATCAGAGGAAATTTGGAGCAGTTGTGGCAGAGTGAAACCAGGGAAGCTGAGAGGGAGAGATTTATGGACACTAATGGTGCTGAACTGAAACTTTCAAATAATACTAAACATACAAAGAACAGAACACAAGATTAAACTAAGGAACTAAAACACAGGAATAAATATGTCAACACCTTAGAGAACATAAACAACAGTGATGTGGTGAAAATAGAAACACAAAAGTGAATCAAAACACAAACACCTAAGCAGTATGTTGCAAAGCCATCAGGAGGAGGATGAGCTGGAGGAGAAAAGTGATGAAAAACAGAAGAAGTGATAATTAGGAGCTGACAAGTCACCCCACTTATGAGATATGCACTCACCACATAGTGTGTGGTGAATGGTGGTCCGCTAATAGAAGGGTGTCTTGAGGAGAATATGAATTAATGTGTAAGAACAGACAAAATAATGCTTGGATGCCCTTTTATTTAATGTAGAGGCCCGTTTCCCATTTAACCAGTGTGACCTCTTATATTTGACTATAGGACACACATGTACCTGCACTCGTACCCACTGAGTGTGAAGACTTTACAGCTCCACACTCAAATCTCATAACAGATTCTTTGAGACCTCTCATATCCTCTCACCTCTTTCAGCTATAACCCTCTCTCTTCACCCACTTCTTCTGTTTTATCTCTTTTTTTTACAGTTTTAAAAGATTTCATTGGGAGTCATACAGTGTGAGGTTCTGCTTGATCCTTTGAATATAGCGTCAGACATTCAGTTTATAGTTTCACATTAAAAATGCTAATTGTTGACAAACATGGTTTCAGCTGTTTCCAGTAAATGTTCCTGCTGTTTGTTTGCACAGTTTATACTTATTCTTAGTCAGTCCCCTGTAAGATGTTTAAAAACAGTGTATCGAAAACAATAATATAGAGGTTTCTGTAATTGTCAACTGAGAAAACAATTATTTTGGATGCTCTGGTAAATATATTCAGACATGTGGGAAGTTTGTTAATAGAAGGCAGCTGAACTTGAATAATTTTTTCCAAGTATAATATTCTGGTGCACTTTAAACATAACAACATTCTCCATCAACGTTTTTCACCACAGGGATAAAACACCCCAACAAAAGTTCAGTGGTGTGGTATGTGCTGTCCAGTGCAGCGAGGAATGTTTATTCAACCGAATCGTGGATAGAGCCAGTGACTCGTGTGACCTTAATCACATTGTTAGTGAACTTAACGGCCCTATTTGTCTGATTATTCTACAACTTATAAGCCTAACACATCCAACTCATGTTCAGAACTGAAGAAGTCTTGAAATTAAGAGGTGAAACGTTTTCAAGAAACAAAGAACATGTCCATTTGCCTTCTACATAAGAATTTAGAACTTTGCATGTAGATTTTTTCAATAGTTCCGGATTCCTAGAGTCTAGAAAAGTCCATAAAAGAAAATAATAATAACAACGATTGGAAAAAATATTTGTTTTCAGTTGTTTTTTGCTGTTTCATTTTCCGTCCGTCCATTTGTCCAAGCTTTTAACCAGTTCCATTCATCTTTGAAACTGTTTCCATCCATTGATCAATTCATTGATCAGTTTTTTAAATGGTCATTGCTGATAATGATCATTGCCCAATTTGACAGGAGAGACCCCTTCTGGCATGTCACCAATGGTTTTATTTTCATATGATCTTTTTACAAAGAAAATGCTCGTCAAAGAAGATGCATTGCTTTAAATGCAACAAATGAGACAATTAAAACCTAAACCTTTCCATTCAACACTCTGGCCATTTCATACCTAGACAGAATATATTAGATAAGAAACCTAAGATAGTTTTGAACTTTTCATTAGTCATGAAATGTTGTAGATGCCAATGAGGATAGAAATGCAGGGCTCTGGTGCTTTAATTAATCATGTGAATGTTGTGCCAATGAAGAATTTATCTTTTAAAACTCTTATTCAGCAATGTGGAAATTATTCATGGCTCTGACTAACTCTTTGGCGGTGTCAGTGTAAAACTTTACAGCTGTGCAAAAGGGGGAGTGGTTGGCTGGTTACAAATAATTTCATCCAGTGACAGACTCCTGAATATGTTTTGATTCTTTTGTCTATTGTTTCTTCATCTTATTGATGTTTTGATTGTTATAATTAGTATTCAGTTACAGGTCATTTTTACACTCTTTATGACTGTGTATTCAACACTGTATTTTATTGGAACTTATCTCACTTTCAGGCCTTGTTATACAAATAATGTTTTGTGAAATGAACATAATTATCTCTTTCTGGGAAACATTACTGAGCATGTCCAGGTACTGACAACAGCACTGGACATTCTGTAGTCACATACTTAGCTGAAGATTCCAACAGTCCAATTTAGGAAGTGTAATTTCTGTGTTGTTTTTCTGAATAGACTCTGATAATGACCTTTGCTGTGTCTAAGTCAGACCTGATTACAAGTAACGCTGTGATGTTGACAGTCCCAACTGTCGAAATGCTAGTACTTCTGCGAAAAATTACAAACAACCAACCTTTTTCCATCGAGAGAAATGTTTAGAGGAATTACCCTTTGGTTATGTACATGCAGCTGATTGACTGCACACGCGATGTGGGACACGACTACCTTGAGAAGGGGAGTTGTTTTTGCAGCCATATCATCAAACTGTCTTGCTGAAGGGCCAAGTGGGCCGGTTCCATCGAAACACTTCCAGTGTTAAATTTGTTGCTAAATACAGTTCTTTCTGTTTTTCTGCACTGCAAGCAGTGACTGCAGCACAAGCAAACTGGTTTTATCTTGGCAAAAATCTCATCAGGAATTGAAAGTGGTCTCATGGAGATCAACAACGAATCAAAATGTTATAGATGCCCTGATTAAAACTCCCGAGTTAATTTATATTTGCTCTGCCTAATTTAAGACCAAAATCCTGTAAAAACATTGGACTTTGACACAATTAAAAGTCAGTCAGTCAGGATTACTAAAAGCTCTCTGTCTCTCATTTATTTTGATATTACCCCTCACAGAGTTTAAGTTATTCAATGTGGCACATGTGGTTGTAATTTTCAGCCCCACAGATGCTTTTTCTGACTCTGTACCAGTGGTACCGTTTTATCGAAAGGCAGCTTTTATAAATCCTCCTTCAGTCAATGTTTGGAAAGTAAATTTTCTGTGAATAAATTTGGAAAAGATGGTGTTCCCTCCATCTAATCAGTTGCACAAAGCTGGCTCTATGACTGTGACAACCCCAGCTGGTTCTGATAAAAGAACCAGTTAAGAACTGACTCCAGCACCAGCCCAGGAACCCAATGGGGTGGGGAAGAAGTTGTGATTTCCAAAATGTCCACAAGTTCATTTAGTGAAGGGCCAGACTTATAGAAAGTAGACATTGGGTTATGAAAAAGAGCTGTTGCTTTACTCAGTAATAAGTGGTCAGTGGCATTGTTTTTCTGGGTACATCCACTTTAATAGACCTTTGTTAGCTGCTGCTTGGCTGCAGCTGATAAGACATGCTGACATCACTTCTCATTTTAGCCAACAAGTTGACAGCTGCTATCTTAAAACAAGAAACATTTTGCCTCTCCTTTCAGCTTAAGTGGTTTTTGTAGACCCACGTACATCAACCTTTATGCACATATTTTGCATACATATACTGAAAACAGAATGGACAATTCTTAAAAAGAACTGTTTTGTATTTCAGATTAAATTAGGGGGGGTGGCATCCTTTGATCATATGCTTATGTTGTATTAAGGATGTACCCCCCTGCTGTGGACGCCAATCCCAAGTGAAACCCTTCAACTCTTGTCCTTTTTTTTCCTCCACTCATTGCTTTGTTCTTTATTACAGAAGGGTACCATTTGTCTCTTAAGCCATTATGCTAATATTGCCCTTTTTTCTTGTTTAATTCCTTATCTTATCCTTGTTATTACCTGGCACTCTTAGGAATATAGAGCATATAGGCCTCAGCATATAAAAGTTTCCTTTGGTTATTCTCAGATGTTTGGTTTACTTGTGTTTGAGAAAAGACTGACATTTAACGGATTTGCTGTGTGCAGCTGGATTTAGGCAGCTGAAGACAATGCAATGTACATTGTTTTTATGTAGACAACAAACAATCTTTGTTTAATTGATTTTATTTCCCATTACCTGGAGATAAATCAGTGTGTGCTGGATGTATCAACTAAAAGAGCATTGGCCTTTTGCCCATCTTAGTTATTTTCTTTCTCTTTGTCTTCTGTCTTTTTTTCTTCCTCCCATTTTACCTTCCTCTCTTCCAATATCCCAGATGAACCACCTCAACCCTCACTCTGACTCATCAACAGCTCTTTCCGAAAATAACAAAGCCAAGGAGGTTGTGAATGGCTCTGACATTAGATTGCAAGAGTCCGACGTAGGCAGAGTTTCCGTACCCATTTCTGTTTGTTTTACCTTCTTACCTGGTATATCTTCATATGCTGCAGGCATTCTGGGTCACTGAGTGACGTCTGCTGTGTTGTGGGGCTGGACTCACGTGAAGTAGAAGCTGAGGATCTCGCCCACTCACTCTGTTTTCCTCTCAGTAGTGCTCTTAGTTTCACAGAGTAATTAACGATAATTACCCTGCTGGCTCTGCCAAATGGCCATTCGCTTTGCAGCAACACATATGTCCACAAACAGATACTCAAGACTTACCCAGTGAGGCCATGGCTGAACATGTGGAGTGCTTATCAGTAAAATTAGAATGAAAGATAAGAACATGTGTCACTTTAAAATATGGAAATACATTTACAGTCAGAAATTCTGAAATAATTGGGGACTTTAATGATTTATTTCAACTGTTCTTTTTTCAGAGCGGTATAATTATCCAACCAACAACTTTAGTAAGTTTTAAAATCAGGTGCACATGTTTATATTTATGAGAAATTTATTTTCTTTTAGCTGCCCTAGGCATGGGCCAATTACCAGTATCCCAGGTATTGCCAAGTATCCAATTGCTAGGTATACCAAGGTTTTAAAGAGTTAAAGATTCAAAATTAGAAAAATGTTTAATGAAACTGTCTCTATTATTCAAAGTCCTTTTTATGAGATGCCAGAGAAAGTGCTGGAGTGGACACAGTCTTCTTCAACTTTGTGGAGCCTAGAGTAACACAGCGCTGCCCGTTTTCACCTGTTGTGGCTCACTACTGGTCAGCTGGCTGAAAGAAAGGCTCCTATACTTTTCTGTTGCTTATAAGAAAGGCAAATTCAGCTGTTTGGAAATGTTCCCAGTATATCAGGAATAGTATTCTCTCAAACAAGCCAGAGTAAACCACTACTACATTTTACAGACGTTTATGTTCTTTTTGCTAAAGTGTATGCATCAAAACAACAGTAAATGTTTTCAATAGAAATACTATGACTGTAAAAACCAATATGTTTTATTGTTTTGGGAAGAGTTGGAGTGATTGGTGAATACAGGTCCAAATACTGTATATACATTTATATGTTCCCACTGATATTTCAAATGTCAAACTCTCTAAACAAGTTGCAGTGAAACCACACAATGTTTGGTTTCCTGGCATGAATTTGGCTTTTAACTATCATCTATAAATTTAACATTGGGTTAAGGTTATGGCCATTCCCGAAAGCTTAGATGTATGTTTGGGGATTGATAATCTTTTGGAACACCAAATTGTGCCCAGGTTTTAACCATTAAATTGTTTATTTATGAAGAAATTTAAAAGTTTGGAGGCCATCAATCTTCCTTCATGATTCCATCCACTTTTACAAGGCAATAGTCCTGGCAGTAAAACAGACCCTCAGCATGATCCCACCACCATCATGCATGACAGGTGGTACTGTGCTGTTTGATTTTAAAGCCTCGCATTAACTCCTCCAAATATAAATTTTATCATTGAGACCAAAGAGCTCAATCTTTGTCTCCTCTGACCATAAACCTTTGTCTTGCAGGTTTTCTTAATTGTCCATGGTGATAGCTGCAAATTTCAGTTGAGCTGTGGAAATGATGCACCTTTCAGTTCATGACAATCTTGCGGTCTTGAGTGTTCTGATAGGATACTGATCCCAAACACACATCAAAACTGGTTTCTATCATTAGGCTTACTGGAAACCCTACCCAAAGACCTGACCTCATCTGTATTGAAATATTTTTTTTAAAGCCAGGTTTGTGTCAGAAAACCGACCATTTTAAATGAACTTTACAAAATCTAACTAGACGAATTCCTAAATACTAAACCAGAATTAGGTCAGAAGCTTATAAATAGCAATAAAAATGATGTGCACTTTACCGAGGGACTCTTATGTGTTCACCATAAATTGTCTGGGAGTTACACCTTTGGTTTTCCTCAAAATTAGGTTAAACAAGTTTTGTAAATCTGTTCAGAATCATTCATGTCCACATCTCAATTCAGTCAATAATAGATTTCATCCATCACGCCTAATGATAAATTGATCTTAACTTCTGACCAAAGCTGGAAGTCTAAAAAACGCCTGTATGCGCTGACCTTTTTTCTTTTTTTTTGCAGTAATATGTTTCTTAGTTTTTGGAAATTCATTTAATTATGACTAATTATGACAATACTCCTACTCATAATTTCAAATTCAAGACTATGGGAGGGTTGCATGAATTCATTACTTATTGAATACAAACAGGCAGGTTGTTTCAGCCAACACCACTAATGCTGAACATTTGTAGCTGTGGCAGGAGCCAACATGAATCCCAGCAGTTCCTCCACTAATCATCCTCCTGTATGAATACACATCAGAGATGAACCTTGACTTTTAGATGCTCAATCTTTAAAATAAAACACAATATTTCCATAAGCATT
The DNA here is from genome assembly GCF_021462225.1 of Girardinichthys multiradiatus. Lineage (NCBI taxonomy): Eukaryota > Metazoa > Chordata > Actinopteri > Cyprinodontiformes > Goodeidae > Girardinichthys > Girardinichthys multiradiatus. The sequence continues at coordinate 23,858,170 of NC_061800.1, read as the reverse complement.
AGAACTAAAAAAATATATATAAAAAAAAACACAGAATGTTTGATTTTCCAAGGATTTTATTTTTTTTTCCCTTTCAGCTTATGTGACTCCACAGTATGAAAAGATGCTAAAAGCTGCATGCATGCAGAGCGCACAGATGAGACTACATAAATAATCATCTTTTCCTCCTCGTGTCATTTTTTGCAAAATCCCCGATCTCATCTTCACATCCTTTCGCCCCCCTCACACTTTTCACCTCATGTGTTTGGATTTAAAAGGCCAGCTAGTTGGTTGATGAGCATCAGTCACTTCAGAAAGCTAAAAAATATAAGGGAAGATGAGGAATATAGAGAGATGAAAGCTAAAGCTGCAGATGAGGCAGAGCAGGAAGAGAGGTTGAAAGACTTACAGCGAACTGACAGTGCCTGTGCCAATCACAAGAGCTAATAAATATTTAGGTATTACTGTATGCACACGAGTTTTAGATTTTACCAGACTATTGGTGAACTAAGTCTTTCTACATTATTTAGAGTTTATATTCTATTTGCAAGAAAAAACTTGTGTGCAAATAATAGATTATTGATAAACCTTATGTCAAACTAAAACTATAGTAACGAAAGCTTCTGCATCGGTAAGCACACTCTTTTTTGTTGTAATTATTTTCTATACACTAAAATGTTTAAACTTTCCAATGGGGCTCTCTCATTAGCTTCAGTGCTCAACTTCATCTGGGGTTGTGAGGAAAACTGAAAAAAAGAAAATATTTTCACTTAAAAAAATGCAATTCCCAAATTAATCCCAGCATTTTTTTTATTTTTGTGGTCACATTTAATTGCTTTTAGAGAAAAATAGCCTAGCTAAATTTGTTTGTGTCTAATTAAGTGAGAAGTAAACAATATTTAAAAGATAACGCTGGGGACCTTGAAAGCTCCGGTGTTATTAGTAGACTTTAAATTGTCAGAAAGCTAGACTCATAGAGAGTCAGATTTGGGATAAGAGGCATAGGAAAGTTTTTCAAACCAATCTGCATAATTTACTTGCAGCAACTGATGAATTCAAAGGTAAGACTATTAATAATGCAAGATCTCAAAAGAAACTGACACAGCTCATGATAGTAGCATGAGTTTTATAAAAACTGGAGAGTGTATTTGTTTTTTAAAAAACAGAGATGCCTTTCAATTAAACATAATTAAACATCAAACACGTTTTTTTTTTGTTTTTTTTTTAGCCTTCTAGTTTCGCTCTGTTGACCTGTTTTGTTACAGCAAGCCTGTGCAGACATCTTCAGTCATTCATTTATTATTCTTCAAATTGCCTACACTTTTTGTTTTGACAATTTCTGTCAGTTTGCCATATGTTCAATAGATCCAGCAATCTGTCACGTCAGGTTAACAAATCCCCCGACATGTCATTGGCAGTCTGTTCTTCTGTAACTTCCTCTGTTCCTTATCACAAACGTAACTCTGTTGCTCCATTTATAGCATTGAAACATATCACAACTTTATTTTGTTTTTTGACAAGGTCAGCAATTTATTGCAGCATGTATTTATAAATGTGAAGCCTATGAGCAGTTAATACAGTTTTTGTCATTCCTAAACTTCTCCGGTGCAGTATTTCCAAACCTTTTTTAAATTTTTTATTTCAATTTTATTAACAAAGTAACATCCCTTTGAGACATGAGGTCTTGTATTCATAAGCAAGCTCATTTTAAATGGACATTAAAGAGAGCATTTGACTTGTTTGGAATGGTGTAAAAATCTTTAAGCTTATAGCAAAGATGGGGACTCTAGTTTGCCACATAAACTCCAAAAACAAAGACTTCAGACTTGATTGCATTCGTTCATGCATTCATGATTTCTTTAAAATGGCCAAAAAGTGCATAACATTTTCTTATGTGTTTATTATTTCAAAGATAAACATTAAATGTATCAGAAGGAATGTTTGAAGGCAGTTCGGATGGTTGCAGTTTAGCACCCAGCAGAATAAAAAAAGTCACTACACTATACTGACAAGTGGTAAACATGACTGCTAGTGCCCAAGAATTTCATCCCATGCTGTTCCTAATCCCACACAGATTGAGGTCAGTAGGCCTGTTGGAGGATCTTGCTTTGTTTACAATCTCAGCCTTTCAGAAAAGGGCTGAGACTGACTGATTTAGTTTGATTCTTGCTGTGCTTCGTCAGAAAGATCCAATTGACTCAACTGACTTGGGGAGGAAGTCAAAGTGTTAAATATCCTTTAAAGAAGTGGGACAACAGGACATGATGAAGTCACTTGTTTTTTGTGTCTGTAGAGGTGTGTCTGTGGAGGGAGCTTGGTACAGTTTAGGAGCCAGGTTGCTGTTGGTGGGTGCAGTTGTTATAGTAACTCTGGACTAATCTCAGTGGCAGCAAAGCATCTTGTGGGAGGGTTGCTAGGCGAAGGCAGGTTGTAGCGTAGGTGCGTAGTTGTGGTAACTGCACATCTATCTGAGGCTGCCATTCACTCATTGTTGACTTGAAAGAGAGAAGTTAACAACCTTACCAAGATCACAATCTCGTCTTGGCAGAGCTAAATATAGACCATCTATAGAATTGGTTTTTGGACACTTATTGACATCGGTTTAGCTGTCTTAACACAGACCATCCTTAGACAACCTGAAGGAACAACAACTGACCCAAGGAGACTAATGTCAAGCAGCAGCGTTACTACTTATTTTACTCAGCCAAACAAAATGTAAATTTATACAGTGTTTATAAAATCAGATGCTGCTAATTTAAAACAGCTATCTAAACACAGCTATGTAAAAGATGGCTAAAAGATGAGGTTATATTTACCAGAGGATTCATGGATCTAGTATAGGTGAGCACTGTGACATTTGTACTAACTGTTTCTGGAGCTAATTTTAGTTTACACAGTTAGGTTACTGTTGTAAAATGTCCTGTATAAATCACACAACCAAAATACAAGCTATATAAAGCTGTTTTTATTTCTACTCCTAATTAACACAGGGCTCTGTGTACGATAAAGGTGTGTAAAGCAGCTGACATCTGTCATTTAACCATCAGTTGTTTTACTGCTCTAGCATGTCAACATTTTTAGTGTCCGCGTGCTAATGCTGGGCTCAGTTTAGTCACATCTCATCAAGCCTTGGCATCAAGGCTTAGCAACCCAACAAATTTAATTATGACTGAAAGAGGGGGGAAAGAAAACTTTTAAAGGCAAAAAACCAAGACTGTCAATGGGCTCTTGCACGTTGGGTGTACTTATGTGGGGAAATATGAGTAGGCTGAGTAATCAGGATAAATATGCATGATGTACAGTGCCTTGCAAAGGTACTCGGCCCCCTGAACTGGTCAATCTCTTGCCACATTTCAGGCTTCAAACATAAAGATATAAAATTCAAATTTTTTGTGAAGAATCAACAAAAAGTGGGACACAATCATGAAGTGGAATTAAATTTATTGGTTGTGTCAAACCTTTTTAACAGATAAAAAACTGAAAAGTGGGTTGTGCAATATTATTCGGCCCCCTTGCGTTAATACTTTGTAGCGCCACCCTTTGCTGCAATTACAGCTGCAAGTTGCTTGGGGTTTGTCTCTATCAGTTTTGCACAACGAGAGACTGAAATTCTTGCCCATTCTTCCTTGCAAAACAGCTTGAGCTCAGTGAGGTTGGATGGAGAGCGTCCGTGAACAGCAGTCTTCAGCTCTTTCCACAGATTCTGGATTGGATTCAGGTCTGGACTTTGACTTGGCCATTCCAACACCTGGATACGTTTATTTGTGAACCATTCCATTGTAGATTTGGCTTTATGTTTTGGATCATTGTCTTGTTGGAAGATAAATCTCCGTCCCAGTCTCAGGTCTCTTGCAGACTCCAACAGGTTTTCTTCCAGAATGGTCCTGTATTTGGCCCCATCCATCTTCCCATCAATTTTGACCATCTTCCCTGTCCCTGCTGACGAAAAGCGGGCCCAAACCATGATGCTGCCACCACCATGTTTGACAGTGGGGATGGTGTGTTCAGGGTGATGAGCTGTGTTGCTTTTACGCCAAACATATCGTTTTGCAATGTGACCAAACAGTTTGATTTTGGTTTCATCTGACCAGAGCACCTTCTTCCACATGTTTGGTGTGTCTCCCAGGTGGCTTGTGGCAAACTTTAAACAAGACTTGTTATGGATATCTTTGAGAAATGGCTTTCTTCTTGCCACTCTTCCATAAAGGCCAGATTTGTGCAGTGTACGACTGATTGTTGTCCTATGGACAGACTCTCCCACCTCAACTGTAGATCTCTGAAGTTCATCCAGAGTGATCATGGGCCTCTTGGCTGCATCTCTGATCAGTCTTCTCCTTGTTCGAGATGAAAGTTTAGAGGGACGGCCGGGTCTTGGTAGATTTGCAGTGGTCTGATACTCCTTCCATTTCAATATGATTGCTTGCACAGTGCTCCTTGGGATGTTTAAAGCTTGGGAAATCTTTTTGTATCCAAATGCGGCTTTAACCTTCTCCACAACAGTATCTCGGACCTGCCTGGTGTGTTCCTTGGTCTTCGTGATGCTCTCTGCACTTTAAACAGAACCCTGAGACTATCACAGAGCAGGTGCATTTATACGGAGACTTGATTACACACAGGTGGGTTCTATTTATCATCATCAGTCATTTGGGACAACATTGGATCATTCAGAGATCCTCACTGAACGTCTGGAGGGAGTTTGCTGCACTGAAAGTAAAGGGGCCGAATAATATTGACCGCCCCACTTTTCAGTTTTTTATTTGTGAAAAAAGTTTGACACATCCAATAAATTTCATTCCACTTCACGATTGTGTCCCACTTGTTGTTGATTTTTCACAAAAAACTTGAATTTTATATCTTTATGTTTGAAGCCTGAAATTTGGCAAGAGGTTGACCAGTTCAAGGGGGCCGAGTACTTTCGCAAGGCACTGTATGCATGAAGATCATACGAGACTATTTGGAGTTATTTGGAGAGGATAGTGAGCAGGACTGATGCTGTTTATTTGGACTCTGAAGCAGTTTTTTCCATTTTCACAGCAAGAGAAATCAATTGCGAGGCTGACTAAATCTGCCTTTTAAAAGGCCTTCAAAAAAAGACTCCAAGTATAAAAGAGTAGTCACCCAGTGCAGACAATGTGTTAAGGGTGCAAATTGATTGCCACTGGAGGTAAGATGCAGAGGGCTTGAGGCCACATTATTCAACGTTGCCTTCACTATACTGGTCATTGAAGGATGAGCTGTAAAAGAGAGGCCATCAGCAAACCACCAGTGCAGCAGAGAACACTTAAAGTCGGCTGTGGTTCAGAAGAGCTGAGCAATAGGCTTGGGAGCAGCTCAATTCCAGCTCAGACTCCACCAAAGTCATGACCTTTCTTTTTTAAGTCATTCTTTAGGAGAAAACAAGTTCGAGAGCAGATTGCATTAAGGTGTTATCACCCAGACATCACAGCCAATACCAACAAATGCTCAACCCAAATCGGTAGAAAATGTAAAGCTTTTCAAACGGCACAAACACAATCTCTGTATGATTCACATGTTAGTCATTTTTATCTCACAGCCCACAAATAAATGCACCAGGAGGACAGTTTTATGAGTTTTTTTATCACTGCCTACGACTTTCATTTGTATCCCTTGCAGCTAGATGGCTTTTGAAACACTCAATTTGAGCAATTTAAAGATCACTTTCAGTCAGAGCCTATCTGTATTTTCAAGAATGTGGCAAGGTATTGCAGAAAACAGTTTGGTCTTGTCTTGACTTAGTTTATATATCTCCTGAGTGTAACACCTCATTAGAGTGCAACTGAATCTGGCCCACTTGATTCTTTTTTACCCTCATTTCTTGCTACTTTTGCTTTATGGTTGTTTGTCTCAGAGTGCCTTGTTAAACCCAAGCATCCAAATGTCAAGCCTCTTCACTCTAGTTGCTGTAGGTTTTTCTTTCCTTCCTTTGTCTTTGTTCCTCAGATTTGTTTAATTAACAGTGACTGATCCCTAAACTTCCTGTCATGAAAGCTTACTTTGTTTTTAAGCACACAGTTACATTAAGACAATGCAGTATTATTGTCTCTATTAGTGTAATAACAGCTGAGGATAGACACATCTTTTTCCTTTCATCTGTAATCAATGCTAATGTAGTAATTGCGACATTTTCACGATTACTCCATTTTACCATATCGTGGCTAATTTGTACTTCCATGTAATCAAATGCTAATATTAATAGTAATAATAATAATAATTATTATTATTTTCCCATTGTTACCATGTTATTTCTGAACCTTAACAGGAATTGGTACCCTCTTTAATATTATCCATGCTAGAGCACTTTTACACTGTTTTAAATTCTTTAAAGGGATAGATTGTTTTCAAACCCAGGACCTTCTTGCTGCAAGGCAACAGTGCTACCAACTGCACCACCGTGCAGCCCGGTTTAATTATCATCAACAGTTATTATCTTACTTAAAGAAGATAACCTGCAGTAGAAAAGTTTTATTTGGAAAGCACATATATTAGATTTTGGGTTCAGGCTGAAGCTTTCAGCTAATCAGAGCTGGGCCAAGAGTAAGGTGACTTATACCATCATAAAGCAACTCTATTCTCAGAACTTTCATGGAGGTTTACATGAGCGATATCTTATGAAACTCTAAACTAGAGATGCACCAATCAGAACTTTTTTGGCCTTTCTGATTTCCAATTTTTTTTAACTTTTGACCTGCTTGTACTGGTTTCTCTTTAAGATCTACAATAGATTATCACAAATTGAAAGTTCAACAGCACATTTCCTCTGTTTAGCCTTCCTGCTTTCTGCTGTAAGTCTATTTAAGACTTGCTCATAGATGTTGGTTGATTAACAGATTGGAAAAAAGATCAGATTTTTTCTGACTGGTCGGTTACTGATCAGGACCTCACGAAGCTCTAAAGCCACCAATTTTGATCAACATCCTATTTCTGTTTGAATATTTACTTTAAACCATTGTAATATTTGCATCAACGTCTGGGGCCCCCAGGCCAACAGGGAGCCCGAAGCAGCTGCGTATGTCTTGGGCTGTCTCTGGTCAAAGCATTAAAAATGTAAAAAAGCTGTTTAAACATGCAGTTTATTCACAGTTACAGCATGTCAGTAGCCGTACAGCTCTGAAAAGAATACTCAACTTGTTGAAAAAACATTTTTACTTTGGTTTTCTGGCTCTAACGAGTCACTTGTTATTCACTGTCAGATAAAGTTTCAGCTTGTATAATTTTCTAAACTTAATAAATTTCTCACCTAAAATATCTTAATCTTGACCTTTATGTTAATGCAGTGCCTTGTGCCCTGCTGACCATTTGACATTTCTAGGATTTAGCTTTCAATAATGCATTAATCTCTGGAGTCTTAAATACTGTCTGAAATCCTCTCTTTCGATCTTCCACACACACATTAATATACAGCACTGAGGCTCTCTGGTACAAATCCAAAAATACTCGCTCGGCTAAACGTGTTTCTTTAAAAAGCTTTACATGTTTATTTTTGTCGCTTTCTGAGTGTTTCCAGCCTTCTGAGATTCTCACATCTTGATGCCTCTCTTCCTTCCTTGCACCTGAGTGTCCCACTCCCTCATCTCCTCTGTTCAAGCCATCTGGCTTGTTTTCTGTACTCTTCTTTTTCCCCCTTACCTGTACTGTAGATAGAACTGAGCTGAATTTATTACAGTCATTTCTTAGTTGATGTTTGCATATTTAGTTTATGTGATATAAATAAAAATGTTTGAGATGTTTTGAGATAGAATCGTGGGCTGTGTTTGCTTTAACAATCAATATAGGATATACAAAGTCTGAGAGCAGTGCTAGGAGCATCCCTAGAGGTATCTGGCTAGGCGAGATAGAGAAAAAGCCATCAACATGTAGTGTCATGTGAAAGTCATATATGGAAGAGAAAATAGAGGGCGGTCACATCTGAACAAAATACTTTTGTAATAACTCCTTTTACTTGCATCTTCTTCTCAGAGGGAATCAGATTACTCGGCACTTACAGCTGCATGGGTTTTTATTTCCCACGTCTAATGACACCAATAGTATGATAGACCAAAAATGATACTTAAAAAAGCTCAGCTTTTAGAAAACTACAAATGATTTATACAGTTCCTTGCAAAACACCTAACATTTATTTTTGCATTTTAAATGCTTCTAGCTATGGCTGTATGGGTAGGGCTGTTGTTGTCCTGCTGGTTGGTGATCCTCCACCCATTTCGAGTCTTTCGCTGACTCTGACAAGTTTTCGTCCAGGATTGCTCTGTATTTGATTACATCAACTCTGCCTAGCTTCCCTGTAACTGATGAAGGAAATCCTCCCCGCAGCATGAAACCATGTTTCATAATGGTAGATTGTGTGTTCAGGAATAATGAGCAGTGTTAGTTGTCCTCCACACTTACTGTAGCATTTTCCATGTCGGTCAAATTGTAAAATTTTGGTAAACATGACCAAAGCATTTTCCTTCACGTTTGCTGTCTTCACCACATTACTTGTGGCAAACAAGACTTTATCTTCTTCAATCAATTCTTCTTATGGCTTTTTATGTTCACACTCTTCCATAGAAAGAGTAGATTTTACAACTAACAGTTGCCATATCAACGGCCTTTCCAGCCTGACCTGTGCATCTCTGTAGGTCCAAACTAACCGCGGGCCTCTTGGCTGCTTCTCTGACAAGGCTCTTGTTGCTCAGCCTGTCAGTTTAGTTGGAAGGTCATGTTATGTCTTGGTAGGTTTGTAGTTGTTGCTTACTCAGCACTTTTTAAATGATGACTTGTACAGTGTGTGAGATATAAAAAGCTTGTCATGTTTTATTATGAAGCCCATATTTATAAGAAAATATTGAAAGCACCATATCATTTTCTCTCACTTTACAAATATGCACTGCTTTGTTGTGGGTCTATTTTATGAAATCCTAATTAAATACATTATTTGTGGCTATAATGTAATGTAACCAAAAAAAAGCTGAATGAATGTAGAGAGGCATCCACAGCTTATGCTTGATGATAATCTTGATTATAATAATAACTTTCTTTATTTTTTTTTCCTTTTTCAGTAATCCCTGACTCATTGACAGTAACAGCTCCTCCCCAGACTCTGTCCAAAGTGGAAGGTGACACATTACAGCTCAACTGTGAGGTGTCGCGGACCACCATGCAGCACACCCACTTGTCGGTCGGTTGGTACCTCAGATCCCCTGAGGATGCAGCCGCTGCACCTCAGGAGCTGGTCACTCTCTCGAGGGACTTTGTCCTGCGCTCTGGAGGTCTTTATCGGCAAAGGATGGCTGCGGGGGATCTCAGGTTGGATAAAACCAGCGCCACATCCTACAGATTGACCATTCACAAGCTCCAGCCAGTAGACCAAGGCCTGCTCTACTGTCAGGCAGTCGAGTGGATCCAGGATCCAGACGGAAGCTGGTTCGCGATGACCCGCAAGCAGAGTGAAAAAACACAACTCCGCATACAGCCGACTGGTGAGTGAACCTTCAAACTTCATATGACACTTCCAGGTTCAAGATATGTGATTAATCAAATCCATTGCAGCTTTTTCAGATTAACAAAGGTAAGGTTTATTGCACTTTATAAACTGTTTTTAGAAAATGTGCACTTTAGTTAATGACTCAGGCTGTGTAAACTGAGAGAAATTAAAGCAGAGCGCAGCAATGTTTTGGACAAACTATTAATACATTTTTTTTCAGTTATTTTTATTTATATAAAAGGAGCTGGTTCAAATAACCAAATGGCAAAGGAAAATTATTCAATGTCTGTGGGAGTAGGTTTTTTTTGGGCCTTTTTCTAAAAAGGAAAGACTTCATTCTAAATGAGCAGTGATGAAAAGGACCCCTTTAGTTTTAACACAAGGCAGACACTTTACATATATTACTTAAATATGCACATAAGTATTCAGGGTTCCAACCTCCTCACACGGTTTACCTTGCAAATAGCTTACCTTTAATGCTTTTAAATCAAAATGCATTTTGAATAAATAGCCTGGTGAATCGAAATCTTTTGTAGAGAAGAACATCTGTACAAATTTGAGCCAAAACTGTTTATACTTGTAGATCTAGGTTTGTAATGTTGTAAAATGAATAGCCTGAGAAGTTACAGCTTGTGTAGTTTCTGTAGTTTTTGGCACAATCTTTAACCTGCAGTGACCAATCAAATTGACCAAGAGGAGAGAATGCTTTGTTTTTTTAAAGTTCCTAGAAAAAAAAGGCTGGCCAACTTCCCCCTTATATTTTTACATTTATTTGAAGAACATATTTAGAACAGAAATCCAACTGGAAATGTTCTGTTAACAAAAGCATATTAGTCAAAATGTTTAATTGTACGTATTTGTTGCAAATTAATTTCTTAAAATCATTATTGGTTAATTGTGATGATTAAAAATGTACCTATGCATCAAACAATTTTTGTTCTGAAAGACAATTACTGTATTCTGACTATTTTCTGTTATGCAGTAATCAGAAAATAGACAGTTTTATTAATATAACAACCTCAAGACTAAACTAATGTCTGTGCTATGCAAGGCCAGAATGAATAATTTAATTTCAGTTTTTCATCATTGTATCCACTCTTGGCATAACTTCTACTGCTATGTTCTGATAACCCTGCACTTTTAGTTGTATTTGCTCCAAACCAGTGCCAAATTCTTTGTTAGAAATTTAAAGAATCAGTAGGTTCTGATCCAGACTCCGACAGTTCCTGTTGAATCACATGTTCGGTAGGTAAGAGGCACTTGGGAAGAAAGAGTAGCCATTTTTAAAGAAAAAACACTTTCTGAAAGGGGTATCCTTCCTTATGCTGTAGCCTCAATGAGTTAACAGATAAAGTGCTTCATAAGCGACCTTTCACTTTTAAGAGAAAGTGACCATGAATGGTAATGCTTTGCAGCTGCTGGTTACTGAAATAACTTGTGGTTCAGTGTTTGGCCAAAAATACTGACACACAGATGTGAGGAGCTGGACACTGAACCACCAACTCCAATTGGTAAACCCTTCTTCCCCTTCTGCTTTCTGATTCGCATCTACAAATTGGAAAGCACTGTTTCTGTGGGAACCAAAGAGAAAAATGGGTAATCACATCAGTGTAGAAACCCCTCTGTCCTTTTGATAGGCACACAAGCCTGCATGTGGGCCGGGTTCCTCTGATTGCTGATCAGTATCTCACGCTAAGCTCATTAGATTACTAAAAAGTGTTTAACTAAACCTCCACAGACTCCCCACTTTTGTATTTGTGTCTGTTTGATGGGCAACATTACAACCAAATCCGAGGATAAATTTAAATGTCTCCAAACAGTGTGGGTGTTTGACATTTGAGACTTAGGAAAATAATGTCTCCAGACAGCGCAAGGCCCAGAGTTCAGAACCCAGAATGTTTTTTTTTTTGTTTTGTTTTGCTTTGCTCTGCTTTAAATCAGTTGTACTTTAGTAGAGTTTTGTATTAATGGTAGATGTCATACTCATCACCAAATCAATAGAAAGAAAATACATAAAGAGGAGAAAAATGGAATAAAGGAAGGGTCGGAATATAATTGATGGTACTGGAATTAGAAAGTTTCCAGCGGTGAATGATTTAAGTATATAGAAATAGTAGTCCTTTTTGCAAGACCTGTCCTGTTTTAATGTGGCCCGTGTAAGGACCGGGTTTGGATGCAGGGGTTAAGCTCAGTCTTGAGAAATTGTCTTATTATATGTGTTAGGTACAGTATGTCCTGTCCAGCTCCCATTTACTTATTTTATTTCACTGAGTTTTGCTTTGTGCTTGTCCAGACGTTGGTGTTTGACAACGTCTTAGGGCACCTGATATGTAGAATGTGAAGTACTATTTGGACAAGTTGCCCATCCAATACAGGGCAACACAGAGGGAACACATGGGAGACAACTATGTATGGATGCAATAACATCTAAGACAAATTTAGCTGCAGGGGTACCCAAAGAAAAATCCCACATCAATGTCAAATTTATTTACATAGCACATTTAAAAACAACTACAGATGACCAAAGTGCTTCACAATTATACCAAAAATATAGCAAGTAGAATAAAACAGTAAAAAATATATAAATAAAACACAGAAAGATTAGGATTTCTAAAGGCCACGAAAAACACATGGGTTTTTACATGATTCTATGCACTGAGGGTTGCGGACATGTCTACTGTACAGTCTTGGGGTGGATACAGTGAATGCTCGATCACCTCTACGTTTCAACTTTGACCTCAGAAGATCAAGGAAAAACTGACTGGTTGACCAGAGTACTCTAAAAGGTGTGTGGCTGTTGGAAGACATCAGTAAAGAGGATGGGATTAAACCATTTAAAACTTTAAAAGTGAGCACTAAAAATTTTTAAACTCAATGCGATGACAGACAGGAAGCCAATGAAGAGATGTGCATATGTGCGAACTACAAAAATCTATATAAAGGGATAAAGGTAGGGTAAAGATGAGCAACATCACACCTTACTGTGACAAAGAGTTCTGACCATTACCCTTAAAGGTTTTATGATAACAGCACCATCACGTAGTCATACACCATCACAAGATGTCGGCTGAGATGACCTACAGAGGGATTTGTCTTTGTTCTGGAAAACTGAAAATGCCCAAAGAAGTGCTTGGGTGGCTGGCGCTGGATAATGTCTCATTAGAAAATCATCTAATAAGAGCATCAATAGCTTCATACACCAGAGGGACATGTAACAAAGGCTGCTTTTTAACTTTTCACATGCACAAAGATCTTATCAAGCCCTTGTGGCCCACTGTAATGTATTCCATGCACATAAAGAAACTCTATGTGCTTCTGAGAAAAGGCCAAAGATTTGTGTGATAAACTGCTTTGCCTTTTGCTTTGGTGAGTGTCTCATGCCAGCAAATCACTTCAAAGTGAAAATCGTTTTGCCTTTGTCCATTAAGCGCCGATTCGCTGTGGCCTGATGCAACTTGATGGTGCCCCAGATAGTACAACAAGTATGAGAACAAGGGGTTGAGCTGAAGTCTTCCATAAAGCGTGTTTTAGATCAGCTCGTGCCACTTTAAGGAGAAGACAAAGCAACAAAAAGCTCAACCCTCAAAACCCTTTTGTCACTCTGTCTTTCTTGTAATCTATAATTGATGCCGTTATTGTTGCGTGACATAGAGAATAAGCAGCTGTTCGGCGGTATATAGCTGTAGATCCAACTGCTTAAACTTAGGTACGTGCATATATTCCTTTCGAACCGTTTTTGTGTGCCTATTGCATTATGAGGGTGCAGCTTGCATGCCTTTAGGCTAAAGTTGCCTGATTTATGTTTCACCTGTTTTAAGGGGATATTTGACTGAGTGCGTGCAAAAAGAGATAGACAGGAGAGACAGCATCTCGTCCATTAGGCTTCTATTATAAAAGATGGAGTGGATCTCAAGACAGCCTCATCACAAGCTAATCACCCACAGCCACCATCAGGGAGAGAAGTAACAAACAGAATCCTAATGCATTGTTCACTTTATCTCTCTTTCTCCCCTCTCTCACCCACCTCCCTTCTGAACTGCTCTCAAACCACCTCAAATTTAAGCATTCCTTTTTAATTTTGTATTTATTTCCTTTTTCTTTATCTAAACACAAACATCTCTTTAATGTGCAATTTCTTAGGTGAACTGGAGTTTGGGTGCAGTTCATATTACTGTAAATTCTCCGTAATATTGGAGCACTTTGCAGAGTGGTGACCAGATTTGGGTCACCTACTGATCAATGACATTGATCTAATTCAAATATCCCAACAAAATATTTTACTGACCTCAAAGTAGTACATTAGCTATTTTTAAATCCATTGCCTGTTCTTCTTTTTCCTGAGGCATTATGTGTATGTATATGCAATGCTATACTGCTACCCACTTCATCATGCAGAGGGTCACAGGGTCAATACATAGAGACAACAAAGTATGTGTGCTCACACTTTCAGTTTAGCTTATTTTTCCTAGATTTTAAGGGTGAAGTTGACAGTAGTGGAAAAAAGAACAAATAGCTCTGGTACAATAAATAAAGCATTAGTAGAGCTGAAAACTTTACATTTCCGTAACCATTGGAAACATTTCAATTCATATATTTTATAAACGCTATAATTCAGTGAGAGAAAATTTTAATTTATCTTATCCACATAGATTTCCATCTCTTGCCTACTACTACTTAATTACCTCTTCTATGTTTTAAGCTGGCGGTTAGAGCTGCTAACTTAGATTAAATTAGGTGCATCTATTAGGTGTCTTCTTCATGGTGACCTACTGTACTTTTGGGACAAAATGGAGTCAGGGCACATGAGGATCCACTACACTATTTATTTTATTTTGGTGCCATTAGATTTAAATTTTAATAACATAAAATATTAAAGCACCAGCTAAAGGCATGTTTTCATTTTTCTACCCTGAACCTTTATCTCCTTGATCTTATTCGCCCCTGAACCCTTGGTTTCCCTTGGACCTTTTTGACTGCATTTTGTTTGCTTCATTTAAATTACAGTGGCTGATGTTAAGGGTTGCTCCTCCTCAATAGTTGCAGGTTGCTCGGTCAGTGTATGGGACTGAAGGGAAAAAACTTTCAATTCTCAAAATAAAAAACATAATTTTCAGCAATTAAACTATAACCGCTGCTACACAGAGAGACGGACGGGAGCTTCGATCAGAAATACGACCCATGTTCTTCAGTCATAACAGTCATAACCCCCCCCCCCCTTTCTTCCAGCCTCAAATTTTGTTATGATGCATATTGCATGGCACATATTTATTCACCATAAAAAGTTCAAAATCCCCAAATATTTTTATCTTTAAAGCAGAAGCCTGTGATGTCAAATCTGTCGCAGTTGAAATGAACAAAACATCAACTATAGTTTAAAGTTTAAACTGGGATGACTGATACATACCGCAGAGAAGTTTAGCCAACACTGTTGCTTCACAAAGATCCACCTCATGGGTTCAATATCAAAACTCTCTATCAGGGCTGTTTTCTGGTCCAAATGTCTACCCAGGTAATCTGATTTTGCCCTAGTGCAGTGGTTCTGAAACTTTTTCCCCCCTTTTGAAGACTAAAAAACTGTAATAAAATGGGTCAGAAATGATACAAATTTGTCTATTCCTTATTCAAAACGTATAAAGATAATGTAAAATGTACAATCACATATTTTAGAACAGTAATCTTGAAGTTGTTTGTGTGCAAAGAAAAAAACCTTTTTGTGCTTACTAACTTAATAGTATCAGAGCATTACTCACTACGATGAGTCTTTTATCTAATGAACACCTTTTTAATACAAAAACAATAACGTGCAACCTGAGTAAAGAACAAAGACGTCCCCCGTCATATTTTCTCATCTTGGGCTTTGGCGTTTGTCCTCATTGTCTTTGTTCTGGTTGTACCTGACACATTGGATATTTTTCTTTTTGCCCCTGTAATATATTTCTCCATTTTACAGACAGAAGGCCCTTTCTGGATCTGTCTGCGTTTCCCCTGCTCATTTCATTTATTGCTTCACCCACAAATGAGTCAGAGTCCTCCTGCATTCACATTAGTTCTGTGCGTGCACTGTATTTTCTAAAAAAAATTAAAATGAATCGCAAGGCTGCACCCCCTGTCATGCCGTCGTGCCCTGCACTTTTGAGAATGACTGCCCTAGTAGATGCACTGGAAAAGGAGAGTGGTAAAGAATAGCCCAGGAAAACTACACTGGTTCTTGGAAAATGCTCCTCATTTAGAAAAGCTTCATATTCCTGTTCACACTACCAAAAAAAAAGGGGGCCTTTGAGCCAAAGAGCAGGTTCAAAATCTGAGAATAACAGCAATTTTGATTTAGAAAAGTTGAGCAAAGATAATTGGAAAAATTCCTAAAGAAAATTTGAAGTGGACCTTAATGAAGACTTTGTTGCTTAGTTAGACAAAAAACTTGGCTGGGAGCTGCTTCAAAGTCCTTTGAGAAACCTGAACTTGCATTTTGAATTATTAAACCCTGGAAAAGAAAAACTAAAGTGAACAGACTGTCATATACACTCAAAAACAAAACCACCAACGAGCCTAATTTAGCCATGTGGAAGTCTTGAAGCTACCAGTGTTAACTCTAATTGTTTGCTTAGACTGTGTAGGAGGATGGAGCCAAACAGCAAGCTGAATGGCTAAACTACATTTTAATTAAACATGTTGTTTTTTTATAATTCTGGTTGTGAAATAAAGCGGTTGTAAAGATTTGTCTGAATATTTGTTTCTTATTTCCCATCGCAGTTCAGTGAACATTACTTTTTTGCTCTTCAAATTTAAATACTGCCGTTTGCACCATGCCCCCCTTGCCGTTAGCTGTTCAGTTCAGCTGTTGCCCAGTACAAAATATTTAGCTGATTTTAGACTTGAGAAGCAAATAGTTTGGGATAACATAACAGGGAACACCACCACACCTACTCTTTCTCTTTGCAGCTTTATTAGTACGTATTTGGCTATTTTTGACTTTTGCCTCTCTCTTTGTGTCTCTCTTTCTTTCTTCCATTTAGATCGAGACTTCAGCATCCAGGTGAGCACGGAGCGGCGGTCCTTCATGGCCGGTGAGCCGCTGGAGCTTCGCTGTGCCATAGAGGCGCAGAACGTCCCCGAACGTTTCTTCTCGGTGTCGTGGGTCTTCAGCAGCTCACCGGTGGCCGTGGTGGGCCCCAGTGCCGTGCCGATCCTGGGCCCTGATTACGTTGCCCGTGAGGCAGCAGGACTTATGACCGTGCGTAAAGAGAGTTCCAATGTCCACCTGCTCAAGCTGCAGCGCCTGCGTCCTGAAGACACCGGGAAGTACATCTGTCGCGTTACAGAGCGGGAAAAGACACCGACGGGGGACTTTATCGACCGCAGCAAGAGGTCACGCAATGTCCAGATCACAGTTCAGCCACTCAGTAAGTAATAAATCCACTTTAAAGACCCCCCTCTCTTCTCATGAGTGATTCCTTCACCTCTTTTGCTGTCAGCTTTGAGTAAGAGGGAAAAGATAAAGCTGCTTTTATTTCTAATGTGTTTTCTTGAGTGGATTGTTAAGGATTGGTAATGCAGCTTTGTGGTCCTTCCCCATTTGGTTGGCTTTGTGGGAGGGGAGTAACACTATAGGCGGATAATGGAGAGCAGTAGAGTCCAGACTAAAAAGAGCTAACAGCCATGAAATGAAAGTATGGAGAAAGAAAAGAAGCAGGGAAAGGCACCAGGCTCTCAAGGGCCATGTAAGTGGTTCCCCTGACTAAATTAATGTGTTCTGCTGGAGCAGACCCCTTCAGCTGGCTCAAGCAGGGCTGCCCAGTGGGGTTGTGTCAGGGTTGCAGCTGACTGATTCAAAGGAACAGTCAAACCTTTAAAACTTTGGTCACAATTCTTTTAACTGCCCCTGAGACTTTTCATTCTCTTAATCTTTCTGGAGGAATATCCTGCCTTCTTCTTCTCTTACTTTACTTCCATGTCCCTCAGGACAAGAACAGTGAGTATGGAGCCAGCTGCTACAAGTATAATAAAGACTAAGTAGTATCTCCTACAAAGCAGCCAGTGTTACCTTATTTTGGCTGCTGCACCTCCTGCTAAATTAGTGAAGAAAAACCAATAGTGGAGCTTGCAGTTACTCTCAAGGGGATATCTGTACAAGGAAGGTTTAGCTTTTACAACAAAATACCTTAATGCCCTATGAAGGATGGTTTATTGTGCTTACTCAAGATAATAACCATGGCTACTGGGGGTGGGTCTTCTTAAAAACCATCAACATCTGTTTCACACAAAAAGCATTTCTTTAATGCTTGATTTATCTCACCGGTGTACCATGTCACTTGTGCTTCATCGCTCCAATTGGTTTATTAGGTGTCAAGTTAGTAATAGCTTTCAGGAGGGGTTACGGCTGATGAGTGGGATGGAGACAGAGGTGACAGCACAGGAAAAACAGTTGTATACGCCTCTGATTAATCAGAGCTGATGGATGACTTTACATTTGCTATTTGAAAGAGCAAGTTCACTTGCCAAACTGAATCTGTTTCACAATGATAAAACAGTGAGGTTCAAAGGTAATGAAAACGACAAAAGATGCACTTTTGTGGAGAACAGAGGTTAGTTAGGAGAACAGGGAAAGGAAAAACATATGGTTTAAAGGAGATTTGAAAAATGTGAATAAAGAAAAACACAAGTTGTTTCGACCCAAATGTTTGTGGTACATGTATCACTGGCTGTGTACAAAAGTAAACCAAAAACAAGCGCTAGTGGCTACTTATTTACCTTTAAAGTTGAAACATGGATCTGGGAATAAACCCAATTAATAACATATTAGTCATGAGATGGAAAACCAGCTGGACATACTAACTACTTTTCTTAGCGAGAAGCTAACTATTAGCAGTACAAGCAAATTACTCCATTTCTGTGCATTTTATTTATTCAAACAATGAAGGTGCATCTTCATGTTCAGAGGTTTTACAATAGCTCTAGCAATAAACAAGAGGTGAGATAAACCCTATACAAGTCGCCAGTTCTTCACATGGCAACACAAGTAGGACAAACAACCATGCATGCCCACGTGTTTAACTATATCAGAAAAGTAAATAAATAGATTATAACTAAAGCTGTTGTTATGTTTTATACACATGGAGTTCACACAGTACCAAAAGGTGAAAAGTATGTTTCTCATTTATTGACGCAGAAAAGTACTGTTTTATTACTAATTTCAAAATTTGTCAGTAAAATTTGGTCGCTTGATAATCTGATGGAAATGATCTATCTACATTTCACATGCTGTTTTACTTTATAAATGAGTGTGGAAAAGGGATGCAGTAAAGCTCTGAAAAAGCTATAAAGTTGTTCAAATTAAAGACTGAAAGGAAAGAGAGTGATAAAAGAGTTTCCCTTTATCCATTAGTGTGATAGAAGCAAGAAGCAATTTTATTCAATTTTCAACAAGGGCTCATGCTTATTAGGAGGAACGGGGTGGGAAGAAGCATGCAGAGCATGGCCTAAGGGGAGGCAAAAACCAAGAAACACTCACGAGACTACAGCAGTTCCTCACTGGGGGATGAGATGTTAGGCGTCTACCAGAGTTACGTGTTGTTTGATGGACGTAAAAGTGATGTGAGCTTCGGCAAAGCAGAAAAAGAAAAAAAAAACATAGCTGAAGAAAAGACTTTTATCCTTTCGCTCTAAAGTATCACTGAGCCCTGTGATCTGAACCTTTTTTTCTGAGCGTATGTGAACTTAGTGAACAAGCTTCACATAGTTCAGTCTCAACCCTCTCACACACACACACATTCAAAGTTGTCACTGTGAGAAGTACTACACGCTTGCTTCCATATGCGCCCACAAAGAAGCTAAAGAGCTTAAGCCACAGTTTTACAAAGTTTAGTTGTCCACCTAAGGAAATATGCGGTTCTTTCATAGGCAGTGGGCTCAGGTACTCTTATGGGGTTTTTTTTGTTTTGTTTTTGTACCTGAAAATGTTATTGATGTTGTCTTTTGGGTTCATTATGGACTTTTCAACTCATGTCTACTTGACAATTTCTTACTGTCTTAAAAGTTCCATATTAACAAAAGACAATGTGGAGTGCAGTTTGCCATAGAAAATTCAGAATACCTATAGCCAAAAAGAGCAAGAGAGCAATCTATCAGAAAAAAGCCCAGTTGGACTGATCAACATCTATTTTTCTACAATAACCTCTATTCTATGAATATGCTTCAAAAACTTATCTTTAAAATGTAGTTAAATAGGGAAATGCATTTCATCATTCCATCAGGGTTTATATAGGTATTGTGGTTGTGTCCCATTTAACTCACTCAGCAATGACAATCTGAATGTTGCTATGTCTAGTTTTTGTTTTTCTTGACAGTCAATATAGTTTGTCCCAATAGGAGTTTGCAGGGCAGAGTAACATATTCCAATGTGGTGCTGGTGATCTTGTGCAGGCAAAACTCACACAAGAGTTGTTCTCTTGCTTTAAACATTTAATGGGTAGCGTTTCAGCTGCTTTCTCTGCAGCTTTCTCCTACATGGACAGCTGTATGAGTCAGAGAACCTCATGTGACACCGATGGACAGGAAGCGTGAGCAGCCAATACAGTCTCGCCTACTTTGGGTGTAAAGCACATGCTTTGTTCACAAAAAGTCGGATTATTCATGGACAAGATAAAATGCACGGCCTTTTTCAAACCACACAATGTGATAATAGGTCATGGTTTTCAAAAATCGTCACCCGCAAAATTGTGGCAGCCTCATTATGGGTACAGCTGTCAAAGAAAAATATGGACAGTGCGTCCAAAACCGGTGTCAGTGACTTAACTACCAATTATTTAAAAATGCTTTGATCATGACCTGGTAATCAGGAATTGGATTATGAACAGCAGTGTATATAAGGTGCGACAACAGATCATGTCTTTTATTTTTCATGGAAGACAATTTCCAGGTGTATTAAAACTGACTACAGTTCCATTTATAAAGGCTTTGGGGCCAGCAGAAACATTATGAAACTGCAGCATTGTTAACAATAACAGTTCTTTCTGAAGCGTGCCAGGTCAAAATGTATTCTGTGAAAAATGTGGATTTAAAAAAGCCTTGTAGCTCACAGACCACTCTGAGGGCCCATTCAGAAAAATCGTGAACAGTTTAAAGGATTAAAGGCGTTCTCACACCTATTGTTCAGTGAAAAGAATTGAAAGAAATTAAAACCGTCAACTAACATTTATTCCCTGGCTTGAAGCAGACAGAAGCTGCTGTTGAGTAAAGGGTTTCGGTTTCTGTCAGCTTAACCTAAAGTTGTATCTCTAGCTACTTCCTCTACAGTCAAGCATGGCTGTAGCAGCATCATAATATGGACTGATAAAAGGCCCTCAACTTTTTAAAGCACTGTCTGTTTTATATTACTGTTTTACTATTTCTGAATTTACTACTTTTGGACACTTATTCATTTTTTATTAATCTGTCATAAATTCTGTAACATATGAGTCTATCTAGCTAAGAAAATAAAAGTTTCATAGAAGAGAGAGAAATAGAGCTACAGGTTTTATTTTAGGTTAACGTATTCCAGGCATTGCAGCATTTCCCACTGAATAATGCATTTAGTAAGTCAGAAACAATAAAATTACAAGGAACAATATCATTTTCTGCTTTTGGCAGTTTCCCATTTCCACCTCACACCTCTGTGTCTCTGCAACTCTGAGACACTTCCAAAGTAGACACAAACACAAGTTTGCCATCACTTGTTTCTCTGCTGCACACAAACCCCTTGTTCTAAGGTTTTATGCACTCTGTTAACAAATCTACATTGTTGTTGCTATTTGTGCTACAAAGCTTTAATGCAAGTTGTTGGTTCTCATTGTTTTAAACAGCTAAAGGCCTTGAGCTTTGAAAACACAGGAATTTGTTATACATTGTTAAAATAGATTGTATATTGAATGTAACTGGATGTAACTGATTTACTTAAACTGACTGAGTGACAGCAAGGACTAAATTCACAAAGCCATTCAAGCCAAGGAATATGTTCATATGTGAGATTAATTCTCACACTGCATGGAAAGGAAGATCTGCGCTGACGCAGTTTCCCCACATTTAAGTGAGGTATTTTGAGTACATTTAGGGAAAATCTACCTATAATATAATTTAAATATGTGGCAGTTACAGCCAGAAGAAATAGCCTTGCATTCATGAAGACCAGAGCTGCTTTTGGCAATCAGAATGCCTGAAATAAACAGTTTGCTGTGACCTAGTCATGGTTATTATGGCTTTTTGTCTCCCAGTGACTCAGATAAGTTATTCCATCGTCTTTTACAGCCTTCAGTGGTGTACTGAAAATAATTTATTCCTTGTTTATTCAGAAAACCTCACTCTGTACCAATTCCTCCCTGAAATAATCAGGTGTTCTTAAGGTTTGAAGGTTTGAAGGTTTGCCTTGAGTTTGTCAGGACCCAGAGCCTCCAGTGATTTTCTTTTACTACCTCTCTGATCATTTCTGTGCTTGTTGTGTGTATAGCTGAAGAAAGGATAGCTGCAACCTGACACTAAAGTAAATGCCAATTGTTCATGTCTTCTGGACTCAATGGCTGTCTGTCTGTGATGTATTTAATGCAGTCTGCTTGTAAATTCAGAGCAGAACAGAAGCAGATGAAGTATGCATAAATGCTACAAAAGTATTGGAGCAAATCACTTTGCTTTGTAAATTTGACTAGACTGGAATAGAGGAAAGTAATAATTCAACCAAATTTAAGAGATCCTTCTACAAAACATCCTAAAGGATGGATTGGATCTGGAGCAGTTTACCTTTCAATGCCTTGGTTACCATAAGGAATCTGCCAAGACAGTGCAGTGATTTTAGCATGAGTCTCTGCTGGTTGTCGAGTTGACAAGTCATAGTTAAAATGTCAACCGCATGGAGCATCAGTTGATGATAATTTGTTCTATTCATTAGAACTTTCTGAATGCCTTTTTTCAGAAAATTGCTTTCCTTACAAATTAACAAAACTGTAAATCTGCAACATTTCAACATATGCATGTACAGAATATTCTTATTCTCATCTTCAATCTCTTGTCTTTGTTTTTCTTTATTTTTCCTCATTCAGAGAGCAACATCACAGTGTCACTATCCGCTAACTCCTCTGAGGTCCTAGAGGGTGACCGGATCCAGTTGACCTGCTCAGTCCACTCCGCTACAGGCCCACTGTCTATTGTCTGGCAGTGGACAGACAAGCAGTCGGTCGGACCGATCCAGGAAGTAGCCTCTCTAAATCGGGACGGTACTGTTGTTCATGGGCCCAGCTACAGAGAGCGCTCCGTTTATGGAGAAATTCGTGTTGAGCGCGTGCGCGCTGATATTTTCTCCCTGTCCCTCTACAATGCTTTGCCTGGAGATGAGGGTCAGTACCACTGCACAGCTACCCAGTGGATTCAGGCTGGCACTGAAACTGAGCCCAACTGGGAGAAGATTGGAGAGCAATCAGCCACCAAAACAATCACAGTCAAGACTGTTGGTAAGTTATGCAGTCCAAACCTGAATCCCAACTCTTAGGGTTACCACTACCTTTAATCCTCCCCTTTCCCTATCCATTGGCAGTGGTTGAGGTATCCCACTAAGCAATGGGACAGTCCTTCAAAAAGCTTATGTGCCATTGGTTCTTATTGACTCCTACTATGTAAGCATGTGACTTAATATTCCCTTAACTGTTACCTGAGCAATCAGTTCTGCAGCAGACATTTTTTATGCTCAAGTAAAATCAAAAATACAAAACCAAATTTACCCTGCTGAAAAATAAATCTACTTCATTGTGTTCAAAATGCATTTAGATGTTGAATAATGTTGTCAGTATGTTTGCTATTTTTTTAACCCATGTCACAGAAGTGAACAGTGATAGTTCATGATACATTTCATGTGCATTTAGAAAAACTTATATATTATGGAAAAGTTCATTTATTTCTGTAATTTAATTCAAAAAGTGAAACTCCATGCTATGCAGCTTGCATCGATTGAGTCATTTGCGCAAAAGGACCACAAACTAAGAATATACTGTACATTACATTGACATACTTTTTAGTAGACTGACATTTTTACATTAAAAAAGGCTTTTTTATTATTATTCATATTTAATAAATTCAACTTTTTTCAACACGTTTTATCAGCCCTAAGCAGAAATTAACACTTGAAATATATCACTCTGTATCTAATGAATGTATATATGTTTATTTTGAAACAGAATTACTGAAAAAATAACTGTTTAATGTTGCAATGTTGTGAAATTAACCTGTGGGACACTTCAAACTAGACATTACAGTAGTTACCGTGCCATCAAAATGTTAACTGAGAAAAGATTTGCTTTTTTCCTCTTTTAGTGAGTGCAAGTGCAGCTCGAAGAATGAGGGTTAAGGGGTTAAATGGGATTTATTCTTTATGTACCACCAGTACAGTCTGTATTTTAATGACTTGAAGTCAATAAGGCATGTAAACAGTCTGACTAGCACATCGATTGCTACTTCAACACCAAATCAAACTGATGTATGTAATTTGTGATTAGGTGAACAGGTCAGAAAACATATAATCCCTAATATTTGAACTTCCCCTGGTTTACCCATGTACTGTTAAGGGAAAAAGCAGTTATGAAGGACACACATTCACAAACACTATACCTGCCTCATGTCAAGAGTGGTGCGCTTCCCATGACGCCCGGGATAAACCTAAACACACTAACGCACACACATATGGATTAGTTCGATTTATTAGAATGGAAACGCAGAAGCAAACTGTTTCATAGTCTACGAGTCTCCTCTGTCACCGGCTGAGAAAGCCACTGGAGCAGATCAGTTTGGAGCTGGCGGGCCACAGCACCAGGCGCTCTCACACTCACACGATCGAGGGATTAGCTCCCTGCAGCAGCATACAAGAGGGCTGTGGAGAGTAGATGTCAGTTTTTAAGTGGCCATTTGTCAAGTTGGAGCAACAAGAACAACATTAGTATGAAGAACAAGAGACGCATTATGCAAATCAGGGAGAAGTCCAAAGCTGCTCATCGTGCTTCAGTTCCACTCCTCTACGTCGCCTCCTCTTCTTCTCCTCCATGCTTATTGATTAAAGGATTTTCTGATTGTGCATCGGTGTGTGACGGTCAATGTGTTTTTTACTTTGGCCCTCATTTTTCTCACTTTACCCCTCCAGCTGCAGCTTTATGGAAGCTAATCCTCCCATGCAAATAGAACTCAGATTTTTCTTCCAGCTTGCTGCACTTGTTGGCACGCTTCTTCAGTCCCTGTTCTTTTTTTAACTAAAAGGAAGAAAAAAAAACTGATCCAAGTTTCCTGTTTCAGCACAGATTGGGCTCAATGTTAACCCTGTCCTCAGAGTGAACCAGTCTTAGTTGCTGTTTATCTTCATATTTTATATATGGCTGCTGTACCCTCATTAATGTACTCGGTCAGATTGCTGGTGGGAATAGAGGGATGTCCTATGGAGGCCTTGCATAGATGGTGCCACAGTGAAGACAAAGGTGCTGGGCAAAGAGTTTCCTGTCTTACCCAAGCTGACTTGCTTAAAGAGGCCCTGAGGTTGGCTGCTTACATTTCTATATATTTTATTGGGATTTTAAGCAATAGACCAGCACAGTGGATAACTGGAAAGAGAAAAAAAAAAACACCAAGAGAAGCAGCCTCTAGGACCATGGTAATCTTAGAGGAGCTGCAGCGGTTCACAGCTCTTGTGGGAGAATCTCTTAACAGAACTATTTTAACAGAATTATTTGTGGACTCCACAAATGTTTTCTTTGTGGACGAGTCCCCTGATTGAAGACATTGAACAGTTTCCAGTTCAACACAAGCCATGAAGGGGACACAGCAAAGACGTGGCTGTGGTCAGATGAGACCATCCCCATTCTGAAATAAATTGGTGGCAGCGTAATTTTTTCAGCAAGGACAGGGATGCTGGGTAGAGATGATGAAGAGATTGACTGAGCTATATGCAGGGCAAAACTGGAGGAAGACTAGAATTCAGATTTGGGAGTAGGTTCACCTTCCAGCAGGACAATAGCCCTAAATGCACAGTTATAGCTACAATAGAATAGTTCAGATCATGTGTCAGAAAGGGTCACTCAAAGTCCAGACCTAAATTCAATTAGCAATCTGCAGGATGGCTTAAAATGTTTAAAATGCTTAAAATGTTCTCAGACACTTTCCATCCAATCTGACAGAGCTTGAACTATTTGCAAAGAAGACCCTGACAATTGCAAGGACTAGATGTGCCAAACTTTTAGAAACACACTGTCATAGACTTGCAGCTAAAACAGCAACAAAAGGCAGTTTTACTAAGTTTTGACTAAGTGGGGCTAAATAAACTGTGTGCTACACTCTTCAGATTTTTTTTTATGAAACAATGTTTTTCCTTTCACTTCAAAATTATGTGCTGCTTTGTGTTGATCTATTAAATGAAATTCTAATAAAATACATTGAAGTTTGTGACAAAATGTAGGAAAGGTCAAGTGGCCGGAATACAAGGCAAATCACTGGCAAATACACATGCAATCTAGTGGTATGTTGTATAGTATTGACACAAAATTCAAAAACAACAGCTGATACATAGAGGAAGCGGATAGATGGACAGGCGAATGGGAGAAGTGTGTCAGGAGATGAGAGATACAGCGAGAGCAGAGACTTATTGTCTGTTAGGGAATTATAGCCTTAGGCGGTCATCCCAGCAGCAGCAGCAGCCAAGTTTGGACAGGGAGCCATTGATTTAGACACCCTGAAGGGCACAAAGGAGGATGGCTGTCAAGAGGACGAGACAGGGTGAAGACACACTAAAGGCAACAAAAGGGCTGTTGACAATAATGGAGGAATCTGCGAAGTCTCAAGGAAATGCATTGACAGGACCAAAATCGGCCTTTGTCACGCTCCTTTTCTCACTATGTATCCACTTTGTACTAATGAGCAACCATCAACATATTGAAAATTAGGAGGAGCAGAGCAGTGTTATTAATGTGCCTTATCTTTTGATTTTTTTTTTCTCTCTCTACATTGCTCTCTAACAAAGGTGTGTTTTGGCTTAATCGAGACGTGCGAATGTTTTTGCCTAATGAGGATAGTTTAGACTTGGCAGGGAGCTGCGCGTACATCGAACACTGGTGCTCGGAGGAAATCTCTCCCTCGGGTTTCCTTCGTTACACCATTCAGTTTCAAGTATGCTCAGTCGAGTACAAAAGCTACCTATACACACACACACATATTGTACATAGGTCTTTAGATACTTTGGCTATAACAATGTAGGGTAAAACTTGTGAAGATATAAAGAATCTTTGCATATGGTTCAGTGTGCTTTTGTGAGATACTGCTGTTTCTCCAGCATGGAGCTTTATTCTTTTTAGCAGCCTTGTTTCCAGGAAGAAATTGTGCCCTCCGCATCAGTAGAGACTTAATTACATGCACGAGCCAGTGTGGCTCTATTAGAGGCACTCAGCAGCACCAATAAAACTAATAAAGAGGCCATTTGACTATGTGTGGTCTTAACCTCCTGTGTCCTTCTTCTCCCACCACCCAGAGTCTTCCTTCATGGTGTCAGCCTCATCACGAACACCATCGATCACCTTCGGAGATTCCTTTGACCTCCTGTGTCTCGTCAAGCCTCGCCACAACCCCAGAGTCCCAACATCGGTCACCTGGCGTTTCATGCCGGCCGGCGCTCGAGCTGAAGTTGAGGATCAGGGAGAGTTCAAGGATCTGGTGACGTTCACCCGTGAAGGCACCCTGCAGTGGGGAGAACAGCTTCTTGGGTTGGGCACCCGCACCACTGTGGACCGCTCACACTCCAACACCAACTTCCGTTTGTCCGTGACCCGGGCGGGGCGCCGCGAGGCGGGAAAGTATCAATGTACCGCTATCTTGTGGAGGAGGAACTACGACAACAGCTGGAGCAGGGTAGCCAACCGCACCTCCAACCTGCTTGGCATCAGCGTCCTGCAGCCAGGTAAGGCTTCATGGCCCTTTGTCAAGCAGAATGAATACAACTACTGGTCAAACAGTAAGAATAGGCAAGGAAAGTTTATTGGTGTCGCACCATATATACACATGGTAGTGGCTTTACAGGAAAATAAATGAACAGAGATGAAATAAAAATCTGAGCAATAAAAAATGTAAAGAAGTAGAAAAAAATTATGCATCACATAAAATAAAAAATAGCTGAAACATTCTAAAAATGAACTTATAAAATATTTTGCCTTTAGGGAAAGCTACAGGGAGCAGTAATCTTTTCAGTCGTGATTTAAAGGAGCCAACAGTTTCTGCACATCTTATGTTTTCAGGGATTTGATTCCTGAGCTAAGACACATTGAATAAATGAGGCTCCCCTTGTTTAGTACTGGTCCTCGGAACATTAACGACATAGATATCCGATGACCTAACTGGTCTAGATGGTTCATACCTCACAAGCAATCTAAACTGTGTTTCTGTCCAACACCTTCAGTACCGCATACAGATGCATCTCAATAAATCATTTATTTCAGGAACTCTATTCACAAAGTGAAACACATATTGATTAAATACACAAAGACTAATGTTTTCATCTTTTTTTCTGTTAGTTATGATGATTTTCTGCTTACAGATAATAAAACACGACAATTGATTTCTTAGAAGATTATAATATTGCATCAGACTAATAGAAAAAACAATTTGTATTGCCTGGTGTTAGTTACAACTATGCCGGTTTATTTTGGATAAACTGGGTGCTTTATGGTCTTTAACCTCTTTAACTCTAATTAGGTGATGATCTTTAACATTAACCAAAAAAAAAAAATGGCTTTAGAGTTTTCTGCATTAAGTTGCAGGAAATTGTAGCCCATCCACTTACTGATGTTATCGACACACTGGCTCAGTGGCCAACTGTAATAGACTGTGATCATGTAGAGACAGCATACATATGGTAAGAGATGTTGTAATTGTCCATAATCTGACCTTGGGTGAGTTTATAGGTACTGAGTAATGGTGGCCTAAAAAGGGACCCTGAAGTGATGTGATATTTGTTCACATTTAAAATTACTAAAGGACAGAGTAGCACCAATCTAGTAAGTCAGATCTGAACTAATTTACCACAGAACCAGAAAGCCACACACACTTTTGCAGTCTGTTGATCAGTATGTTACGATCAAAGCAGCACTAAGATCCAAGACAGAAGTTTTAGATGCATTACTGTGAGGAAAGAAGTTATTTAAAACTTTTAACAATACAATCTGAGTGCTGTGGAGTAGTTGAAACCTTTCCTTGAGTTTTTCATCAAAAAGGAGCAGTGGCAGCAGTCTACTAGTCTTCCTTGCCCCTCGCTGTTTGTTAACAAATTGTTGATAAACTGTTTTTTTTAATGATCTTTGCCAAGAAATGCTAGGTTAGGTTACACGGGAAACACAGATTCACATACACAAACTCACACGTGTACACACAGGATGAATCAACTAGAGCTCAGAGGATTTCTGCTGGCTCTAATTGCGCTTAGTCTCTGGTTTAGCCACTAATTGTAGTGTCTCTGGATGTGTGTCTGTGTGTATAGGGCAGGGTGGAGCCTGCTAATGGAGTGCAGCGAATAGATTGTTAAATATCCCACAGGAAGGGAAAACCGAGCGAAAGTAGTTGGCAAGTCAGAAGCAAACGGCGGAGACAGAGAAAATAGGGAAGAGTGATGAAGAGAGGGGGAGGTTTGTCCTTGAACCTTTTTCCTCTATGGAGACATTAAACTGTCTACACCACCTTCATTGGCCCTTTGTGCCTTCTCACACAAACACACAGAAAAACCCATTCAGACATTCTAATTAGAGGTAGAACACAACACAAAAACATTCTCAGAACTCACATCTGCCCAATTTAGCAGAGCCTGTTGTGCTTCAGCAGTGTGATACTTAATATATTCAGGAGAATTTGCTTCAGGGAAAAAGTCATTCTATTAATAAGAATATATACACAATTTTTAAGCTTTTCATTCAGATCAGCAAAGAATGGTCTTCTCTGCAGTTCTAGTATGGGTTAAACTTGTTGGTTTTAGTGTAAAGTATATGAGTAATTTATGTGGAAGGGATGAGATGTAGGTTTTCATCCAACAATCATGTAACAGCTTTCCCACTGTGTTCTATTTGTAGCCAAGAGCGATGCACACAGGCAGGCATCCTCTATGTTTCGGTGATGATGTATAAGATGCTGCAGAGCGTTCAGAGGTGGGCCACAATGATCAATTCGTAAGTGAACCAGCGGGGCATGCGGTCACATGCAATGCATAGGTAGACTCTCATCTGTGCTACCATCGATTGGGCTGTGTACACAAATGCAAACAGATGTAAATAGACTGGAATACTGAGGCACAGCTACAGAACCTGTGCAGTACTTGTAATCTTACCCATCCACCCAAAACAGACTACCTTATCCAGAGCTTTTCTGCATGTGAACCAAGGAACACATCAAACAAGAAATGGTTAATGGTTTAGGGAACGTTTAAAGCAAGTTTAGGTAATATAACAATATGCCAAGCTTTGCACAGAGCACTGTTCGATCCATTATCCTCTAAATGTAAAGAAAATGGCACAACTGCAATCCAATCAGGTCATGGTTGTCAAGCTAAACTGACAGGGAAGGCAAGGAGAGAATTAATCAGAAAAGCAATCAAGAGGCCAATTTTAGCTCTGGAGGAACTGCAGAGAAGCACAGCTTGGCTGGTACGCTCTTTCCCCAGGACAACTCCTTGGTGTATGCTCCATAGATGTGGGCTTTATGGAAGAGGCTGGCAGAAAATCATTGTTAAAAGAAATGTAGAAGAATTCACATGCGCAGTTTCCCATGAGCAATGTAAGGGACATGGCAATCATGTGGAAGACAGGTTTCCTAGTCAGATGAGACCAAAACTGAACTTTTTGCCTGTGTAGAAACGTTTATGAGACAAAATCAACAATACATGGCACAATGAAAACACCAAACCAAACTTGGTGGTGGCATTGTCATGGGGTGGAGATTTTCTGTTATTTAGTTACGTATGTACAAGATAATGTATAGCATTCAGAGGCAGACCGCAATAATCCATTACTGTTTCAGCGTGAGCCAGGAGCCATGCAGTCACATGTAACGCGATAACCTTAATGGTTGTTCTTGTGTTTTAGCAATTTTCCCAGCAACCCTTACTGAAGGTTTACTGGTTTATCGGGTTACTTTGCTGTCACAAGAAAGAGTCGTGTATTCTTTCAGACACACTGAAAATGAGCAGTCTTACTTTTATTTATTTATTTTTTGTGGCACTAGTGGCTTTTATTTATTAATAGCTGGACAGGAAGAAGTACAGAAAGAAGGGAACCGGAGACAACTGCGGTGAGAACTGTGTATGGGGAGCTTTCTTGTTTCATTTAAACTAAAACCTGACAATCCTGAAATCCTGCAGCTAGGTGGTTTCACGCTTTTGCTATCAATGTATGTTCTTATCTGTCCTGCTGTTGACTTGGCTACACATGCAAATGCAAACTGATGTAAATAGACTGTCACATATAGTCACAGCAATAAATAGGCTTTACTGACCTTAACCACTGACCCAGAGCAGACTCCCTTCCCTGAGCTCTTCAGGAGCAATCACCCTTAATGTTCATTTATGGCACTTAACCCGATATGCGTAGTTTATTTGTTTAATCTTAAGCAGAAAAATCTAAGGAAAACACATTCACTCACACAGGCAGACTTTTGTCCTATCTTTTTTCTCCAGCAGTCTGTCTCCTTGACAAAGTGATCTGTTACCTTGGTAATGCCATCAGTTTCTGTGGCGATGTGATCAGTTGCCAGGAGAAATCTAATCAGTTACCGTAAGAGCGCCATCATTCTGTGTGTAAGGCCACTTTTTCATCAAGCAGGGAGCGATTGAGTAATTATTTTATCTTGATGGTTACCAAGGCCCTGTTCAGTCCTGATCATGCCATGCTCTTGCGTTGTTCAACCTTCATTTATATCAATGATTCATTTCTCAAAATGTTGGACATACAAGAGCTGGACACAATTATTTGTTACCCCTAGTAAAGAAGTTTAAGAAGCCTTAAAATAAGGTCTTGTTTTATTACAGCAGCAAAATCTCATGCAGAGAAATGCAACCTTAAATTGGGTCTATTTATTCACAGAGGGTAAAAGTTCACATTAAGGAATAATATTTTTTTTGACCAAACCCACCAATAGGACAATTATTGGCATCAATAATAATCCCTCTACAATAACTGTATCCAATTTCTTTTTGAAATGGTAATATTTTTAAAGTTTATCCAACTTTAAATTTGTACTCCATGACGTCCTGTTTCCCTGGTGTATAAACATGACCGTGACACAGAGGCCCATTCCTCTTAGCAACAGGCCACTGAGCTGGATGAGGATCCACATTTATCTTGGTGCCACTCACAGTGAGCTTAATCATAAAAGCTATATCTCCAAATCTTACTGTTAGGGAACTGCAGTAAAGATTGGCTTCATGGGGTCACCAAATCTTCATGACAACCATTAGACACTATCTACATACCAAAAAATGTTTTAGGGGCATGTCAGAAAAGCCCTGTCTTACCATCACAAATGTAAGCATGTTGAGTTTGCTAAACTTTACCGGGACTAACAGCAACCATGTGCTTTGATTAGATGGGACTGGGATTGAGTTTTTCAGCTACCAACACACATTTGATCTGTGATGCTGTTTGTCTGTTTCTATTCCAAAGGCCCATGGAAACCTTGTTTGAACTTGGGGTCATTTCCTCTTTGTAAATACCCGGAGACCTAAAATGAAAATCTGGTGGACTTTATCAGAAAACTGAAAACATGGCAAATTGTTCACTGGATTCAAAACAGTCTCCCATTTCCATTCATCTCAGTCTCCATCCTCAAAAACCTGTGGTGTGAACAGAAGTTAGGAATTGAATAAGAGAACCCAGGACGATGGACGACATAGAGAAATTGCATTTAAGTTAAAGATTTCTCTCACTGTATGCTCCAACCTATTTTAAGGTCACTGGATAGAGATAGTTCTAAAAAGTTATTTCCTCTGGGCAAAAACAGGCTGCACAAAGTCTTAACAGCATGGATATCAATAATTGTGGCACCGGTGGTTATGTAAAAACATTAACATAACCAAAAGATACATTTAAATGAAGGCATTTTGCAGTGGTGCCAAATAATATTGGCAGCACTGTGTCTCTTTCTCTGCCTCATGCCTCTCCTGTTTCATCTGCACTTTTTTCCTGAAGGTTAGCCACTCCTGGCTGAAGGAGGCCACTCAAATTTCCAGTCTTGCTCTCAAAAAGCTGAGCTAATAGAGAAGTATAAGCGACCAGATACATAACAGAGAGAGTTTAAAAGGTGTTACTGCAGTGTCTGCACATACATACTACTGTGCATGTCCGACTCACTGCATGAAAGCCCCTGGCCCTAGGGATATGCCTCAGAGAGTGATGTGCTTGCTGTGCATACATGCAGAATGCTTCGTTCACCCACAGCACCCAGAATCAAACTGTCTCTCTCAGCTTTATGCTGGTCCAACATATAGCGTACACCACCATCTAACATTCAAGAAAAAGTTGCATATATCTAATATTATACGGGTTCGAATCGCATAAAACTATTCTCATTAAATTATTATTGGACTTCAAAAGGAAAGGGAGAAAACAAACATTAGAAGATGAAGCCTCAAATCAAAGATCAGCGCCTCTTAAATTAGCGCGAGAGGAGTGCTTGGATGTACATAAAAGCTGGACTAAACTCATACAGAAGAAGTCAGATGGTCAGCGGAATATTTTCCTGAAACTGTGCCTTCCAGGGTTACCTCCTGTTCCAGATTGGATTAGCAGCATGCCGACTGTGGCCCAGTCACAGGGGTCATAAAGGAGGAGCATTTGTTTGCATTTGCAGTGATTTTCAAAAGTTTACATACCTCTTTGAACATTTTCTTGCGAAACAACCACAAACGTGGAGGTGGGCAACACCATAATCTCACCTAGGCCACCAAAACGGGTAGACGTCTTTATACCCCTAAACAAAATCCAGTGCAACTGATTGCTTTCAGAAATCACTAGTTAGCAAATAGAACCCACCTGTGTGTAAATTAAACTCGGGGGAAAAAAACAATCTGTTTTATGAACGTCTCAGAGGTTTGTTAGAGATCATTAGAGAACGTACAGCATGCGGAAGACCAAGCAACACGGCATACATGCAGGGTAAGGCTACAAAACTATATATCAAACTTTGAACATCTCTCAGATTATCCTACAATCTAGAAATGTGAAAAAAGAGTACATAACCACTACAAAACCACAGAGACATGATGACCCACCTAAGTAAGCAAACAATAAACTATCAGGACCCCCTTCAGTTTGCTTATCGCTGTGGAGTTGGAGTTGAAGATGCCATCATACACCTGCTTCAACAAACCCACTGTCATCTGGACAAAGCCAGCAGCACTGTGAGGATCATGTTCTTTGATTTCTCCAGTGCATTTAATACAATCCAACCTGATTTGCTTTGTCAGAAACTCCAGAAGACTCAGGTGGAGGCCTCAACAATCTCCTGGATCAAAAACTACCTGACAAACAGACCACAGTTTGTGAGACTGAAGGGTTGTGTGTCCAACCAGGTAGTCAGCTTTCAGTACAAGACAGACTCCTGTCATCTGCAGAAATACTTGGATGATTCTGCAGTCGTGGGGTGGATCAGAGATGGACAAGAAACTGAGTACAGAGAGCTGGGGGACCGCTTTGTGGCATTGTATGGAAACAATAATCTCATCTTGAATGTGAATAAAACAAAGGAGATGATTTTAAGAGAAACAGGAATTTGTCAAACACTATTTCCATCATGGGAGAAGAAGTGGAGGTGGTAGAGGAGTATAAATACCTCGGTGTTCACCTGGACAACAGACTGGAGTGGAGATGCGACTGTGAAGCTATCTACAAGAAGGGACAGAGCAGACTGTACTTCTTGAGGAAGCTTAGGTCCTTTGGTGTTTGCAGCAAGATGCTGCATATCTTCTATAAGTCTGTTGTGGAGAGTATGATGTCTCCTGCCATCATCTGCTGGGGAAGCAGCATCAGAGCCAGGGACTTAAAAAAGCTCAACAAGCTAATAAAGAAAGCTCTCTCTGTTCTGGGGACTCCTCTGGAACCTCTGGAGATCATTGTGGAAAGAAGAATTCTTCATAAAATGAAGAACATTATGGAGAACCCTGAGCATCCTCTTCATTCAGCCATCAGCATCTCCAACAGCTCTTTGAGGAAACCTGCATAATATGAGCTACAACAACATTTGATTTCCCTTTGGGATAAATGAAGTATTTTTGAATTGAATTGGAAACTCACAGACTGGGCAAGGAAAGTGTTAATCAGAGAAGGAGTCAAGAGGTCTATGGTGACTCTAGAGGATCTGCAGAGATCCACAGCTCAAGAGAACCTGTTGCCATTGCTGTTTGTTTGAACAAACACTGTTTACCACAAGCTATGTAGGGGTCACAGCTAATATGTTGAAGAAGGATTTATGTTAGACCTACATGCAAAACGCTCTGCTTGGAAGAAAACAAACATCCTCTATTTCTAATCTCCAACATAAAAGATGATAATGGCAGCATTATATTGTGGGGATGCTTTTCTTCAGCAGGGACAGTGAAGCTGGTCAGAGTTGATTGGGAAATTGTTTAGACTAAATACTGCAAAATATTTGAGATTGGGGCAGGGGAACAGACCCTAAACATTCACCATATAATCCTGCAGCCTAAACTTCAAAACACTCTTACTGAGTTTGTGCTATTTTGCCAAAAAAGGGGCAAAACATTTTTTTCTAGATTTGCAAAGCTGTAAGAAATATACACCAAAGTACTGGCCGTTGTAATGAAAGCAAAAGGTGGTTTTACCAAACCAAACCTAGTATTATTTTGCTTCGATATCATAATTATGCACCATTTTGTGTTAGTCTATCACATAAATGCCCCTTAATAAGCATTGAGGTTTGTGATTGTAAAATGACAAAAAAGTTCAAAGGGTATGAATACCTTTGCTAGGCACTATATAATGTTTTTTTACAGTTAAGGGTAACCCAGTACAGCAATTGGAGATTTGAATTACCCTCCAAAGGCTAAATTCAGAAAACTATTAGACACTGGAGTACAAGCCTCATCTTCCTGTGAAAACACGTAAATGCACTGTAGGGTTACCTCCCAAAGCAGAAGTGTAATTATCCAACATGATGGAGGATGATTAAATATTAGCCCGCACTCCGAAGGACACCCAAAATGCACAGAAACGCAATATACGGCCTCACATACACCGCAGGAATTATTAGATTTCAGCTGATTGAGTTTTCTCTTTGTCTCTTTCTGAAATGCAATAATGGCAAACACATGTTCAGCATGGCAGATCACCAGGGAAGTCCCCATCTCTGGTACACAATCTAATATCATCTACTCATAACCCCAAACTACACACACAAACACACACACAGCAAGATGCACGCAAACACCGAGAGAGGGAAAAAAAAATGCCAAAAACTAATTATGCAGAATCTTCTCTAATAGAAGCCCCGATTGGATTAATGATGATTTGGGGAGATCAATGAGGTTTTTTTTTTTTTTTTTCCTCCTCATTCAAGTGTGTGTAAATGCATGTCTGTGCGTGTGAGTCTGGCAGGGAGAGTGGGATATTAAGACCGTCTGGTTATTAGCTAAGTTAGAAGGATGATGGTTATAGGGGGGGCGGTGTCCCACTTTGAGTTTTCTTCATCATTTCATCTCTCGCACCTACACTCTGCTGACTACCTTCACTCACGCAGTCAAGCATCATGATGCCTTCTTTTTCCTTTTCCTTTGAATAACTACTGCTTTGAGTTAGTAATATAATCCTCCCACCATCTTTTCCCTGATTCTCATATGCTCTTTCTGTGTTAATAAAGTGTGTCTTCCTATTTAATATGGTCTAGATGTGTTCTACTTTCATGCTGCTGATGTAGCTACCACTTAGCATTTATTGATGGTGTTTACATCAAAGCAATAATTGGAGATTCCCGCTCATCAAGGCATGAATCAGAGCTGTCGATCTTCATTAAGGCCTCGTCTATTCCATCTTCACTTGCTACCACTCCTTGCTCTTTCCATATTTCGTCCTCACTCCCTCTGTAAGCTCCCTAATGTCTTCTTCCTCTTCACTCCCACTCAGCTGCATGTTCCCCTCCTCACGCCCCCAGCCTCTTTCTTACTCCTGTGATTTTTCAATATTTTATAATTCCCTACTTTCCACCACCTCCTCTCCTTCACCATTCTCTTTATTATATTTACATTTTCCTCAAATAGCTTTCATTATTGCGTGAATAATAAGTCTATTCCAGCTGTACAGCTTTTTTCCTCTGTTATTGTACATGGCAGAGTGGTAAATATTTTTTTCTTTTTGTTTGCAGAGATGTAGTTTTTTTTAAAATAATTTCTCTTTAGTTCACCCGAGGGCACGCACCACTTGACTATTGTGTCTACAGTTTATACTTCACGTATTCAAATAATCAGAGTGCACTCAGAGGCCTGTCAGTTTTTGCACATGCACGTGAGTACAGAAGGTCATAGTGTGTGATAAATAGAGGCTTGGAGGGGGGTGCACTGAAACAGAAAATAATTTTATAAAAGGCTTTTGATTAATCATGTCTGTTTCAGGCATTCAAGGTCAGGTTCCTTCCCCATCGTGTCTTCCCTGTCTCAAAAAAAACCCTCACATTTCTCTGTTATGGCCCTCACACAGGCACATTTTTCTGTCAAAGCTAATCCAATCTGGGCTTCATTTCCTTGTTCTACCCAATCTGCAGACACAATGAGATTCCCTGTGTGCTGTGTCCCTCTATCTCTCCTAAGCACCTAAATGTGCGCTTGTGCACGCTTGTGAGTCCTGCTGCTGCTGTAATTGAAGTCGTAACTCAGAGCCAGATACAGTACAGTTGCTCCCCATGTAAATCATTGGCTAATGGTTGGAGCAAGCAGAGCTGCCTTCTGAATGAATACACACACCCACACACACACAACTCTTGTGATTCTGCGGACTGCACTGACAAAAGAACCACTGTTCTGAGTGATTGATGAGCATTTTATGTTTTATGCTTATTGACAGACCCTGCTCCAAAACACACAAAGTCATGCAGACAAGCTCAATCTAATATGTCTCTAATATGCTCTCCCCTTCATGCCAGCTTCTTTTGGGTTATGAATCTCCCTGAGTTCCCGTGTAAACGTCCTCTCACCCACTCCTTCTACATCCACTGTTCAGCTCCTTTCTAACAGTCAGGCAGACAACAAATGGAAAGTGTATTTGTCTCACTGGTGTGCATTTGTGTGCTGTCACATCTGATTTCACAATAACTTGTAAAATCACCAATTACAGCTGTAAGTCTTTTAGGGATGTCTCTACCAGCATCGCACTTCTAGAGACTGAAATCTTTGTACATTTTTCTTAGGACAGGAGATATTTTTTGAAAGTTTCTCCTGCTCAGTTACATTGGATGTGAAACATCTGTGAATATCAGTAACATTGATAGTTTGCCACAGATTCTCAATTGGATTTCTGTTTGGGTCATTCTAACACATGAATATTTTTTTTTACTTTTGCTAATCCTTTAGAGATCTGGTTGTATGTTCAGGGTAATTGTCATGCTGGAAGGTGAACTTCTTCACCAGTGTCAAGTTTTGTGCAGCCTCAAGCAGGTTTTCTTCCAGGATTGCCCTGGATTTAACTTTGTCCATTTTTTTCATCAACTTTGACAAACTTCCCTGGTGACAAGAAGCATGCCCACATCTGCTACCACTGTTTCATGGTGGGAATGGTGTGTTGACCTTGATGCGCAGTGTTAGGTTTTCGCCACAAAGAGAGTTTTGCAGTTACACACAAAAAGGTCAAACTTTGGTCTTGCCCACTGTGTCCCCTACATAGAATAGAATTGAAATGTCCCTTATTTTCCTACAATGGTGAAATTCAGGTTTACCAGCCCCAAAGTGAAAGGTAAATGGAAGCATGGTGATTCACAGAGAGGTAAAAAATATAAAATTGAAAAATAAGAGTAAGAGACTGTAAAGTAAGGGAACATTTACTGCATACAAAAAATACCCTACAGTTATTAAAAATAGCATGCTTAGATTAAAGTTTGCCTCATAGTTTGGGGCAAAATGGAAACAGGACAGGCTTTTTTAACCGTGGCTTTTGTCTTGTCACTCTTCTATAAAGGTCAGACTTGTAGAGTGCATCACTAATATCCTGACAGATTCTCCCACGTGATCTGAGCATCTCTGCAGCTCTTCCTGAGATAACGGGGCCTCTTGGCTGCATTTCTTTCAATACTTTGCCTGGAATGTCAGTTTAAATGGATGATCATTCCTTGGTAGCTTTCCAGTTGTTTCATATTCTTTCCAGTCTCAGACAGTGGACTGAACAGTGCTTTGTGAGAAGGTCAAAGCTTGGGGTTAGTGTTTTACCTACCTTGTTTTAAAACTTTTTATCCCTGACCTTTCTGTCGTTTCTTGTTCTTTATGGTGCTGTTTGATCACCAATGTTCTCCAACGAACCTCAGAGGCCTTCACAGAGCAGCTGTATTTATACTGCGATTAAGTCACACACAGATGGACTCCATTTACTAACTGGGGATTTCTGATGGCCGGTGGTTCCACTGGATTTATTTCCAGGTATCAGATTGATTGGGGACTAATACAAATATGCAACAGCCTTTAAAATTCGTTCTTTGCAAAAATATTTTAAATGATCGTATCCTTTTTCTTCTAGTTTGCAATTACTACTACTTTGTATTTAAAAAATTCAAGGGACATGAAGACTTTTGCAAGGCATTAGGTTGCAATCGGTTACATAAGCTTCTTTCAAAGAATAGTCAAAAGCAAACACGAAGGCACCTTCTTCTTGCCTCGGTGGGATTTGTGCAATAGCTATGGTTAATATTAGGGTTTGTAATCGACCTGCAACTGTCACACCTTCAAGCCACCATGGCAGATGGTCACACGGTCAGCGAAAGACTTTTTTTAAATGGTTATTTTAGGTCAGCTAATCTATGTCACTGTTTAGCCCAGAAAAATGCACAGAAACATTTTTTGTAAAGACATCTTTGGCCCATTTGTCCTGTCCACATTTAAGCTCAACAAAAGAAAATCATGCTATTTTTTTAGCCCTTTTGATCAATTTTAACAACTTTTTAACTTAATTCTGATATCAATAGATGTCTTATTTTAGATTTCTTATTAGGTTTTATTTTTTAGCCACATTTATACATTGTGAAGATAGGGGGAACCTTCTTTTTTTCATTTCTTTTCATCAAACCTTTGCCCAGGGTGTGAGATCCAATTACATACAGTCCAATTCAGTCGAAATTATGATATAATAGCATCAAATTCAGCAGATCATATAATGCCAATTAGTGAAAGGGGTCTTCTATAAGGAAGCCCAGCTCACTACAAGACGTTGACATTTCAGCAATACCATATCCCGAGCAAGAGTATGGCAGATGGCAGTGGAGTTGAACCACCTAATTTCAACAGGAAGAAACTTCAAGCACCAAGAACCAGGCTCAGTATGTGCAACTATCTGTTATGAGTGAATGAAGCAGACATGGTTATGTTTCGTTTTACAAAACATAAATGTGCTTGCATTTGGAGCGTTAAATATAATCAGTCAACTAAGAATGGTAAAATTGAGTCTATCAAATATTATTCTTTAAAAAAAAGAACAGTATGATGGAAATCCTTGACACACTTATGCTACATATCTCCTGTGGTTGTTTATTTTCTAAGAAAGCATAGTTATGGGACATGGTCAGCTTGATTTGTGGACTGTGAATGACCAGAGGTGTCTCAAAGAGAGGCTTTTTTTTGGTGAAAAGGCCTATAGATATCCATCTTTAACTGAGCCAGAAATGAGTTGTGGTAATATCCTTCTGACACAATGGGATCATAGATACATCACAGTCATTACCATAGAAATTACCCTTCAAACTCTGTACAGGAAGCCACTTTTTAGTCAGAAATAACCCCCGTTTTTCATTATTTCTGACATTCAGGCCTGCTCTGCCCCTGTTTTCCACCTTTTATGAAAGTTCAGCAACATCATGATGTGCATCATTTTTTATTGTGTAAAGTAGCAGCAGTCGGCTACTAGTACCAAGCCGAAGTGAGCTGTCCAGCAGGAGGATCAGGGTGTAAATGAAGCCTTTGGTCTTGTCATGCTTCTTGTCCCGGAGCTGGATAGGCGAAGGCGGTGCAGGCTGCTATCAAGACCACAAGTCCTTCGAGATGCAACTAGAGAGGCATCGTCTGCTGCTTTTCAAAATACCCCTCAGGAGCATGTTCTCACTTCTGTCTTTTACATCTCACTCGTGTTTTTCAGACACTCTCTTGCTCTCCTCTTGTACATTCTTCCTCTCTTTATGTTAATATGTGTTTTGTTTGATGCCATCTACCCATACCTTTTTCATTTTTGCCTCCTTAGCAAAACCTGTCCCTCTTTGCGTTATTTCTTCCTTTTTGGTTTATACCAACACATTTCAGCTGTTAAACTGGATGAATTATCAGTTCTGTAGTGTTTTGGATGCATTAAGCCAAATTTTAGAAGTGCTGAACCGCATTTCTGATGTTCACGCTTCATTTAGGTCTTGTTAATAGTCATGAGCCCACAGGTTAGTCTGCTGAATATTTATGCAAAGCTGATTGGACAAGACTGACAGACTGTGATGAGAGCAAAAGATGAGAGGCTTAAGGGAGACCCACAGCTTGTCCTGTATTAAAAGACTTCACTGGGAGCAGCATCACAGAACAGAAATATAAAATGAACTTTTTTCCTTCCTGGGAAACATTATAAGGATAGCACAGCCTTTGATTTACCATCTTGGCTACATCCTTCTCTGAACACTCAGCCAGGAAGTTTTACGGCTCCTTTGAAGTTAACCTAAAATTTTGTTGCAAGTGTGAGTGTGTGAGTAATAGCTGTGACTGGTGTGCTCTGAAGTGGCACAATAGCACACCTCTTCATCCCCAGGACTCTGACTTGTTTTCAACAATAAGTTTGAGGTTTGGGTACAGTTGGACAGGATTGTTATTTCTAGGTTTTGTGTGACTCCTCTGATAAAGAAAAAGCGTTTACAGAGGCATTTGGGGAACACACTGTTTTTTCTGTTTCAAAGAAACTATTTGGATTTGTGCTGCAAAGCAGTTGTTTGAAATTTGACCAAATACTGATGGAGTTGTCAAACAAATGCAGATGAGTTCTTATGTCTGCCTTGGCTCTTGTCTCTGTAGAGAAGTACTGACAGCTTTGTTCTCAACCATGCTGTTTTCTGTGGCCATTACACCAGACACCAAATTAGGCACACACAAAAACAGGGTGAGAATTGGCTTCAGTGAGCAATTAGAGGCTTTACTGAGTGGGTTTGTGAAGTTTATGAAACAGAAAGCAACTAAAACATTAGTGCAATACGCTATTTTCTGCATCCTATTTCATCACATAATTCATAATTTAATGTTCATGCATTTTGAAAGCTAGAAATTAGTCAGTGATAAAGATGATGTAATATGTAATGGCATACTAGTTCAATGCTAACTTTAGCTTCATTAGTGGCTAACAGATAACCAGTAGCAGTATTCTCATATTGTATACAAACTTTTCAGACCTCTACTCATTAAATACATCAAAACTAAGAACTCCCATTTTTGGTTCAGAAATGGATCCTGTACTTTGATGAACTTGTGTTTTAATTTAATTAAAAAAATAAAAAGATGGAACACTGTAATCAGAGTGTCATATCAAGTCGGTTAAACTTGTAGAATATTAATCTGGTTAGAGAGGTTAGTTAATCATTGTCTCCAGTGCATGAAGGAGATCCCAGGAGACAGGCAGTTACTCTAGGAGAGTTAGACAGGGCCGTCAGAGGTCCTAAACCCATCAGCAGGCCCGGTATCTGCTCCTTTGTGCAAGCAGGAACAGGATGAGTACTACCAGAGCCCCACATAGTGACCTCCAGCAGACGTGAATGTCTTCATGACTTCATGATGGTTTCCTGAGGGCCTGATGTCCTTTTGGAGGCTCTGTGATCAATGCCCGGCACCGTGGAGCTCGATTGGCATTTGCCAGAGAACACCGGATTTGGCAGGTTCAGAACTGGCAGCCTGTTCTTTGCAAAGATGAGCGCAGGTTCACCCTTGAGCTCATGTGATAGACATGAAATGGTCTGGAGAAGCTGTGGTGAATGTTATGCTTAATCAATCAAGCAACATTTTACAGCTTGATCATTTGGTGGTGGGTCAGTGTTTGTCTGGGAAGGCATATCCATTGAGGCACTGACCTGTACAGGATAAACGACGGCACCCTGGCTGTTAATAGGTATCGGGATGAAATCCTTAGACCCATTGTTAGACCCTTCGCTGGTGTAGTGGGTCCTTGGTTCCTCCTGGTGCGTGATAATGTCCGGCCTCATCTGGCATAATATGCAGGCAGTTCCTTGAGGATGAAGGAATTGATACCCTTGACTGGCCTCCAAGCTCCCCTGACCTACATCCAATAGAACATCTCTGGAACATCATGTTTAGGTCCATCCAACACCATCAGGTTGCACCTTAGATTGTCTAGGAGCTTAATGATGCCCTCATCATGATCTGGGAGGAGATACTCCAGGACACCATCGGTCATTTCCTAAGTAGCCTGACCCGACGTTGGACTAGCCTGCCACATCAGTTTTTTTGTTTAAAGTTCTTAGTGACTTTGCATTAAGTCTTGTAGGGGTTGGTAATTTTCATTTTCATCAAATAAAGTAAAATTATTTTGTTCCTAATACATGACCCATTCCACATCAGCATGGATATCCAGTATGATTTTTGGTGATAATATTGTAATTCATTAATTTTCTATTGGATTCAAAACTACTTCCTCTATCAAAGAATCTGCAGCAGATTTCTTTTCTTGCTTATTGGTCAAAATAGGAATGGGCAGGTCAGATCCTTAAAAAATCTGTATAGGCCAGGAAAAGTCTAAATAGTGTATTTCTATTCATAACAGCCTCTTTACCTGTTATATTAAATTATAATCTTTAGAGACTTGTAAACAGCTTTATTTAATATAAAGATTACTCGTACTCGTACTCGTCGTCTTCCGCTTATCCTGGTCGTGGGGGCAGCAGACTCAGCAGAGACACCCAGACGCCCCTCTCCCCAGACACCTCCTCCAGCTCCTCCAAGGGGAGCCCAAGGCGTTCCCAGGCCAGCTGAGAGACATAGTCCTTCCAGCATGTCCTGGGCCGTCCCCTGGGCCTCCTCCCGGTGGGACGTGCCTGGAAGGCCTCCCGAGGAAGGCGTCTAGGAGGTATCCGGTATAGATGCCCAAGCCGCCTCAACTGGCTCCTCTCGATGTGGAGGAGCAGCGGCTCTACTCCGAGCTCCTCCCGGATGGCCGAGCTCCTCACCCTATCTCTAAGGGAGTGCCCGGCCACCCTATGGAGGAAGCTCATTTCAGCCGCTTGTATCCAGGCTCTCGTTCTTTTGGTCATGACCCAAAGTTCATGGCCATAGGTGAGGGTAGGAATGTAGACCAACCGGTAAATCGAGAGCTTCGCTTTTCGGCTCAGCTCTCTCTTCACCACAACGGACCGGCACAGCGCCCCCATTACTGCGGCAGCCGCACCGATCCGTCTGTCGATCTTCCGGTCCATTTTTCCCTCACTTGTGAACAAGACCCCGAGATACTTAAACTTCTCTACTTGAGGCAGGAACTCCCTTCCAACCTGAAGAGGACAAGCCACCCTTTTCCGGTCGAGAACCATGGCCTCGGACTTGGAGGAGCTGATCCTCATCCCAGCCGCTTCACACTCGGCTGCGAACCGCACCAGCGCATGCTGTAGGTCTTGGCTAGAGGGGGCCAGCAGGACCATGTCATCTGCAAAAAGAAGAGACAAAATCCTCTGGTCCCCAAACCAGACCCCCTCCGGCCCTTGGGTGCGCCTAGAAATCCTGTTCATAAAAGTTATGAACAGGACCGGTGACAAAGGGTAGCCCTGCCGGAGTCCAACATGCACCGGGAACAGGTCCGACTTAGAGCCGGCAATGCGAACCAAACTCCTGCAAATATAAAGATTATATTTGAAATAATTGTGTGTTAAATTAATTCTAACCTTGGATAATTGAGCCTTCCCTCTCTTTTGCTGG
The DNA here is from genome assembly GCF_021462225.1 of Girardinichthys multiradiatus. Lineage (NCBI taxonomy): Eukaryota > Metazoa > Chordata > Actinopteri > Cyprinodontiformes > Goodeidae > Girardinichthys > Girardinichthys multiradiatus. The sequence continues at coordinate 23,813,555 of NC_061800.1, read as the reverse complement.
AAGAGGAGATTTGTGACTTCCCCAAACTTACTTCACAATGGTAATCTGAGACTCACAGTTGCCCTGGAAACAGTAGATGAACAGTATTGGAGGCTCTGAACCATTATTCTCAGGGATACATTTTAGACAAAAATGTTTTCTTGAATGGTAGATAGAGCCTTTACTTTTAAAACAATGTTTATTTCAAGCGAACCTTATTGATACATTAACTACTTTTGAGGTGTAAAAGCAAGTATTTTTAGTAATGGATTTTTGTCATTTTGCACTACATACTATAGAAGCAAAGTCATGGATGCATGTTTTGGAACCTAAGATGAGTATTGATTACCTTGTTGGCCTTAAAATCAAAGCTAATTTTGCTCTTGAGTATGGAGCATACATAGCGAGCATCTGTGTTATAATAAAGGTCTTGTCTGTACTTGGTTCCATACTTGCATCAAATAGAGATTTTGTCCTGTCTGATGCTTCTGTCAGCAGTTGCATTATTGTAACGGGTTGACAGACTGTACAGTAGTTCATTCTCTGTGGAAAAGGACACGTCACCGGTTGTGACAGCCTGTTCTGTGAAGCTGCTCTCACAGCAATGAGATTCAGCAGGGACCCGAGAATCTGAAGTCATTTTAGAGCATAAAACAGAAACAATTCCTTCTCCTTTTATTTCTCTTCTAGCTTATTGGCTCATTGTTTCTCCATTCTGTTTGTGCCATCAATCTGTGCTTGAGTGAGTCCTTGGTAATAATAACTTTTAATAGCTCATGATGCCACCTAATAGGGCTTAAGTAATTTGCTTATTTTAGATTAGAAAAGGCATCTCTGTAAACACTGGTGTACGGCAACAGGCTTTCAGCCGCCAGTTTTTCTCCTGGCTGTGGATTCAAACTTCAAATGGGAACGACTGTGCGTTGCTTTGTCCCGTGCCAATCCCATTTTGCATGGTTTCACTTCAGGAGGTTCAGAGGTAATTCTCCTGGAAAAAAGGAAGGGAAAAAATGGTTGCCAGGATTCCACAGGGTGCTACATTATTTTCCAGATGGAGATGTTTTCAGCTTCCTGAGTCTGGTGGGTAGAGAAGCATCGGTGATGATGAGTAATTTGAGATGCTAACTTGAAACACTGCTGCACAACAGGGTGGTCTGGCAATGCCTTGCAGCCATGTGTCTTTTGAATTCACCCAAAGTCATGCACCCTGAATATTTATCACCATGCATTTATATATATATATATAAAGCATTGCAAACAGCAGTTAATTGAGCATGCTCACCAATCTGTGGATAAAGATGAGATTTTCTCAGCAGATGGTTGTAACCTTAGGCAGTCGATCAGTCGGTCTGTTATTGCGAAGCCCTGTGTGGACTACAGCAGGAGGGTTGTAAGGGGCTGATTAACTGTGAAGTAGCAAACAAGCAATATATTTACTGTGCTTTTCAAAAGTATTCATACCTCTTGTCACTGGGATTTTATGCGATGGACCAACACAAAGTAGTGCATTACTGTGAAGTGAAGCAAAGTAATACATAGTTGTTCTTGTGTTACACATAAAAAGCTTGAAAGTGTGGTATGCATGTGTACTCAGCTCCTTTAACGCTGATCCGCATAAATAAAATTCATTGCAAATCATTGCTTTCAGAACTCATCTAATTAGTGAGTAGTGGGTACCAGTGTGTAATGTTGGTTTCAGTATAACTGCAGCAGTTTTGCAAAGGCCTCAGTGGTCTGTTGAACATGACTAAACAAACAGCATCATAATGATCAAGGAACACAGCAGACAGGTGAGGGTAATGGTTGTAGGAAAGCATTACTGACCGAAATTGCAGAGATTAGTAGCTCAGGTGAGACAATCTGTTGACATGACAACAATTTGTCAATAACTCCACAATTCTGGCCTTTATGGAAGAGCAGCAAAATAAAAGCCATTGTTTGAAAGGCCATAAGAAGTCCTATAGGTCCTTCTCAAAAAATTAGCATATTGTGATAAAGTTCATTATTTTCTATAATGTAATGATGAAAATTTAACATTCATATATTTTAGATTCATTGCACACTAACTGAAATATTTCAGGTCTTTTATTGTCTTAATACGGATGATTTTGGCATACAGCTCATGAAAACCCAAAATTCCTATCTCACAAAATTAGCATATTTCATCCGACCAATAAAAGAAAAGTGTTTTTAATACAAAAAACGCCAACCTTCAAATAATCATGTACAGTTATGCACTCAATACTTGGTCGGGAATCCTTTTGCAGAAATGACTGCTTCAATGCGGCGTGGCATGGAGGCAATCAGCCTGTGGCACTGCTGAGGTCTTATGGAGGCCCAGGATGCTTCGATAGCGGCCTTTAGCTCATCCAGAGTGTTGGGTCTTGAGTCTCTCAATGTTCTCTTCACAATATCCCACAGATTCTCTATGGGGTTCAGGTCAGGAGAGTTGGCAGGCCAATTGAGCACAGTGATACCATGGTCAGTAAACCATTTACCAGTGGTTTTGGCACTGTGAGCAGGTGCCAGGTCGTGCTGAAAAATGAAATCTTCATCTCCATAAAGCTTTTCAGCAGATGGAAGCATGAAGTGCTCCAAAATCTCCTGATAGCTAGCTGCATTGACCCTGCCCTTGATAAAACACAGTGGACCAACACCAGCAGCTGACAAGGCACCCCAGACCATCACTGACTGTGGGTACTTGACACTGGACTTCTGGCATTTTGGCATTTCCTTCTCCCCAGTCTTCCTCCAGACTCTGGCACCTTGATTTCCGAATGTCATGCAGAATTTGCTTTCATCCGAAAAAAGTACTTTGGACCACTGAGCAACAGTCCAGTGCTGCTTCTCTGTAGCCCAGGTCTGGGGAATGCGGCACCTGTAGCCCATTTCCTGCACACGCCTGTGCATGGTGGCTCTGGATGTTTCTACTCCAGACTCAGTCCACTGCTTCCGCAGGTCCCCCAAGGTCTGGAATCGGCCCTTCTCCACAATCTTCCTCAGGGTCCGGTCACCTCTTCTTGTTGTGCAGCATTTTCTGCCACACTTTTTCCTTCCCACAGACTTCCCACTGAGGTGCCTTGATACAGCACTCTGGGAACAGCCTATTTGTTCAGAAATGTCTTTCTGTGTCTTACCCTCTTGCTTGAGGGTGTCAATAGTGGCCTTCTGGACAGCAGTCAGGTCGGCAGTCTTACCCATGATTGGGGTTTTGAGTGATAAACCAGGCTGGGAGTTTTAAAGGCCTCAGGAATCTTTTGCAGGTGTTTAGAGTTAACTCGTTGATTCAGATGATTAGGTTCATAGCTCGTTTAGAGACCCTTTTAATGATATGCTAATTTTGTGAGATAGGAATTTTGGGTTTTCATGAGCTGTATGCCAAAATCATCTGTATTAAGACTATAAAAGACCTGAAATATTTCAGTTATTGTGCAATGAATCTAAAATATATGAATGTTAAATTTTCATCATGACATTATGGAAAATAATGAACTTTATCACAATATGCAAATTTTTTGAGAAGGACCTGTATAGACAGTTTGCTACATGCCATGTAGAGGACAAAACAGACATCTAGAACATGGTGCTCTGGTCAGATGAGATCAATTGATGTTTTTTCCTTCATGCAAAATGTTAGGTTTGGAGTACTAATGTCGCTCATCCCTGGAACACACCACATTTAAACATGAGGGTGGCAGCATCATACTGTGGGAATGCTTTTCTTTAGCAGTGACAGAGAAGCCAGTCAGGGTTAATGGGGAATAATGGATAGAAGGAACTACAGGGCAACCCTGTAAGGAAACCTGTTAATGGTCCAATAAAAGTAAAGATACAAATCTAACTGTGAATCGTTCCCAGGACCTGAAGATTGATGTTCACTGATACTGCCTATCCAATTTGTCAGAGTTTGAGCCTTTTAGAAACAATGAGCTGAAATTCAGTCTCTAGATCTGAAAAGCTGGTATGGAGATACCCTAAATAACTTGCAGCAAAAGGTGGTTCTATAAGGTATGTGTTGACTCAGTTTATTGAATGTAAATGCATGCCACAATTCTCAGATTTTCATTTGTGAAAATAAATTGAAACCCATGTTTCATTTTCCTTACACTTCATAGTTTTGTATTGGCCTGTCGAACAAAATCCTAATAAAATGTATTAATAGATTCTTTTTTAAACCCCCAAACTACTCATTAGATTAGCAAAAATACCAAGCAGTCTTACATGCTAATGAATCTCTTCTGATATTTATTCATTCACACCTTTATATATGCAAATTATGTGCTATTTCAGTGGTGTGTCAGTAGTTCTGGCAGAAATCATTTTTTAGATCCAAAGATAGGTGTTCTTTTCTCTGTGTTGGTTACAGAGCTGGAAATGTCATATCTAGTTGTTTTATTCAGGCAGCAGGCAACTTTTTACTCACTTTCTGTCTTTTGACAAAAGTACTAAAATACAAAAAAGTTTCTGAGTTTAAGCTATTCTTTATTCTTATTTATTTGTTTTTTGTTTTTTTACGTGAAACGAAAACATCAAACATATGATTAACTTTTTTGTTAATATTTCCGTTAATACATTTTTTACATTATCAATTTCTACCTACATTAAGCATCCTAATTTATTTTTATTTCATCAGATTCACAGATTTCAATGGAAATATTTTGGAATTGGAAATCTGAATATCTGCGAAGGCAAGTTTGTCTATTTGAAGGTGTTAAGCCATGAAAGTTGTGAAAATAGCTCAAGAATTAAAATAATAAACATTGAAAATTTTATAAAAATAACTAAAATAAATGAAGATCTGTTTTGACTTTACTTGTATTAACAAAAAGATACAGTTTAATTCTTGTTTGCTTGGCTTAGTTTGTGTGTTAAAAATTAAACACTAAAAACATGTGGACCTGCTAGATTTAATGTTGTTTGAGCCCATGTGGTCATCTCAAAAATATTTTCACTATGCTGCAAGAACATCTTTCCCAGATCTCCTCAGTTACTTTTTTGTCACAGTCAAATATTAGGCAAAGCTGGTAAAATTATTTTCTTTCAGACTCCAAAGCTACAGACATTGTTTTACATTTTCTCATCATGTTCTTTTTTTTTTTTGCTACATGTTGTGTTGAGGATGTGTGTGTGCATGTGTTTGTCTACATGTGTGTAATGCACACTTTAAACTAATCCTCTCCCCCCGAGCAATTGACAGTGGGGCTCTCATGGCGGTCACACCTGATGTACCTGCAGCTAATCCTATCCCACAACCGATGTCAGTGTAACCAATCCTGTCACAGCACTCAGGAAAAATGCAGCTTCCTCCTGGCATTTTTGTCACACCTAACTGTTGTCTCCCTCCTCTCCTGCCTACTTTCTCCTTTCCCTGCTTGATTTTATCGATGCATTACTTCTTTGTTTTCTTTCTGGCAGACTGACAGGACCCCCTGCCCCGCTTTTTGTCTTGTATCCTACCTAATGATATCCTTCCTTACAATCTACCACCCTTGTTTCTCCCCCTGGTCTATAACTTTAACAGAGTTCCCATCCCTCTGACTTTGACTTATTTGGAATTTTCCTCTCCTCTCCTTTCACTTCACCTCTTCTTCCCTCGTCTTTCTTTCTCTTTGTCAACTTTTGACTTTACCCACCCATCGCTGGTCATTTTCTGCTCTCCTGTCAACAGAAATAAACCGAACTTTAAGTCATTTGTCACAAAACAGAAATTTCAATATGTACCTGTCAGCAGTGATCAAATTTTTTTTTAATCCACGAGAGCTGACTGATGGTTTTTCTTCTCCTCCCCTCAACCCTGCCTTTTCTATTTCCTTGCAGAGAGTAAACTAAAGGTACAAAAGAACAACCAGTCTCTGGTATACCAGGAGGACAGCCGGGTCAGGATCAATTGCTCTATCACCTCCCAGACCAGTCAGGACTCCCAGCATGCCGTTCTGTGGTACATAAGACGGGCGTCGGGGTCAGAAACTGATGAGCTCCTGCTGAGAATTGAGCGCACGGGGGCCTTTGTGTATGGGGCGTATGCAGATGAGGAGAGACTGAGGAGGCGTGTTCAGGCCGAGAGGCTCTCACCTCGTCTCTATGCACTGACGCTAAACAGGGCAGAGAGCAGTGATTCTGGGACGTATTATTGCTTGGTGGAGGAATGGCTGAGCGACCCAGATGGAGCATGGTATCGACTCTCGCGAGATACCTCGGGGCACACCAATGTTCAAGTCAAACAACCAGGTGAGGCTAAAGGTGCTCCTCATATTCAAGGACATTTTAACTTTAATCCACAGAACCGGGACAGTGGGGCAATGGTTAACATGTCTAAGATTCTAGGTTTGACTCCTGCCTGACTTACCATCATTTTTCTTCCAAGCCAATAAATAGCAGAGAAAGAATTAACAAAGGCCCAGGTTACAAATGACAGCATGCATAGATTTAATGCGAGAACTTACAGTATAATATCAGAGGTGATGTGCCAATTCACTCTTATCAACAACTAGCTCTAATTTCAGTTCACCTCATTAAAACCAAATAATTCCTTTTCATAGTTCTGCACCTAAACTTTCTAGCCCATGGTACTTTGCTGCATGCTGTGTGTCCCTCAGTCTTTGCCCCCACCCCTTTGGTAATGCAGCAGCACTGCAGAAACAGGAAGAAAGGGACTTCTGAAATTTTTAAAACTCATTGGAACACATGGCAGTGGAATTATTGGCCAAAGCTACTGGCAAAGACAGATCTAAAAGAAATATTTAGCAGATGCACTGTTCCTGAAAAATCTGCAGACATTTATTAATGTAAGTTTTCTATGAATTTTAACAGAAGTCTGATTTTTTTTTTTAAAACACCTCAGTAATGGCCCATCTTCCCCTTTGATTATTTTTTCCCCCAGTCTTTTTCTGCCGCGTGTCCTATTTACAAGTCAAAATGAGAAATCACTGATATGGCCCGAACTAAAATGAGAGGATCAAACAAGCAGCTCAGCAGCCTGTAAAGAAAATGCTTCTTTGGTAAAATGCTTTGTAAGCAGATACTGGTCTCAAAAGTAATGTAACTGCACCACTCATACAAGTGAAGAAATCTGGTGCTATGTGCAGCATTATCAGTAACTCTGTGAATGGACTCATTCATTCACGCTGTGCTCAAGCTGAGCTTTTTATGTAGATAAAGTCATAAAAACAGGATGGTAACAGCACAGTAACACAAAATATTTTATTGTGGATGTTAACTTTTAAAGGCGTAGAAGTTGTGGATGTTAATGAATAGTGTTTAAACATCCACAGAGGATGCAGGACTTGGCTGTTTCCCACCCCTGCTGTCATCCTGCTTCTCATTTTGGTTTAACAAGCAGGCAGTCTCAAATATTGTGTGAGAAAGAACCATTGTGAGCCAAATTTTTTATTGCCCTATTTTTTTCTAAACTGCCGGGGAAGTGGGTCATAGAACCACCCCTCTAGGGCTGTAGCATAACAATGCAGACACACAAACTAGCCTTGAGGTTGGATCCAACCCTGCTGGGAAGCTGGAAGACTGGTTCTGGCTGCAGGCAGGTTGGTGGGTCTCATTTAATTTTGTCTTTTGTTTTTACATTTCCTGTAACATGCAGAAATTATTGTTTTATGATATGAACATGTTTAAATCAGTTCATTTCACAGCTGCAATTTTTATTATTTCATTTGATTATTTTGTTTAGTCAATTTAAAGTTTCTACGCCATTTTTAACACATGTGCATGTGGGTAAACAAGAAATCCGTTGAAAATTAAATTTATTTGAGTAATTTAGTTCAAAAGGTAAAATTCCTGTAATTTATAGATTCATTGCACAGATCAGTTGGTAATTTATCTTAACTTTGATGATTATGGCTTACAGCTATTAAATTCCCTGAATGTATCTTTTCAAAAACAATCATGGGGATGGCTGACTCGACAGTTGTCAAGCAGACAGGTATTTACTCCATCCACAAAGATGTTAAGCCACAAAAACTCATTGCTAAAGAAGCTGATTGTTCACATGGTGCTGTATGTTAGGAAATCAATGGAACGTTTGGTGAAAGGAAAAAGTGTGGAACAATAAGGTGCACAAGCAAATGGGGTAACTGCACCCTTGGGCTAGAACTGTTGCCTTGAATGTATTGACCCTCACCTAAAGCTGTAAATTAACATCAGAAGGCTAAAGTGAAAAAAGGCTGTACTGTTGCTCAGTAATCAGAAATCCACTTTTTCGATTAGAGTAAATATTGCATTTCATTTGGAAATCAAGGTCAGAAGTCTGGAGGAACAGTGGAAGTGTATAAAATTCAAGTTTCACTGTGAACCTTTTAAAGTCAGTGATGATTTGGGGAGACGTGTGATCTGCTGCTGTGGGTCCACTGTGTTTTATTTAGCTGCGTAATATTATAATTTGAGATCCACCCTTAAAACATTTTTGTAAATGCCAAACTGAGAATATTCTATGATTAGGCCAATAGTTGTGAATTTGTAAATTATTGTTATTATTTAGTTTGAAACACTTTGTGCAATTGAATAAACCATTTAACTTTCTTTTTCTCTCTTGTGGAATTTCTGCAGAGCCTCAACTCCGTGTTGATGAGCTAGAGAACAACGTGACAGTGGAAGAGTCCAGTTCAATTAGACTGGGCTGCAATGTTTTCAGCCAGTCATCTCCCGACTCGCGCTTTTCTGTTTTCTGGTACATGGAGCGTTCTGATGATGAGGACATCGAGGACCAGCCAGGTGAGGATGAAGATAAGCGCGACTGTGTGTTTTCCATCGGCCATGACGCCATCTTTGGAAACGGAAACTGCAGCCCCCCTGACGACAATGGGCCAAACACCCGCTTTCAGTTTGAGAGGACTACATCTGACCAGTACAGTCTGACCATTCACGGAGCCCGGCCAGCAGATGCTGGTCGTTACTATTGCCATGTGGAGGAGTGGCTCCTCAACCCTCGCAATGAATGGTATCGCCTGGCCACTAATAATTCTGGCGTCACCATTGTCAATGTACTGCAACAAGGTAAGCCCTTAGTAAGAAATTCCTGTGAGCCTCTGTGTGTGCGTGTATGTGTATATATATATATATATATATATATATGACACTGGTCAAAGAAAAAAGGTGGCTAATTAATTCCGGGAAGATGAGATGACAATTTATAAACAACTAGTTCAAACAATGATGTTAATTAAACAATTGTGTTATTCCTCGTAACAATTACTCTAAAGCAAAGTTAACAGGGTGGTCAAATCTCTTTAATTACCTCATTTGTTTTTAAAACAGTTTATTGAGCAGAAAAAAATCTATTTATTGTATCCAAATACCATATAGCACCTAAATATTTACTTTTACAAATCATGTGAAAAATTTTACTTAGTTTATACTTTGATGGTTTGTAAAGCTTCAGCCTTTATCTATCAGTGTTGGCAACCTTTTAGAAATCTGACAGCTATGATACGGTTCTGAGAGTGATCTAAGAGGCAGATCACTGGTCAGGCCAGTCAAGCTGAAAGTGGGCTGTTTTCTGGTCACCAAATGATTCCTAAAGTACTCATTTTTATGCACAAAAAGAGAGTAGGAATTTCAAACTACTGATTTTCTAACTTCCTATGGCAGCTAGCTGTACTGCAGTCCTATCAGTGGCTTGTACTGTATAGAAACAGGAGCAAGATGTAGAGATTCACTTTCATTTTTATTATAATTTATTTTTAATTTCTGGGCTATTCTTTGACAGCTAAGTTGTCCCTGTTGGTATCTATTCAAATAAAAAAGGCATGATGCCGCTGCATTACTCAATTAAACATGGGTATAATGCACTGTTTTTCTCTCTTGTAACATAATATTTATATGCTCTTTCCATAAATATTTAGATTTCAACATTTAGTGATGCCAGGTAGTTTTGCTCTGTCATACCTGACTTTTCTGGGTACAAAATGGAGACATCTGCCACAGGATCATTTGTTCCGACTAAATTTCAATTCCTATCCACCTGTGGGACGTCTCATATACACTTTAGAAAATATAATGTAGTTCATTCCAATGAATATTATCAGCAGTAGGACGACGCTTAGGGTTGCTTTGGTTTAATCTGTCATTTTATATTAGTCAGCTGGCCAAAATGGGGTATTTGAACCAAAATAAAAAACTAAAATTAAATTAAAATAAATAAAATTATAAGTGGGATTTGGGGATTTTTGACTCTTTCTTCCCATAATTTGTGACATACATTAGAAAAAAAAAAAAAATTTATATATAGTTGTTTAGCCACATACTTTGTTTCTGGGTACAAAATGGAAGTATGAACAAACAAAATGGAGACACGAGTGTGTGAAATGGGGATACAAGTTGATAAAGAGCAAACTGTCCTGCAGAAAAAACTAAAAGTGACAATAAATCTGTGAAGTTTGTTTTTAACTTTATTTCTGTTTGAAAATGCTATTTTTTGTGTGTTTTGTATATGTCAACAATTTAGAATTGTTAATTTTTTGCCAACAGTGTCCACCATCCATTCTGTGGTGTGCTCCAACGAGTCCCTCTTCTATTTCCTCTTCTTCTACCCTTTCCCTATCTTCGGCATCCTCCTCATCGCCTTGCTGGTCGTGCGCTACAAGGGTCGCAACAACAACAAGAGCCAGGAGGGCAAGAATGGTGCCCCCCTGCTGTGGATTAAGGAGCCTCACCTTAGTTACTCCCCCACCTGTCTGGACCCCCCAGCGCTTAGCTTGCACCCCGGCTCGGTTGACTAAGCGAGGGAGAGTCTGACCCCCGTCCTTTTTCCCTGCCTCACGCACATCGTGGACTCAATCGACACAATGCCAGGGAGCCTTAGTGGACTCCACCTTCAGACCTTACTGTTGTTCAATGCCGTGTTGAATTAGTCAATGAGTTTAAAGATTTCTAAACTGGCGGCTGTTTGTTTTTATGTTGACGACTGTGTGTTTGTGTGTGTGGGCGTGCTGACAATGGATGTACCATTTCAGCACTATTAAATGGGCGAGGGCAAACCGAAGGGCAATAGAGTACCATGAACCTCGCCCTGTTTCTGTTAAGCCTAATGCCATAGTTGTTTTGATTTGTATTACAATACATATTTATCTATTTTTCAGAGGAGAGTGGGGAAAAAACTGTGCAGATAAGATCGCTGGCCAGTCTGGGAGGAACATTTAAGAGAGTGAACTCTGCAGGCGACTCCAGCATTAAACGGGATGCCAAAAAAGTATTCAAACTGATCCAAGTGCAGCCACAGCCTAGCCTACTATGCTGGTTCCCATAGCAATGCTCTGCACCCACTGACTTCGTAGCTACCGGCTCCGTTGCCAGGCTGCATGAGACAAAGGCTAGGACACACAAGTCTGTGTCCTGAATGAGGATGTGTGTTGGCCCACCTGCCTTCACAATGGATTCGCTTGGCAGACTGAAACAAGTCCTGGTGAGCCACCTAAACACTGCCAGACACTCTGGCCCGAGTGAAAGACTGCCCTGCTCGTCTTCTCCAACCTCCTCTCTGAAAAACGGACAGCGAGGGAAAGTAAAGGAGGTTGAAAATTATGGGTTAATAAATAAAAAGGTCTCTTTCACTGAGGATGTATGTACTTAAACATAAGTGATTTTCATTTTTTTCTTTCAGTGCCAAGTGCTCCTCATTACCATTCTGTCATGTGCAGCTGATGTTTGAAGTTTTTAAAGACACTGGGGATGCTGAGGCAGGCGATTAATATGTCTGCATATGTCCCGCTGTGGATTTATAGGCCTTGTTGGCAGTTAGATTTTAAATAAGTTGAACTTTTTTGATTAAATTAAGCAAGTCACTGAATGAAATTCAATGTTTGCACATTTTCTTTATTTGCCCAGTCTCACCACTCCATTTAGTTTTAAACATGAAGGCCACAATGAAGATTATTATGTGTAGAAGTGTCATAAAACACGAAAAACCTTCACATGATTTGATGAGGACAAATCTTTGATTTGTTTATTTTAAAATATTTTCTATTTATTGTTTTATACGTTTTTTGCATTGCTTTGTAAGATTTTGTCTTTTTTGCCTCTTTTTATTTCTTCAAAAGTTGTGCATTAAGCACGTTCTATCAATAGCCTGTGTGTTGAAACTGTGGTAGAAGTAGAAATGCTAGACCTGTCCTGCGCATTGCAGTTTGTAGCATTTCATTACAAGCAGTCGGGTTTGTTCAGTGTCAGAACACTGTATATCTAATACATATAAGAATATGCTGTGGCTTTAAGTGTACAATAGTTGAACAGACAAGTCACAAAAAATGATTCACTTATATGCTTTTTCTGCTTGTTTATTTAGTGAAATGTGATGTAACATCTGCGTAGGAAGTTTCAACTGAAACGTGAGATGTTTTCTTTTTTTTTATCATGGAAGCTGGCTCCCCAATAACCAGTAAGGCAGACCGGCTGAAAAAGCTGTGCCACGTTCTCAGCCTGGAGAGGGGAAACCCTCTGCGTAACCCATGCACTGCCAGACTGGACATGGGAAATCTTGAAAAAATCTGTCTCAGTTGTGTCAACATGTATATTGCATGACAATATTACAGGGGGGGATTTTGGTGTTTTGTAAAGCTTTGAACATTTTGAACCTTGTGTTTTTGTGATGGGCTGACAAAATTCCCTTCTCTCTCCATCCTCCCGAACTTCCTGAGCCAAGAGTCAGCGCAGTGTCCGACCCCACCCCCCCCATCTTCAATATTTGACTGCCAGTCCAAGATGCCTCTCGGACCTGTTTAAATAGTTCATTTTAAGAATGGGTGTTGTGGAGATTGTGTTTGATATTATTGCTCATAAGTGTCTTTTTAATGCTTTGCTTTTATGCAGCACTTCATTAAACAGATTTATGTCAATAAAAGCTAAAATGTGTTCCTACAACTGACGCAAGACACCAAGTTATACGATTTTAGCTTTTTGGAAAATATGTTAGCTTGAGTGAAGCATGTACTGTTTAGCCACAGGACTTTGAAATGTGATGCATTTGTATTAGTAAAAAGTAATTTAAAGTAATACAGTGTCTCACACCACAACCACAAAGAATTTAGTGTATTTCATTGCATTTTATGGGATAGACCAACACAACGTAGTGCATAGTTGTGAAGTGGATTAAAATTGATACATGTTTTTTAACATTCTTTTAACAATTAAAACTGATAGATTCATTGGTAGCTAGCCTGCTTTACTCTGATTCCGCTAAGTATAATCCAGTTTAACCAATTTCCTTCAAAAGTTGTCTAATTAGTACTTAGTCAACTATGTGTATTAAAATTTCTGCATAACTTCAACTTTCTTGCGAAGGCCTCTGAGGTTTGTTGGAAAATATACTTGAACAAACGGTAAACAATGTTTTCAATTCTAATTTAAGGTAGTCAACAGTTTCTACATATCTTTGGTTTTCAGGAAGCAGAGGAGCATAGAAACTAAATGTTGCCTCCCCCTTGTTTAGTTCTGGTCCTGGAAACCCTTAGTAAAAAGGTTTCTGATGACCTGACTGGTCTATAATATGCATATACACTGCTCAAAAAAATAAAGGGAACACTCAAATAACACATCCTAGATCTGAATGAATAAAATATTCTCATTGAATACTTTGTTCTGTACAAAGTTGAATGTGCTGACAACAAAATCCCACAAAAATCATCAATGGATATGAAATGTATTAACCAATGGAGGCCTGGATTTGGAGTCACACACAAAATTAAAGTGGAAAAACACACTAGAGGCTGATCCAACTTTGATGTAATGTCCTTAAAACAAGTCAAAATTAGGCTCAGTATTGTGTGTGGCCTCCACGTGTCTGTATGACCTCCCTACAATGCCTGGTCATGCTCCTGATGAGACGGTGGATGGTCTCCTGAGGGATCTCCTCCCAGACCTGGACTAAAGCATCCGTCAACTCCTGGACAGTCTGTGGTGCAACGTGACGTTGGTGGATGGAGCGAGACATGGTGTCCCAGATGTGCTCAATCAGATTCAGATCTGGGGAACGGGCGGGCCAGTCCATAGCTTCAATGTCTTCATCTTGCAGGAACTGCTGACACACTCCAGCCACATGAGGTCTAGCCTGGTCCAGCATTAGGAGGAACCCAGGGCCAACCACACCAGCATATGGTCTCACAAGGGGTCTGAGGATCTCATCTCGATACCTAATGGCAGTCAGGCTACCTCTGGTGAGCACATGGAGGGCCGTGTGGCTCTCCAAAGAAATGCCACCCCACACCATTACTAACCCACTACCAAACCGGTCATGCTGAAGGATGTTGCAGGCAGCAGATCGCTCTCCACGGTGTCTCCAGACTCTGTCACGTGTGCTCAGTGTGAACCTGCTTTCATCTGTGAAGAACATAGGGCGCCAGTGGCGAATTTGCCAATCCTGGTATTCTCTGGCAAATGCCAAGCATCCTGCATGGTGTTAGGCTGTGAGCACCACCCCCATTTGTGGACGTCGGGCCCTCATACCATCCTCATGGAGTCGGTTTCTAACCGTTTGTGCAGACACATGCACATTTGTGGCCTGCTGGAGGTCATTTTGCAGGGCTCTGGCAGTGCTCCTGTTCCTCCTTGCACAAAGGCGGAGGTAGCGGTCCTGCTGCTGGGTTGTTGCCCTCCTACGGCCTCCTCTACATCTCCTGGTGTACTTGCCTGTCTCCTGGTAGCGCCTGCAGGCTCTGGACACTACGCTGACAGACGCAGCAAACCTTCTTGCCACAGCTCACATTGATGTGCCATCCTGGATGAGCTGCACTACCTGAGCCACTAGTGTGGGTTGTAGAGTCCATCTCATGCTACTACGAGTGTGAAAGCACCACCAATATTCAAAAGTGACCAAAACATCAGCCAGAAAGCGGTACTTAGAAGTGGTCTGTGGTTCCCACCTGCAGAACCCCTCCTTTATTGAGTGTGTCTTGCTAATCGCCAAAGATTTCCCCCTGTTGTCTATTCCATTTGCACAACATCATGTGAAACTGATTGTCAATCAGTGTTGCTTACTAAGTGGACAGTTTCATTTCGCAGAAGTTTAATTCACTTGGAGTTATATCATGTTGTTTAAGTGTTCCCTTTATTTTTTTGAGCAGTGTATATTCAAGTAACTGAGTTGATTTTAGGTTTGGTCATATTTTGATGGAAAACTTTCAGTCCTGCAATGTTTTAAGGTTGTGGCAATCTGATTTATTAGACTGTGATTGATGGTTTGAAGTCTTAATCCATGATGACAATCGGATTTTTTTCCAGACATGTGAAAGAGATGATCTGGTCAACCGAGGCTAAAATTGGACTTTTTGGCCTAAATGTAAAATTGTGTTTGACAGAAAATGAATACTAGACATTACCATAAAAACATCATCCATACTGTAAAAATAGTGTCAGTATCTTGTTGTGTTGGATGCTATTCTTTGGCAGGGTCAAGGAAGCTGGCCACAGTTGATGGGAAGAGGAATTGAGCTAAATGCAGAGCAATCAAGGAAGCAAACCCATTAGAGGATGTAAAATCCTTAAGATTTGGGTGGAGGTTCACCTTCCAGCAGGACAATGACCCTAAAAATACAGCCAGAGTTACAATAGAATGGTTCAGATAAAAGCATAGTCATGTTGGCATAGATCTAATGTTAATGTTATTGACAGGAAACTTGAAAGACTTAAAACTAATGTTCAGATTCACTTTGTCCAATATGACTGAATTTGACCGGTTTTGACAAAAAGAATAAGCAGAAATGTAATGTTTGCCTTAGATTTTGAAAACCATTATTTTTTTTTCACTTCACAATTGTGAAGTGCTTTGTGTTGGTCAGTCAAAATATTCCAGTATAGGTTATTGTACCTTGGGACTGTAATCTGACCAAATGTTCAAGGGTTTTTAATACTTTGCAAGTCACTGAACAGATGGACATATCGGTGTAATCAAACAAGCCTGCTATCGTTCTGAACGTTATTAAAGTGTTCATAAGTGCTTAACAGAAGAGATTGATGTTTTCAACAAAATTGTTGCCAAATAATGTCGTTGGATAGCAAGGGTGCTCAATCTTAAGACATAAGTTCCTCAAAAATTGCAGTTTACAATGGAAACTGAAAGGTGGAGCTCATGATAAACACCTGCAAATTTAATGATGCAACAATTTGGTAGTTAACGTTTTGTCTATCAGTCATATAAGTAGATGCAATTTATCAAACGACAACAAAAGGAGCCATGCAGGTCAGCCCATCAATTATATCGAGAAAGAACAGAAATTTGGGGTCCAAAAAGCTCCCTGGTCAGCAATGTCTTTTCATCAACGTGCATCCAGTCTCCATGGCAACCAACTGCTTTACTAACCGATGAGTGGTGGTAGTCTCTGTAACGGTTCCAGAAATGCTGACCGGTGATACAAATATGTGATCTCTATGAAGCCAGTTACAGCAAACCATATAGGATAAGATGCATCTTGTTTCCATATAGTTTACATCTGATTTATTTAAAAATTAAAAAAAGAGAAAATATGCAATGCATTTCTGCCATCTTCAATTCAGTTGCCTATAGTGTTATTTATATTGTTCCTGCAAAGAGCTTCTTACTGTTCCCAAAACAAGTAGTTCCCAGTTTAAAGATGAACAAACGTTCACAATTTTTACTTTAATAATTTTTTTTTTTTGTAAATAGTTGCTATTTTCTCTTTTCACAGAATACAACCGGCTAAAACCTTCTTTTCATTCAGAATAACATGACGGTATGTTTGCTTTAAATTGTGATTAACCTGTCCCATTGTTTTTGTAAAAGACAAATTACTGAAAATAACCAAAAGGTTTGTATGACACTTTTTTTTAACAGCCATCAGAACTAGTGATCATAATCAAAGCTAATTAAGCTTTAGTAGTAAAAAATATATCCTTTTATAGCTTCAAACACAGCATCCCTGTAAACTTATAATTAACACTCAGGTTGGCACAATGCATGAAAACACAATGCAATGTGATGAAACTGGTTCATGGTAAGACACAAAATGGCAGCCACATTGGAAATCCCACGACTCGTTAGACATCTTTGTCCAACATCATTTGTGTCACTCTGTTGTAAAATTAACATGGGCGGTTCTACTTTCCTATTTCTCACAGCAGACGTGCTGCAGTGTCGTCTGTGTTATGTTTGAAAGTGAGCATGAAGCAGGAACATCAGTTCGACAGGAACACATTTTTAACAGCTTTATTAGCAACTTGTTCTGTCGCAGTACATCCGCATTCCAGGTGCATTTCCCGCTACATTTCCGCTTCTTCTCTAATCCCCAAACTCAGCCTCAGTTTACTGGGCCACCTAGTGGTGGACACAACGGTCTGGATGAAAGGATGTCAGCTTGTAGCCCTGGTAATACGTTCTGTTGGATTCAGAGACATCGCCATAGAGGCAGGCAAAAACCAAACACAGCAGCCTCAATTCAGCTCAGTTTCAGTCCAGTCTATTTATATAGCTCGAGTTTACATTAAAAATGTAATCTCAAGGCAATTTACAAGACACAAATCTGGTTTATATTCAGAATTATATAACCAGATCACTGCAGTCATACAAACAGATTCAGATTCAATTACATTCATTCAAGTACAACCCTAGTAACAAAAACATTGAAATGAAGTTCAATTTATTATGCCAATTGTTAAAAAGTTTTTTGTCTAAGTTACCTAGGAAATTGCATCAGGTCACTAACTTGGCAGTATCCCTTCTCCTAAACGAGACTGTGGTGACAGTTGACACTTAATTGCATTGAGTCCCCACATGCTTGCTCAGCAATCCTTACTAAGCAAGCATGTGGTGACGGTGGAATGGCGCAACTTAGTGGAAAAGAAAAGGAAAAAACCTCCAGCAGAACCCCGCTCAGTGTGAGCAGCCATCTTCAACAACCGATTGGGCATTTGAGAAAGCAACACATAAAACAGATAAACAAGAAAGGAGCAGCAATTAATACACATAATGCATAAATGAAGACCAGTAGGGGAAAAAAAGCAGACAAGTGGTCATTATGTCCACCATAGCCTATAGCAGTGTAACATGCAAGGGTAGCCATTCTAATTATAGTATTCATCAAAAAGAAACATTTTTAGCCTAGTTTAAAAAGTAGACTAGGTGTCTGCCTCACGGACAAAAACTGGGAGCTGGTCTCTAAGGAGAGGAGTCTGTTGAAGATTTGCCTCCCATTCTACTTTTAACTTTAAACTTTAGGAACCACCAGTAAACCTGCAGCCTGGGAATGAAGTGCTCTGTTAGGAACATATTGAACAAGACAGTCAGAGACTGCATATCTCCAAAACCCAACAAAGGGTCACTGATGCCATAGATTCCTACTTAGCAAAGTCACCAACTCCAATTCAGTGAAAGAACAAAAAAGGTTTATTTGTACCCTTTCCAGCAAATTTATATTTGATTTCTTTGATCATGAGAACATAACACTCACACCTGGATATACATTTATATGACTATTAGGTTAAAAGTTACAAATGTGTTAGCACCTTACCAAACCAGTAGACCTTCAGCTACAATTTGGTGTGGGCAATTTGTCTCTACCTTTACACTAACAAAATTTCCATTGGCCTTTTATTTTTACACTTTCTTTATCACCAGATCTGGAATTCTGCTGCGATCTTCAAGAAACGTTACCATATGACAGAACATATGATTAAGTTTTACCTTAATTTTTTTACCAAGCCTTTTTGCTTTGTGTTTCCGGAGTTACATGCAAAAGTGTTAAAAATTGACCTATCCCACAATTATGAAGAATTCTTTAACCTGTGGGTTCTCTCCAGGTACTCTGGCTTCCTCCCACAGTCCAAAAACATGACTGTTAGGTTAATTGGTTTCTCTAAATTTCCCTTAGGCGTGAATGAGTGTGTGCAAGGCTGTTTGTCCTGTGTGTGTCTATGTTGCCCTGCAATGGACTGCCAACGTGTCCCCCATAGACTGCTGGAGATAGGCACCAACTTCCCCGCGACCCACTATGAAAGAAGAGGTAGAAAATGAATAACTGACTGTCTGAGGATGGTGGCCTGTTAACAGCCACCATCCACTGGTGGGTTAACTGGCCTGCAGGTGGGTGCATTATTTGGACATCAGAATGTCACAATTTATGTTAAACATATTATACAGGTCCTTTTCAAAATATTAGCATATTGTGATAAAGTTCATTATTTTCCATAATGTCATGATGAAAATTTAACATTCATATATTTTAGATTCATTGCACACTAACTGAAATATTTCAGGTCTTTTATTGTCTGAATATGGATGATTGTGGCATACAGCTCATGAAAACCCAAAATTCCTATCTCACAAAATTAGCATATTTCATCCGACCAATAAAAGAAAAGTGTTTTTAATACAAAAAACGTCAACCTTCAAATAATCATGTACAGTTATGCACTCAATACTTGGTCGGGAATCCTTTTGCAGAAATGACTGCTTCAATGCGGCGTGGCATGGAGGCAATCAGCCTGTGGCACTGCTGAGGTCTTATGGAGGCCCAGGATGCTTCGATAGCGGCCTTTAGCTCATCCAGAGTGTTGGGTCTTGAGTCTCTCAACGTTCTCTTCACAATATCCCACAGATTCTCTATGGGGTTCAGGTCAGGAGAGTTGGCAGGCCAATTGAGCACAGTGATACCATGGTCAGTAAACCATTTACCAGTGGTTTTGGCACTGTGAGCAGGTGCCAGGTCGTGCTGAAAAATGAAATCTTCATCTCCATAAAGCTTTTCAGCAGATGGAAGCATGAAGTGCTCCAAAATCTCCTGATAGCTAGCTGCATTGACCCTGCCCTTGATAAAACACAGTGGACCAACACCAGCAGCTGACACGGCACCCCAGACCATCACTGACTGTGGGTACTTGACCAGAATCAGAATCAGAATCAGAAAAGCTTTATTGCCAAGTACGTTTTTGGACATACAAGGAATTTGTTTTGGCGTAGTCAGTGCAATACAATACAAATTAAACAGTATAAACATATCTACAATATAATATAAATATATGTGCACAGTTTTAAGTGAGTGAGAGTAAGTATACAGCAGTATAGGATGCAAGAGCAATACAACAGTGCAGGTGATCATTGTGCAAGTATGGCAGGAGTCCAAGCTGAGCGTTAATGTAACACATAGAGTTACAGTTTACAAGTGTCCTGTCAGCAAAAAAAAAGGGGGTGGGGGGGCGGGGGGGGAGTGTCAGTGTCAGTGTGGTTTCCGGGCTTTGTTAACAAGGCTGGTGGCAGATGGGAAAAAACTGTTCTTGTGGCGTGAGGTTTTGGTCCGGATGGACCGCAGCCTCCTGCCAGAGGGGAGAGTCTCAAAGAGTCTGTGACCAGGGTGGGAGGGATCAGCCAGAATCCTCCCTGCCCGCTTCAGGGTCCTGGAGGTGTACATTTCCTGGAGCGACAGTAGACTGCAGCCAATCACCTTCTCAGCAGACCGAATGACACGCTGCAGCCTGCCCTTATCCTTGGCTGTAGCAGCGGCGTACCAGATGGTGATGGAGGAGGTGAGGATGGACTCAATGATGGCTGTGTAGAAGTGCACCATCATAGTCCTTGGCAGGTTGAATTTTTTCAGCTGCCGCAGGAAGAACATCCTCTGCTGGGCTTTCTTGATGAGGGAGCTGATGTTTGGCTCCCACTTGAGATCCTGGGAGATGATGGTTCCCAGGAAGCGGAAAGATTCCACAGTGTCAATTGTGGAGTCACAGAGGGTGATGGGGGCAGGTAGGGCTGGGTTCTGCCTGAAGTCCACAACCATCTCCACTGTCTTTAGAGCGTTGAGCTCAAGGTTGTTCTGGCTGCACCAGTCCAACAGATGGTCCACCTCCCATCTGTACGCGGACTCGTCACCATCAGAGATGAGTCCGATCAGGGTGGTGTCGTCCGCAAACTTCAGAAGCTTGACAGACTGGTGACAGGAGGTGCAGCTGTTGGTGTACAGGGAGAAGAGCAGAGGAGAGAGAACACAGCCTTGGGGGGAACCGGTGCTGATGGTCAGGGAGTCAGAGACGTGCTTCCCCAGCCTCACGCGCTGCTTCCTGTCAGACAGGAAGTCAGTTATCCACCTACAGGTGGAGTCGGGCACACTCAGCTGGGAGAGTTTCTCCTGGAGCAGAGCTGGGACGATGGTGTTGAAGGCAGAGCTGAAATCCACAAACAGGATCCTGGCATAGGTTCCTGTGGAGTCCAGGTGCCGGAGGATGAAGTGAAGGGCTAGGTTGACTGCATCATCTACAGACCTGTTGGCTCTGTAGGCAAACTGCAGGGGGTCCAGGAGGGGGTCGGTGATGTCTTTGACACTGGACTTCTGGGATTTTGGCATTTCCTTCTCCCCAGTCTTCCTCCAGACTCTGGCACCTTGATTTCCGAATGACATGCAGAATTTGCTTTCATCCGAAAAAAGTACTTTGGACCACTGAGCAACAGTCCAGTGCTGCTTCTCTGTAGCCCAGGTCAGGCGCTTCTGCCGCTGTTTCTGGTTCAAAAGTGGCTTGACCTGGGGAATGCGGCACCTGTAGCCCATTTCCTGCACACACCTGTGCACGGTGGCTCTGGATGTTTCTACTCCAGACTCAGTCCACTGCTTCCGCAGGTCCCCCAAGGTCTGGAATCGGCCCTTCTCCACAATCTTCCTCAGGGTCCGGTCACCTCTTCTCGTTGTGCAGCGTTTTCTGCCACACTTTTTCCTTCCCACAGACTTCCCACTGAGGTGCCTTGATACAGCACTCTGGGAACAGCCTATTCGTTCAGAAATGTCTTTCTGTGTCTTACCCTCTTGCTTGAGGGTGTCAATAATGGCCTTCTGGACAGCAGTCAGGTCGGCAGTCTTACCCATGATTGGGGTTTTGAGTGATGAACCAGGCTGGGAGTTTTAAAGGCCTCAGGAATCTTTTGCAGGTGTTTAGAGTTAACTTGTTGATTCAGATGATTAGGTTCATGGCTCGTTTAGAGACCCTTTTAATGATATGCTAATTTTGTGACATAGGAATTTTGGGTTTTCATGAGCTGTATGCCAAAATCATCCGTATTAAGACAATAAAAGACCTGAAATATTTCAGTTAGTGTGCAATGAATCTAAAATATATGAATGTTAAATTTTCATCATGACATTATGGAAAATAATGAACTTTATCACAATATGCTAATATTTTGAGAAGGACCTGTATTCCTACACTACAGACCTAAAATGGCTGCCAGCTTCTCTTCTTTTAATTGACACCTCTTTAAACAGATTCTGTCCACATATAGTGTCTCCAGACCCAGTCACACCAGTGGTAACTGTAAATAAGAGAAAACGCCTGGACATAATCACAGAACAACCTCTACAGAATACTAATTGTTTTGTTGTGTTATTATCAAATTTCAACTTGTATTATGTAAGACTTGTATCTATAGCATCATTTGACCTTTAAGTCCATATCTTCAGACATCCATGTACTGTTACAAGAAAACATTCAAAAATCAATCCAGGCAAGGGAAAAAAATAAAAGGTATGTGTGTTCCAACTTCAATAACTACAAACTAGTTACAGTTACAATATGTTTAACTGCTCAGGGTAAAATTTCAGAGAGACCAGGCTTTTGCATGTACTGCAGTGGGTCAAGAACATCTAATTGAATTTTTTGTTTGGGTATGCATTTTACAGGCGCTTTTTGAATTTTGGGGCAGGGTGTTAACAGGTTTAAAAACTCGTGGATCTGGATCTGGATCTGGATCCTGATCTGGATCACCACCAAAATTTAATGGACACACCTCTGGTAAAACAGTTTTATAAGAATTGGTCTGTAACGTTTTCCATAAAGTTGCTAACACACACAGACAAGCAAACCCATCTGAAAACAACCTCTAATTTTAAATTCTATTCAGGATTTAGCAGGGAACCAATGAAAAGAAGCTTAAAATTGGGAAACATGATCTATTCTTTTAATTCTCATTAAAACTCTGGCTAGAGCATTTTGGATGAGCTGAAACGTTTTACTGTATTTTTGGACATCCTGGTAGTAAACAATTACCATAATCCAGCCTTGATGTAAGAAATGCATGAACTACTTTTTCAGCATCACTCCAGGAGAGTATAATTCTTATTTTTGCAATATTATGCAGCTGAAAAGATGGAAAGCTGAAAGGAGAAAAAGGTTTAATAGGGAATTTAAATTATATGCCCTGCTCACTGATGACATCAAGGTTCTTTACATTATTACTGAAGGCCAAAACAATGCTGTTCAGAGTAAGTTGCTAACTAAGCATTTGTTTTTCAGATGCTCTGGTCGAAAGACAAAATCTTTTATCATCCCTGAATTTAAACACAAAATTAGATCTTTATGACTTCAAGAAATGCCTGTAGTTTAATTACCAACCTGAATTGATCAGATTTCATGGAAATAGATGAGCAACATCAGCATAACAATGAACATTTATTCCATGATGTCTGATAATTTTACCACCTGGAAGCATTATCATGAGTAGCTTATGCTCTGGTGAGTAAGGAGCATTGGCCAAAGCATTGACCTCTGTAGTGCTCCATCTGTAACTTTAGGGCATGGCAAAAATGCATCATTATATGAACAAACTGGAGTCTGTGAGACATATATAACCTAAACCAGTGCAGTTTCTTTGATCCCCGGGGCGTGCTCCAGATTTGATAATGACTACTGTGATAGACTGTATCAGATGAGCACTGAAGTCCATTATCTGAGACCATGAGAATATCGTGAATTTCACCAGTGCTCTGTCAGTGATGAGCTCTGACATCTAAATTAAACTCCTTAAACATGTCTTACTGTGTAAATGCGCTCACACCTGATTAGCAACCACTTCTTTCAAACATTTTAGATAAGAGAGCAGGGTTAGATAGGTCTGTCATTTCATGTTTCTTAATTACAGCAACATTAAAAGCGTTGGGTACATATACGTTTACATAGGATAAGCTAATCACAGGTTGAGCATGCTGGAATGGTAAAAAAAAAAAAGAAACTAGAAAAAATAGTTTAGGTGTGTCAAATTTGATTAATAAAAGACAAAGATCTCAAAATTGTAAAAAAAAAGTGTATCTAGTATAATGGAAATGTATATCACAGGGGGCTTTATTGCTTTGAAATCAGATGGATTTTTAAAAATGTTTGTTTAAACACACTAATATTATTAAAAGTACTAATCTGCTGCCCCAAAATAGCATTAAATTAAATTAAATTAATGAGTATTTTCAAAAAGTATTTGCACAAATTTAAAATAAGATCAGAAAATTATTAAAGACACTTAATGAACTTTTGAAAATAAAATAAAATAAATGCTGCATGTTATTTTTAAGAATTAAATATCAAAAGCGATTCGATGCTTTTGAGCAAACAAAATTCTATTTAAAGCAAGACGAGGAAAACTTAGTGAAAAATCTACATGAAGTTGTTTTCAAAACACAAACAAAGAGCTTTCAATAAAAGAAAGATGTAGCAGAGAGGTGCTAATGTTTCTTCGATTAAATACTTAGTCAATAATAAAACAAAAAGAGAATACACATCACACCAATTTCAAAATCTCTACACTGGCCATCTTTTGCCTTTAAGATAGATTTGAAGATCCTTTAAAGCTCTTAATGGTCGTAATCCATCTCATTTGATCGAACGTTTCCTGTGAACCCTCCAGAAACTTCAGGCCTTCAGGACACAGGTGATTAGCTATTCCTACAGTATGAACTAAAACATATGGTGAGGCTGAGATTCATCATTATGGTGCTCAGCTTTAAATGAACAACCTGAAAACCTGAGGATCCATAAGAGTGGAAATAAAAAAAGAATGTCAGTCAGTTTCTACCGCTTATTCCATAGTGGGAAGCTGGTGCCTATCTCCAGCAGTCTGTGGGCGAGAGGCGAGGTACACCCTGGACAGATCGCCAGTCCATCGCAGGGCAACACACATACAACCAAGCACACACTCATTCATACACCTAAGGGCAATTTAGAGTTACCAATTAACCTAACAGGCATGTCTTTGGACTGTGGGAGGAAGCCGGAGTACCCGGTGAGAACCCACGCATGCACGGGGAGAACATGCAAACTCCATGCAGAAAGAGCCCCAGCTGGGAATCAAACCTAGGACCTTCTTGTTGCAAGGCAACAGTGCTACCAACTGCGCCACCGTGCAGCCTAAAAAAAGAATGTATCTTATAAAATTATATTTATCAAAGTTCTTTTAGCCAAATGAGCTTACCTCCTTATTTATGTTTCAGTGTAGCTTCGATATAAATTTAAGAGTAATTGATTGTTCTGTCATTTTTCTTAATGTATTTAAAGTTTTAATCATGCCCAATTTCCTGTTTGATGGTGTGGCATATATTTCTAATAGTTTCTTGCTTTCTTGGGAGATATGTGTTTCTTTTTGTTTGTTTGTTTTTGATTGTGTTTTTGACAGTAATTTGAGTGGGTTCGTTTTTACTGTTGCTACAGAAGTAATGTTTGATTAATAAACAGTTTTTCATTTTGTGTTTGCTGAATGTAGCTAAAATGAATCGTAAACTCTCTTTTTTTGCATTATTAATTATATTTTAGATATCGGGGTTCCTGAAATTCATAGAGTCATTGGGTGAGAGGTTGGATATACCACCTTGGAGGGGATTAAGTGGGTATAGAGAATGGATGGATGGATATTTTACATGGTGTCCTGTCATATTTGCAGTTAAGTCCATGTATGAGAGAAGAAAATCATGCTGGGTGATTGCGGCCCACACAGCTCTCCTGCTGGGCTCCTTATACGAACCCAATATGTTCATCGTTTGATATATCATAAAGAATTTTGGATCTTTAAGGCTACACATTGAGTAATACACATGTTGACATATACACAATGATAGAAATTTGTGACATTTGTGATGTATGCATTGACAAAAAATACAGAAATCTAATCTTGGTACCATTTTATCCTGTTTGCTCTAAATATTTATACTGTCTTGTGACTAACATTATCTTTACTTAACATATTGGTTGGCTCAAAATGTCACCCGATTAAACTGCAATGCTGGTTGGATTGTGTAACTCTTCAGAGAATATCTACAACCGGCACAAGGTCAATCAGTGTATTTTAAGGACCCAGTACAACAAGAAATATTTGCTCAATCTGTTCTTACTGTTGTTTAACAGCTTTACAAAAGCCTTATTGACTTGCACCGTCAAGGAAAGGAAAGATTATGTAAAAAATCATTACAAAAAAACGTTTTTGTTGGTTGACTAGCCACCTTTCATAAATTTAAAAAAATTCCCAGAGATGCAGCTTGGTTAATCTGAGCCACAGTCGGAACAGCTGCTTCAGCTACGGCTTGAAAAAGCCTCCAAGTTCATGCAAAATTCATTTGGTCTCCTCAGATTTGTGCCAGGAAGGTGAGAATGTGGCTGAGGTGTGATGTCAAGATGCTACCACTGTCACTGGATCTGTACAGAGAGACTGGTGGTTTTTTTGTGTGGTAATGATATGAAAACCATCCACAGCTGCCTCCTGAGATCCCTCCAGGCGGTGTTGTAGCCTTATTTCCACGGTTGAATTGCTTTCACATTTTGGGGTAAAATAGCATGCCATGATATGATCTGTTGGGTCTATTCTTATAATTTTTTTTGCTAAATATTCTAAAAAGGCACATCGTCATTTAACTGAAATAAAACAAATTCAGTGCTTCTTCATGTTTTATTCGGCCGTAGTTTGAACAAGATTATTTAGGTAGTTTGTGGATGAAGTTTTCTTACAAACACAATGAAGTAATGTGTTGCGAGAACAATTTTCAATTACCTATCTCTGCTCAAACCACATATTCAAGATTAATGGTGTGCAAGCCATTGTCTCTTGTTTTGCTCTTGTGGGATATTCAAACGTTATTTACACGTCATGTTTACTGCTACTTTGACTTTTGACTAATGTATGCAATGTCTGTCACATTTATTCGCACCCCTGTTAAATATGTGTGAAAAGCTTTACAATAAATTCTTCTTTTATTGCAGTAGCTGTCACTGAAAAACTTTGAAAAATCCTTTGTTTAATCTGTACGTTCATTCAGTGGAGAAAACATAGTTATACCATGGTTCCCATGGCATTTGAAAAACAAATCAACAGAGCCACATCATCACACATCCTCCACCATGCTTAGATATTTTCCACATTGTTATCCTTTGGTTCATGCCACAACCACCTGAAGTGTTTGTGGTGAAAAGCCCAGTCTTTTTTTCCCCAATCAAACTGTGCTTTGTGTTTCATTGGACTATGCACCTTGACTCTTAAGGCTGATTATGCAATGTTTTCTGCCACAGTTTGTCATTCCCCTCAAATTGAAGCTAAGCAATTAATACAGCACTCAGTGAATAGCCAACTTCCTTATACCCCATAACACTATTGCCTATCTGCCTTACCTTTCAATTGTGTTGGAAGATACACTACCTTGTGTAAAATACACTCCAGCTCCATATTGCTTGGCATTTGACACCACCTCATGCAAAGTTTCATCTCCATGTCAAAACATTCTGTGTCATAAGGATCAGAACTCTGAGAGGGCAGAAATACCACACATATGCTCCACTGCTACTAAATTTATGTAAGTGCTAGTCTAATGTTGCAGCAATGGCTCAATAATTACTTAATCTCACGATAAGGCCATGCACACCCTTGGTCTGCACTGATAAAGATCCACTCACCTCAATATGCTGAAATGTCCAACTGACCGATCTGCTTTTGTTGTGGATGAAAAAACAGCACATGTGGTTTTCAAAGCAGCAGACCCAAAATGGAGTCTGTTTTTATTCACGTAGCACATAAGTTCTCGTGGGAGCAAGTTGGTTTGTCAAAGTTTTCTCCTTATCTCAACTAATGTCTGGACATACCTAGATTTTACTTTAGTAAAGAGTATAAGTGTCTGTGTCTCAATTAAACAGATTTTTCTGTGATTTACTGTTCCACTCTCCAAGGTGGTTTTTGTAAGAATAAAATCCCAGAAGGCTGAAAAGTTATCATCCATCTATATGGCCCCTGAGTCTTTTTAATAAATGTTATATTGAATACCAACACTTTCTGATTAATACTGCTTATAATAAGAGTCACAGATGGTAAGCTGATCCTTAAATATCAAAAGAAAAAGTTGCTGACGTGACAGAAAAAGTAACATATCCTGCCCTGATGCAATAAAACACTGTAAATTCTACACCTACACAAAATGGGGGCACATTAAAAGTGGCATGGAGTTGAAATTCAATACATCAGCATACATGGTGAGTAAGAAAACCATGTGACAGCAGCTTTGCTCTCATCTGCGACTTGGTAACCCCGAGTTGGCTGAAGTTCTCCAACAGGAAGATGTTGAGAGTTTTTTTTACCTCTTCTTTTACCTTACTAAATATTGTGGCAGTAAAGATTGGTCTTCTTCCAGCCTAGTGGCCAATGACAATGAGGAATGTGCCTCTGTGTTACGCCATATTCATACACCAGGGAAACAGAAAGTCTTTAATCTCTAATTTCTTGAAACTCTGGTTAACATACTAAGAAAAACATAACTGAGAAAAACATAACTGAGAAAAATGCTTTAGTTAAATTCATTTCAACACGATTGTATAAATAAATATAAATATAAATATAAAATTTTGTCTGGAGAACACTGGACCAGCTTTACACCTTTTACAGGGTACTTGAGGGTTCATGGGAGTTTGGTCCACATTGCCGGCACTAAGTTGGACCTGTTCCCGGTGCCTGTTGGACTCCGGCAGGGCTGCCCTTTGTCACCGGTCCTGTTCATAACTGTTATGGACAGAATTTCTAGGTGCAGCCAAGGGCCGGAGGGGGTTGGTTTGGGGACCAGTGGATTTCGTCTCTTCTTTTTGCAGATGACATGGTCCTGCTGGCCCCCTCTAGCCAAGACCTACAGCATGCGCTGGGGCGGTTCGCAGCCGAGTCTGAAGCAGCTGGGATGAGGATCAGCTCCTCTAAGTCCAAGGCCATGGTTCTCCACCGGAAAAAGGTGGCTTGTCCTCTTCAGGTTGGAGGGTAGTTCCTGCCTCAAATGGAGGAGTTCAAGTATCTTGGGATCTTGTTCACAAGTGAGGGAAGAATGGACCGGGAGATCGACAGACAGTTCGGTGGGGCTGCCACAGAAATGGGGGCACTGTGGCGGTCCGTTGTGGTGAAGAGAGAGCTGAGCCGAAAAGCAAAGCTCTTGATTTACCTGTCGGTCTACGTTCCTACCCTCACCTATAGCCATGAACTTTGGGTCATGACCAAAAGAAAGAGATCCCGGATACAAGTGGCTGAAATGAGCTTCCTCCTTAGGGAGGCCGGGCACTCCCTTAGAGATAGTGGGTGGAGCTCGGCCATCCAGGAGGGGCTCGGAGTGGAGCCGCTGCTCCTCCACATCGAGAGGAGCCAGTTGAGGTGGGTCGAGCACCTCAACTGAGCGCCTTCCTCAGGAGGTGTTCCAAGCACCTCCCACAGGGAGGAGGCCCAGGGGAAAACCCAGGACACGCTGGGGGGACTGTGTCTCTTGACTGGCCTGGGAACGCCTTGGGCTCCCCCCCCAGAGGAGCTGGAGGAGGTGTCTGGGGAGAGGGACGTCTGGGTGTCTTTACTGAGTCTGCTGCCTCTGCAACCCGGTCCTGCATGAAGCAGAAGATGATGAGTACGAGTACATTTAACTTGTCTTTACCTGGGGTGCCACTAAACCTGACCAGCACTCTAATTACTATCAGACTATGAATCACAGTGGCACAATGGGAAACCTCATATACATTTTCTCAGGTTCTGTGACCTAATTATGTTGACTTACATGTGCTTTTGCTTAGACTCATCATGCTCTCCCATCTGAAATAGGCCCAATCTCAAAAATAGCACTCAATCTGCTAATGTTACAGATGTTTCAGCGACTCACATCTTCACAAAATGCCAGGGCTCTCTCTCCTTCTCATGTTCCTGGTGATTTTTGCTCTGAGTCTCCATTTTTTTCAAGTCCACACCCTCTAAGGAAGGATGATTTGCATAAAAGTAAGGCATGCTCACAGATCCATAGTACTTCTTGCCGAGGACGCAGTCACCAGAGGGCACACTCGCACAGACAGCGCTTAGCAAACCCAAAGCAGCAGTACAGCAGACAGGCAAATGGATCCTAATTTTCTTCCAATGAGAGGGAATGTGGTGAAATCATTGCAGCAGATGCCTCCTTCTGCTTACGCTGTGGTGTGGACTGATATATAAATATAAAGTTAATATCTTCTTGTGTACCAAAACATGTTGACCTCCTCACACTGCACATAAGTGAGAAAGATGGGCTCCTTTGTTCTTAGAGATGCATGAGGCAGAGCTGCTAAATTATCGGTAAGCGAAGTGTGACTGCTGGTTGAGGCCTGTGTGCACAGCTTGCATTCCCCACACTAAGATCTCACACGGCTTTGTGTGGGAGTGACTCACTGAGTGATGTAAGGCTGAGTCAGAACACAGAGAAACACTCCTAATAAATCAACAGTAATATGCATGTTTCAAGTGATACAAGGGGTTCTCTACTGATGATTAAAGAAGAGGAGAACAGATGCACAAACTGTTCTACGAGAAATGGCCCTACAATTTGGCGTAACAGCGGCAGGCTGCAATCTCTTTTATCACGTGATCCTTGCAGATTGTGTTGAAAAATGTAATCAATACAGTAGGTGTAGTAAAGGGTCTGTTAGTAAAAGATATCTAGTTGTATTTGTTTACAATTATAAAAAAAAAAAAAATTTGGTAGCTAATTATTTGCTGTGTGGATTTGGGTTGATAACATCACAAGAGGCACAGGAAGGGATCTGATCAGCATTTGTAAGCAATGTGGCAGACAAATGACCTTCGACAGATGAAGAATTTGAGTCTGGTTCAACGTTATGCATTTGAACGGTTTGACCCCATTGAGTGCTGCCATGTATGGCAAAGCTGTGGCAAATGTTGACAACTATCATCGTCAGAACTTTAAGAAATCAGGTAATATTGCTTTTGCTTTTTACCACCCCCCATCTGTTTGTTTTTTGTGCATATTTTCCAAACATAAAAATGAGTAAATGTTGTTTTTTGCTTGGATGTCTCATAATTCCATGTGTTTATTTTTGCATAAAAAAGATCAAACCCATGCAGTATCCTTATGTGCAGCTGTATGGAATACAATTAAACCCTTATAAAATATGAAATTTGATTTAACGCATGCACATGATGAGGAAAGAACAAGAAAAATACAGATGTAGCAGTCTTTGTTATTTTATCTGGATTAAATGACAAAACATGCCAACTAAAAAAGCAAGCATGACATGCTCTATAGGCGACAAGCTATATCTGAAGTGAGCTTGATTAATTTTACAGAAAAATCTGGCTAGTTGCTTCAAAAATGACAGTTTTGACTTTATGACCATGACCATAAAAATAACAAAGAATTAGCAAATAAGTCATAAGCAACAAAAACACAG
Source organism: Girardinichthys multiradiatus (assembly GCF_021462225.1). Classification (NCBI taxonomy): domain Eukaryota; kingdom Metazoa; phylum Chordata; class Actinopteri; order Cyprinodontiformes; family Goodeidae; genus Girardinichthys; species Girardinichthys multiradiatus. Next base: position 23,782,172 of record NC_061800.1, on the reverse strand, counting down.
AGAGTCACAAATCATTTATTATGGATTAAAAACATACTCAAATTTACAAACATCCAGAGTGAAATAGTCTCAAGCCATCCATAATTGATCAACATAAAATGTGTGCTTCCACTGGCTCTGGAGTAAACTGATGCAAAGGTTTCTGAATGTTTACCTCTGGGACATCAGCATTTAGTCTCTCAATTCTCCGAGGCCCTGAAAGAGCCTGGAGATTCACGTTCACACAAGGAAATTGACTATCCTAGGCATTTATTGTTTAATTTATTATGTCTCCACACTGGTGAAATCTGTGGCCAGAGGCACGAAGTTTTTCACAAGTCCAACACAGTCTAGTCTTTCTGACCTCCGCCTCCTTTCCCTCATACGGGTATCCAAACGGAGGGCTAGATCAATATATTCATCTAGTTTTCCGGTTCCTCCAATAAAACTAGTTCATCCTTTAAATTCTCGTCCAGAGCCTGAAAAAACATTGATTTCAAGGCACCGGAATTCCAGCCAGACGCAACCACCAAAACCGGCTACCAGCGGGGAAAAAAGCGAGAATCCAGAATCCTTAAACTGTTAGAAAGTTCTCCTGAGATCTCTTAACGAACGAGGCTTGGGTAACCTGAGACAAAAAAAAACAGACTATTAGTCAAGGGAAAAAACAGAGTCTTCTCAGAGAAGCAAACTTCTCAAAACCATGAAATTGGCCAGGTTGAATACCACGAAGAGGCAAAACACTCAGGTGTCGAAGTACTGGCTCGCCTCCCCCTTATAGTCCTCCAGCTGATGACAAGATGCGAAGGACAGGCTTAATCTGAGATACGTGGACCACTGGATGGACCCGGAAACTAAGGGGCAAACGTAGACATACAGACGAAGGGTTTACCACAGAATCAACAACATATGGACCGATGAACCTGGGAGATAGCTTCCGAGACAGAGACTTGAGCAGAACAGTCCGTGTTGACAGTCACACCTGCTGACCCGGGCGATAGGCAGGAGCGGGGATCTGTCGCCTGTCGGCGTAGCGCTTGTTGGCTGCAGCGGACCGCTGAAGGGCCTTGGTGGTAGACGCCCAGATCCGTCTGCATCGCCGGGCGTGCTGTCGTACGGAGGTAACAGCGATCTCCTTCTCATCTGTAGGAAACAGGGGCGGTTGATACCCCAGCGAGACCTCAAACGGGGAAAAACCAGTGGCAGTGGAGACATGTAAATTGTGTGAGTACTCAATCCAGGGCAAGTGGTTGCTCCAATCAGTGGGGCTGGAGTATGCTACGCAGCGTAGAGCTGCCTCCATCTCCTGGTTAAGTCTCTCCACCTGGCCATTGGTCTGCGGGTGATGACCGGAAGTTAGAGAGACAGTGGCCCCCAACACTGCACAGAACTCCTTCCACACCTGGGCGGTGAACTGGGGACCCCGGTAAGACAGCACGTCCTGGGGAATTCCTGGGGCAGCAATGGTCCGATTAGCTCCCGGGTGGACGGCGAACCTTGAAGCATGGAACCAGGTAATGAGCCGGGACTGAACAGCGCTGGGAACATACATCCGGTTAGGTGGCCCAGTTTCTGGGCCCGGGTCAGCGAGGAGGGCCTGCCGCACGATGTCCTCAATCTCCCAGGTCACAGCTCCAATTGTGCATCTAGGAGGCAGGATAGGCGCAGCTAGCTTCTCCGTCTCATTAGTGGAAAACTGTCATGACAGGGCATCTGGCTTGGTGTTTCTGGTACCGGGTCTGTAAGAGATCAACAAATTAAAGCGAGAAAAGAATAAAGACCAACATGATTGTTTGGGGTTTAGCCGTTTTGCTGATTGGATGTATGACAAATTTCTATGGTCTGTCCAGACCAGCACTGGATGTTCAGCGCCCTCCAACCAGTGCCGCCACTCCTCCAGGGCGAGCTTAATAGCTAGGAGCTCTCTGTCACCCACATCATAGTTCCTCTCTGCCGCAGATAAGCGGCGGGAGAAAAAAGGCACACGGATGGAGCCTTGAGTCGAGGTCCTGGCGTTGGGAGAGCACCGCCCCCACCCCGGTGTCCGAAGCGTCCACCTCTAGAATAAACTATTTTGCTGAGTCAGGGTGAACGAGCACTGGTGCATGGGTGAACTTGGTCTTCAAGGCGCCAAATGCGTTGTCTGCCTCCGGAGTCCAAACGAACGGCACCTCAGAGGACTTCAGGGCTGTGAGGGGGCTGGCCGTCTGGCTGTAGTTCAGAATAAACTTCCTATAAAAATTGGCAAAGCCCAGAAACCGTTGTAGTTCCTTCCGAGTGGTTGGAATAGGCCAGTCCTCCACCGCCTTGATCTTGCTGGGGTCAGCGCGAACCTGCCCACCCTCGAGGACGAAGCCCAGAAAACTGATGGACGACTGGTGGAATTCGCACTTCTCGGCCTTCACATACAGCTGATTCTCCAGCAGGCGCTGAAGGACTAGACGAACATGCCGGCGATGATCTGCAGGAGTCTTAGAATAGACCAAAATGTCATCAAGGTAAACAAAAACGAACAGATTCAGGAAATCCCTTAATACATCGTTCACAAGAGCCTGGAACACGGCGGGTGCATTACATAATCCACATCACAAGGTACTCATAGTGTCCGAGTGGGGTCTTAAAGGCCGTCTTCCACTCATCTCCCTGGCGGATTCGGACCAAGTGGTACGCGTTTCTAAGATCAAGCTTAGTAAAGATTGTGGCGCCATAGACTGGTTCGAAGGCCGATGAAAGAAGGGGTAAAGGGTACTTGTTTTTTATCGTGATGGCGTTTAGTCCCCTATAATCTATACACGGGCAGAGAGATCCATCTTTCTTGCCGACAAAAAAAAACCCGGCTCCCAACGGAGATGAAGACAGACAGATTATTCCAGAGGCTAACGATTCGTTTATATAATTCTCCATTACCAACTTCTCCGGTCCAGAGATCTTATATAACTGGCTGGAAGGTAATGGAGCTCCCGACAGAAGGTCAATAGCGCAGTCGTAAGAACGGTGCACAGGGAGGGATTGAGCCCGAGACTTACTAAACACTGATTTTAGGTCATGATAATCACATGGTACTCAAGTAAAATCGGGGGGTTCGACCTCCCTCTCCTTCTCAGGAGTACTAGGAGGAACAGCCGAGTGGAGACAGGATGACAAGCACTGGGTGGACCAAGACTCTACCCGTAACTCAGCCCAGTTCAGATGCGGGTTGTGAAGCTGCAGCCAAGGAAACCCTAGCACTAGAGAGCTCTGTACTATGGGAAATACAAACAAGGTGATGAGCTCCCTATGGTTACCAGACAAGACCAATTCCAAGGGAAGAGTTCTATGGGTAATACTGTGGAGCGTCCGGCCATCTAAGGCCAAGACTTGACGTGGCATGGTTAACGGTTCAGTCTTAATCTGATGGAGTTTTACCAGGTCCTGATCTATCAGGCTCAGTTCACAACCCGAATCTAGTAGGGCAGAAAAAGTGAGGCTCTGTTGATTCAATACTAATGTGGCGGGTAATGTGAAACGTGAGGGCATGCCAAGGGGCCTCTGGTCCACTGGTCGACCTGCTAGAACCGGCGGACCCAACCTTTTGGCCTCTTGGACCACTTGTTGCTGAATATTGGACTACTTGCACAGACACCAGGCCTCCTGCTGCTTTCGGCCATTTTGTATCCAGGACATGGTGGCTGATATGACACGCCCCAAGTCTGACGTCACAGGGCGCTATATATGGAGGCCTCCATGTTGAAAACCCCGCTTTCAGCTGGCAATCTTGACAGGGTTACCACGCAACTGGAGCGTCCTCTGAGAAGAAGAGATCCCACGTGGAGTGTTCATTTATTTCTCTCTCTCGTTGGCCAACGAATAATTCATAACTGAGGTTTCTGGACTAGGAAGGCCAGAAATTTCACTTTGCCGATCGAAGACGTGAGTTTAACACGTAACTAAAAACACGGAGTTCGAGGAAACGAACCGCCATTGTGTTTCACCCCTAGTCGACTGCTGATGGTCAGCTCCTATTTTTTTCTTTTCGTCAAGAAGACCAAAGGACGGGACTGACCGCTCTCTTGGAGTGTAACTGCGGACGCGCACAACGCTTCAAACCCCCCCGTTTTCCCTCTCACTCGCTGACCTAGAGGGAGGCTTCACCAAGTAAAACCCATCTTTTATTTAATCTTTTATTTCTTTATTAGAAGGCCTGGGCAGGGTCAGAGGTTGTAGAGCGATCAGAATCGCTGGTTAGAATCTCATGTGTTCTGAATGATATGTGCATGTAACCTTGCTTATTGAAACTTTGATGTGTTATGTTGATATCGGGAGCAGCCGCGTTCCTAGATCTGCTTGTGTTTCACCATCTGAGAGTCAACGCGGGTGCGTTGTAAGACTGGACTGTTAAAACGACCTCATGGTAAAATTCACCATTTCCCTTTTGTCTTCAACCTCACTGTGCTAGATTGCCGCCAAAAGTTAGAATCCTTTGTGCTCAGGAGTTGGGGGGACGTTTTATGATCAGGACATCACTGAGTACAGTCGGAGCTGCGCTCCAACCCCCCACCACTCGCCACCACACCCCTTTTCATATTCTCATTTCCTTCTTCTGTTTTTGCCATAAACTGCTGGTTGATTCAATACATACCCACTGCCGTTTGTTGAATTTTGCTTAGTTAGATGTGTTACCCCTGTGTTTGTAGAATTTTGCATGTTAAGTAGGTGAAGATTAATAAATATTCACATAGATAAAGAGAGAGCGTTTTGTGTTCATTGTGTGCGAAAGTGATTCGTCAGTCAAAATAAGGTGAACATTCCACACGTTTTGGCAGAAACGGTCGATTAAACAGTGACATCTCCGGCAATAGTTATTAATTATTATGGAGTATTTAACGGTTGTAATTGTCAAAGGCGTTGAGCCACAATTACAACACCAGAAACATCTCTGGTCTCGATTCATAAAGGAGGATTTTGGTTAAGAAGTTGATTTTGTCAGATTATGATTTGTAATTATAATTATTGATCAAGATTAATCAATCAATAATCATAAACCCAACAGGCCGAACCGGACAGGCCAAAACCAAATGCTCAGGGGACCCGCACTAAAAACACTGCCCGGCCTCCCGTCGGCGATTCCGCTCATCATCAGACAACCGCGCCCGTCCGAGCTGCATGGGCTCGGACTCAGGCTGGCCTGGAGTTTGTACCAGTCGGGTCGGCGTCTGGTGAGTGGTAAAAGACTGCACTCTAGGCAAAAACCGCTCAGCGCGGGTCCGCCTCCTTTCCCTCATACGGGTATCCAAACGGAGGGCTAGATCAATATATTCATCTAGGTTTTCCGGTTCCTCCAATAAAACTAGTTCATCCTTTAAATTTTCGTCCAGAGCCTGAAAAAACATTGATTTCAAGGCACCGGAATTCCAGCCAGACGCAACCGCCAAAGTTCGGAAATCTATGGTGAACTCCGTGAGCGGTCGATTGCGCTGCTTAAGCGTGCACAACCTACGAGCCACATCAGTCTGACCCATCTGTAAATCGAAAATGGATCTGAAATCCTTTCAGAACTCAGAAGTGCAGCCAAAATGATTATAATTAGTGAATCTTGCCTTCGCCCATCGGAGTGCCCTACCAGATAGTAAACCCAAAATATAAGACACCTTTGCGTCATCATAGGGAAATGACTGAGGGTAACGGTTAAACACTAGGGAGCACTGCAACAAAAACCCACGACAACCTCCCACCTCACCGGAAAACTTCTCCGGGCAGGGGGAAGTGACGTCTCGGCCATGCGGAAGTCGCTGCGCGACGAGAGGCTCCGCAGCGGCCCCCGGTGGTGCTGTGGTTCTAACACTCAGAGCGTGCTGCATGAGCGCCGTCATCTCCCCCAGCTGCTGACTAACCTGTCGCTGCTGTTGTAGGAGCGAACGGAGGGTTGAATCATGCGCCTGGATCGTTTGGCCGTGTTCCGAAACGGTTCTCCGTAGTTTTTCTGCGGGGTCCGGCTGGCCTGAGTGTTCTGTCACATTGTTGATGGCCGACTTGACCCACATGCAGAAAAACACGATTAAACAGAGAAGCGTTTCAGAAGCTTTATTTGCAGAACCAGGTACTGGAAACAGAGGCTGCTGAGCGACTGCAAGGGAAAACAAACGCAGGTAAGACACCACAACTGAAACCTTAAAAAGTACTCTACGAGAGAGCTTACGTCAGGTTGAGTTAGGTCCGCCAGGGAGAGAGGTTGTGATCCTGGAGGGGCAGTGAGCAACACTGCACCGTCGGAGCAAGGTAGTCCCGAGAGATACGGAGGAGGGTGGACAGGGTTTGCCTGAAGCTGTGAAGCAAACGTCTGATCCGGCTGCCAGCGGGGAAAAAAGCGAGAATCCAGAATCCTTAAACTGTTAGAAAGTTCTCCTGAGATCTCTTAACGAACGAGGCTTGGGTAACCTGAGACAAAAAAAACAGACTATTAGTCAAGGGAAAAAACAGAGTCTTCTCAGAGAAGCAAACTTCTCAAAACCATGAAATTGGCCAGGTTGAATACCACAAAGAGGCAAAACACTCAGGCGTCGAAGTACTGGCTCGTCTTTCTCTTATAGTCCTCCAGCTGATGGCAACATGCGAAACACCTGACCACCCTGATCCTTCAGCTCCTAACGCCCCTACTGGTGAAAAAGGGTTAGTAGCAGGCAAAATGACCAGGATCTGACAGTTGCGGATTTTTTGATTGAAATTGTTTTTGGCTGTTTATCACCATGATTCAGGAAATGAAAAGTTGTATTTAAACTGTAATTTGATATGTTTTTAGAACAGCAAAACAATAATACAATGAGATTAAAGAAATAAATTTCTGTACTGTTTGGTAAGTTTTCTTAAAGGTTGGGGCTAGATTAAATCAAATAAAGATTTACTCTTTAACTTCACCCTAAAACTAAGCTTCTCGTCAAAATGTATGTTCACTCTTTTTTTCCTTATTTCTGACCGGGTGTTTTTTTCACTTCTGCCCTAGTCCCATTAACTGAGTTGTTCAATAGTGTAGTTGGAAGGCTAGCAAGAAAAAACCTAATGTTGAAAAAAGCCAGAAGAAGTGTTAATAGATTTCCACAAGACAAGTTAGGGATACACTAAACATGTGGAAGAAAGAGCTTTGGCCAGATAACACCAAAATTGATTTTTAGCCTGTATGCAAAACGCTATGTGTGGCAGAAAGTTTGGTTGTCTTTCTGAATCCCCACAGTAAAGCATAGGGTAGGCAGCATCATGTTGTGGGGATGGACTTCTTTGAGGGGGAAGAAAGCTGTAACTGGTACAAATAAAATAAAACATAATTTTTCCTACTTCATAATTATGGGTGGCCTTCTGTTGATCCTCTATATAAAAACAACATTGACAATTTAGGTTTTAATGTGACAGAATGTGAAAACAGTCTATTTACTGTGCTTTAGGTACACATTTAGTTTTGGGTAGTTATTAATTTAATTTGCTAAAACATCCTACTTAAGAGTCTGAATGTTTTAAATACATGTAGCTTTTTCAAAATGGGTTCAACATTTACCTCAGAGATGAAAGGAAGTAATAAGGACCTGTGCTCAGATTCACTCTTCCCTTCACAAAAGTACGGCCTCGAGACTCTAGCTAGTTTCCTTAAATGGTGAGATAATGGGGGAAAACCATGTGACACAGATGCAGAGCATGACTCTTGAGTGTGTCATCTTCTCTCAGTTCTAAATAATCTGACTGCATGTTTGCTGTCTAAGGAGACAGCAAACATGTAGAGGATAGAAGTCATTTACTGTCTTGTTTAAAGTAACACTACCCAAGCATGTTGCTCAGAGCTTGCTTGACATTTTTATTGTCTTTTGAGCGTTTATAAATTGATGAGAATTTTAAACTGAGTATCATTACTTTTAACGATAATGATCCAATTTGTCAAACCAGGGTCTCTATTAAGGCACATGTGGACAATCAGTATCAGCATCCCTGACACAATTAAATAAGTTACTTTGTTTTGGTGTGTTGTCTGAGATTTTATCAGCCGCACCTTCAGCAAACTGTACTGCTGTGTTTTGTACAGGAAAGCTGGACAGAGAAACAAAACAATGGATTTTATGACCATCAAACCAAAACAAGTTTAAAAAGCAGGAAAACGTTTTGTTTTTTGCTGCTTTAAACATGGCCTGTCTTTATGGGCATCTAGATAGCACACACAATTTCCCATATTTGGCTTTGTTACCTTTAAGCATATAGCTTCAACATCTTGCCCTTTTTTGTAGCCCTCAGGATATGGCTGTGGCTTAGAAATGTGCTCCAAGCACAACCTGAGGCCTCACAATCTAATGTGTTATCAGACACTACAGTTACATGCTGCAGTTTCACTATCAAAACAGAAGGTAAACATTAGACTAGTCCTTTAGCAAACTTATCATGAATTGGAAACTTTACAGGAGCAAGATGTAAGTTTATTGTGGCAGATCCTTTCCACACATTGATATTATTATTATTATTATTATTTTTATATTCCACAACAAATTTGTGACATTTCAGTTTAAGGTTCTGGGAATTCCAAATAAATTACCGACTTTTTGGTAATTATGAAATTTTAACTGATTGTGTGAGATATTTTAAACAATTTACAAAAGAAAAACTGTTAGTTCAAAATGCAGCTGAAGCATAAATGAAATATGTACAGTACATCTTAAGGGCTATATTCAGACATTCAGATGCTTACTGACTTGTCATCAGAACATTTTAGCTTTCCTAACCTGGTTAGCCTGTGTTGCAGCCTCATGTTCAGGCTGATATTTAGAAACTCTGCTTGGGACAAAATACAGCATCCACCTCACTGGTGTTTGAGTTAAGCAAGACAAAATCTTAATACTAATGTAGATGATGTAATACTGATTAAATATAGTGTGCTTTTTTACTGTACTACAGTACGCTACTGATTTTTCACAGATATACATGGCACTGATTTTATTAATTTTAGCAAAGTATCAGACTGGGACTTAATGTTGGCAAATGCCTAATCTTAAAAGACTTGAACTGCTATCAGTTGACAAAGAATCCTGATTTAGACATCCTTCCATCCATTGCATGTAGATTATTTACCTCTGCGAAACACATTTTTTATGTTTACACCTGAAGAAAGCCTACCACGATCAAGGTAGCTTCAAAGCAAACATTTAGTTTACTTTAAGCCAGTAAGCGCAAGGGCTTTATTTGACCAATGCAGCAGCAGAAGAAGAAATCTTATATGCAGTACACTTGACATTTTAAAAATCTTAAAGTTCTAAACAATCTTGAAAAAAAAATCATAAAAGCAACTATAAAAGAATAAAATCAGTTACGGTTGTAAAAAGTCTGAAACAGAATAGTTTTAAGTTCTTTACAAGCTAACAAACTACACTCAAATGTGCAGGTTTAGGCCTACTTCTAGACTATACCAGGCTGGTATGGATATATTTTAGATCCGGGGTGCCCAAGTCCAGTAGTTGTGAGTTACTACCATCGACAGGTCCTTCTAAAATATTAGCATATTGTGATAAAGTTCATTATTTTCCATAATGTCATGATGAAAATTTAACATTCATATGTTTTAGATTCATTGCACACTAACTGAAATATTTCAGGTCTTTTATTGTCTTAATACGGATGATTTTGGCATACAGCTCATGAAAACCCAAAATTCCTATCTCACAAAATTTGCATATTTCATCCGACCAATAAAAGAAAAGTGTTTTTAATACAAAAAACGTCAACCTTCAAATAATCATGTACAGTTATGCACTCAATACTTGGTCGGGAATCCTTTGGCAGAAATGACTGCTTCAATGCGGCGTGGCATGGAGGCAATCAGCCTGTGGCACTGCTGAGGTCTTATGGAGGCCCAGGATGCTTCGATAGCGGCCTTTAGCTCATCCAGAGTGTTGGGTCTTGAGTCTCTCAACGTTCTCTTCACAATATCCCACAGATTCTCTATGGGGTTCAGGTCAGGAGAGTTGGCAGGCCAATTGAGCACAGTGATACCATGGTCAGTAAACCATTTACCAGTGGTTTTGGCACTGTGAGCAGGTGCCAGGTCGTGCTGAAAAATGAAATCTTCATCTCCATAAAGCTTTTCAGCAGATGGAAGCATGAAGTGCTCCACAATCTCTTGATAGCTAGCTGCATTGACCCTGCCCTTGATAAAACACAGTGGACCAACACCAGCAGCTGACACGGCACCCCAGACCATCACTGACTGTGGGTACTTGACACTGGACTTCTGGCCTTTTGGCATTTCCTTCTCCCCAGTCTTCCTCCAGACTCTGGCACCTTGACTTCCGAATGACATGCAGAATTTGCTTTCATCTGAAAAAAGTACTTTGGACCACTGAGCAACAGTCCAGTGCTGCTTCTCTGTAGCCCAGGTCAGGCGCTTCTGCCGCTGTTTCTGGTTCAAAAGTGGCTTGACCTGGGGAATGCGGCACCTGTAGCCCATTTCCTGCACACGCCTGTGCACGGTGGCTCTGGATGTTTCTACTCCAGACTCAGTTCACTGCTTCCGCAGGTCCCCCAAGGTCTGGAATCGGCCCTTCTCCACAATCTTCCTCAGGGTCCGGTCACCTCTTCTCGTTGTGCAGCGTTTTCTGCCACACTTTTTCCTTCCCACAGACTTCCCACTGAGATGCCTTGATACAGCACTCTGGGAACAGCCTATTTGTTCAGAAATTTCTTTCTGTGTCTTACCCTCTTGCTTGAGGGTGTCAATAGTGGCCTTCTGGACAGCAGTCAGGTCGGCAGTCTTACCCATGATTGGAGTTTTGAGTGATGAACCAGGCTGGGAGTTTTAAAGGCCTCAGGAATCTTTTGCAGGTGTTTAGAGTTAACTCGTTGATTCAGATGATTAGGTTCATAGCTCGTTTAGAGACCCTTTTAATGATATGCTAATTTTGTGAGATAGGAATTTTGGGTGTTCATGAGCTGTATGCCAAAATCATCCGTATTAAGACAATAAAAGACCTGAAATATTTCAGTTAGTGTGCAATGAATCTAAAATATATGAATGTTAAATTTTCATCCTGACATTATGGAAAATAATGAACTTTATCACAATATGCTAATATTTTGAGAAGGACCTGTAATTTTTAGATGCATTCCTACTCCAACACACCTGAATCAAATGCCTGAATCCCCTCATTAGCATGCATTCAGTTCTGCAGAGGCTTGACAATGACCCATTCACTTGCTTTAGGTGTGTTGGAGAAAGGATGCATCTAAAAGCTGCTGGATAGTAGCTCTCATGGACTGGATTTGGGCACCCCTGCTTTAGTTGCAAACACTCACCAGCCACTTTATTAAGTGCAGCTCTTCATTTGCTTGTTGACTCAAATAGCGAATCAGCCAATCACATGGCAGCAACTAAATAAAGTTAGGCATCTAGGCAAGTTCAAACTGTATGAGAATAAGAAAAAAAGAGAACATAAGTGACTTAAAAGTTGGAATGGTTGTTGCTACAAGACAGACCTGTCTGAGTATCTCAGAAACAGCTGATCTGGGATTCATACACCCGGCCGTCATTCTGGTTTACAGAGAATATGTTGCTGACAAATCAACAGCACATGCATGATGCCATCATATCAATGTGGACCAAAACCTCCCCGTGAGCATTCTCACATGCCATGAAGAATTGAGGTAGTTCTGAATGCAAAAGAGGGCAGTGACGTTATTGCCAGTAATCACTGTATGTTTGGTTCTAACCAGCACTGTATGTCTGTATTTTTTTAGAAAATATTTACTATAACCTAAATCAGATAAACATGATTGTATTTATGCTGGGGGAAAAAACCCAGTTAGAAAGTTTATCAATGGTTGATGGGACCATGCTTTAGATAGTCCAACAGCTTTTGTTCTGTTCATCTTGAAGCTGGAGCAAAATGCTGGGGATCTTTTGTCTTTGGATTCATTCTCTGGGTTTTATAAAAAACCAAAAACAAATATGGTAACCTATGCAGTAATGATTTTACTTTAAAAAAAGTTCTAACTAGGAAGCCACCAGACTCAGCTAATCTTGGGCCTAAAATGATGCCCCAGTGGTCAACAAGGTTTCAGACTTGACTAAAAAAAAAACAGTTTTGATATACTTTATATCTAAAAAAAAAACTGAGCTCTTTCTTTCATTTACTTTAATCCACCCCAGCACAGACTGAGTTTGCTGCAGCTATACTAAGACTCTCAGTTTAGGCAGACCCTCCAGAAATGACACAGTAAGCTCATAATATAAGCAGCTCAGTGTGCCTTTCGGCATTTCATATTTAAGTATTATAAACAGAAACAGGAGGCAACTTGGCTGAGCAGGTTTCCTCTCACTTCACCCCACAATGTCTCAGCTACTGTTGCCCATTACATATATACTCTTTACTTCACTACAGACCATCTCACTTCAGGGCAAAGCAAAGAGATTAACTGTGATAACATCTTAGCAATTTATTTTTAATTGTTATTAAGACAATGAAAACTATCAGATGAGGCCTTTCTTCATAATAACAGTGAATTTATTGTTTTCCTAGGGGACCCTCAGTAATTACCAATGAAAAGGAACATGGAAAACAACTTCTCTTGTGTGCCTTTAGAGCTGGAAATGAGTACATAGGCGGAAAGATTTAATCCTGCTATATTACCATCCCAGAAAGGAGGAAAGGAAACATCAGGCAAAGAGAATGCAGTGGGGAATAAACTCGACAAAATAAATGGCAGGAGGATGAGCAGAAGAAGAGAAGAGAGAGACACGAAAAATAAAACACATTCCCCTGTGAGAGGCAACTTCTTTAAACATCTCTGAATCTGACAGCTTGTTGTTTACAGCAAAAGTTTGGGCATCCTAGGTTAAAATTTAAGTGAATAGCAGAACAAATGAAAGATGGCCTTGTTTCCAAAAGGGATCAAGTGAAAGATGATACTTGTTTTTCTTTTAAGATATGACTTCAGTTTAAATTTTGTTATGTACCAAGAGACACACAGAAGAACATTTAAGTTTTCATGTGTTGTCATGAATACAAGCAAAGCATCATCAGAAACAAGTGTTTACTAATTTTCTCTTCCAGTATTATTTTACTGCTGCTTATTTTATAAAATCAAAGTTTGTATTTATGTACACTTTTTCATTACTTTATGGGTCAAATTATTAGAAAATAAAAAGCAAAATCTACACATTCCAATGATTGTAGTTGTTTAGTAATAAAACATCCAAGTATCAAAACTTTGTGGTTCTGAAGCTGCAAGATTTCAGATGTACTCTGTCAGTCTTTGGACAGAAGATCTTGATAAGCTAGACCAGTCTGAAGGCAAAACATATAACTTGCAGGTGCATCTCAATGGATAAGAATATCATCAAAAAGTTTTTATTTTCTGTGATTCAATTTAGAAAGTGAAACTCTTATACTCTGTAGAATTCCTACATACAGAGTGACGAATTTCAAGAGTTTATTTCTGTCTTTAAATCATTTTGATGACAATCGATTAACAACAGGTAATAAAAATCCAAAATTCAGTTTCACAATTTTAATAATATATAAGAGCAATAAGAAACATTTGTAGACACTTGGTCTACAGAAACGTTTGTTCCTGTATTGTACAGGAAATTTGTGGTTGTGGCTCCTTTTGCATGATTTAATCTAAAAATGCAACGTGGCATTGAGGCCATCAGCCTAAGATGTATTGCTTGCTTTAATCGTGGCCTTCAGGTCATCTGCATTGTTGGCTGTTGTGTCTCCCATCTTTCTTCTTGACAATACTCCATAGACTCTCTGTGGGTGTTATGATTTGGGGTTGTTTGGTTTTTGGTTACGGATTGTTTCTTTATATGTTATTTCGCAGTTGAAGTTTTGAATCATGTTTCTGTTTATTTTTCTGGTCATGTTTTAGTCTTGTTCATGTTTTGTCAAGTTTGGTTTTTGGATCTGGTTATGCTTTAGTTTCATGTTGTTCTAGTTTTTGTTTGTTTGTATTCAAGAGTCTGTTTTGCTCCAGCCACGTTTTGTTCTGTCGGTCAATTATCTTTATTCGGTTCACCTGCACCTAGTTAATCTGTCTTGCTTCACCTGGTTCACTCTCCATATATACACACTTTTTCTGTTTATTCTTCGCGGAAACATTTTCAGATCTTGCTCATGTCTTGTTTTTCAGGTCATGCCATGTCTGTCTTGCCAGCCCATTTATTGTTTTGTTCCTGCCTATTCTGAGAGTGAGTTTTTGTTTTTTAGTCATTAAATCCTTATCACTTACCATCATGCTGCCTGCTGGTCTGCATTTTGGGTTCCTCCGTTGCTCAAGTCCTAACAGTGGGGTTTAGTTCATGCCAGAATACAGCACAGTGATACCATGGTCATTAAACCAACTTTTGGTGCTTTTGGCAGAATGGACAGGTATCAAGTCATGCTAAAAAAGAAAATCAGCAACTCTACAAATCTTGTCAACAGAAAGAAGCATGAGATGCTCTCAACATTCCTGGTGGCTGCGTCAACTGTGGTCTGCTGAAAACACAGCTAAGGAACAGCAGCAGATGACATGGCTTCCTAAATCATCGCCGACTGCAACCTTACACAGGACATCAGGCAACTTGGATTTTGTGTCTCTCCATTCTCTGGAACCTTGAAATCTAAATTAAAGGCAGATATTGTCTAATCTGAAAAGGGGGGCTTTGGACCATTGAGCAAGAGTCCAGTTGTTCTCCTGAGCTAAAGTAAGACACTGTTGATGTTGTGTATGGTTCTGGGGCGGCACACGAATACAAGGAATATAACAGTTGTATCCCATGTGCTGGATCTGTGTGTTTCTGGTGGCTCTTGAAGCAATGATCCTGGCTGCAGTCCACACATTATAAATTCCCTCCATGCTCTCTAATGGGCTTTGCTTCACAATCCTCTCTAGGCTGATTTTATTTATTTTGCTATTGCACTTTTTTGTTACACATCTTTTTCTTAATATGCTTGTATAATCTGTGAACGACCAGCTTGTTTAGCAGCGGAGGGTCTTCCCCATGATTGTGTAGGACATAACATAAAAATACTTATTTTTCTTATTAGTCTTATGTAATATTCTAATTTTCTGAGGAACTGAGTTTTTGGTTTTCATTAGCTCTAATCCAAAATCATCAAAACCAACAGAAATAAATATTTGAAATATATAACTATGTGTGTAATAAATCTACCCGAGTTTCTTTTTTTTGAATAGAATTACTGAAATGAAATAACTTTTCAATTACATTTCAATATATTGAGCTGCACCTGTAGAAGGATCTAATTATGAGCAAGATATGAATTCACTGTGGTGAAACTATCCAGCAAATTATATAGTTTCACCAATATGGATAAACAAAAGTGATCAGTAGGAGCTCCTGTGTTTGAGTTTGGTCAATTTTTGCTCTTTTAGTATTGTTATGAGAGAATTTTGGACCTTCTAGCATGCACAGCTCTTAAGATAGTTACTCACTGACTGAATGTTGTTTTGGTCAGAGGAGAATTGCAAATCTTCATCCTGTGCCTCTTGAGTCAGCCGAATTAGGATATTAAATTATGTTTTGGAATAAAAGTAATTGTTCCCTTATCAGTGTTTATAGATGACACATAAAATGAATCTGTATTTATTTGAATCTGTTCTTTATTCACCAGTTAAATATTTGCCACTTGCAGCATCATACACCTGCACTGTTGTATTGCTCTTGCATCTTATACTGCTCTACATTTACTCTCACTCACTTAAAACTGTGCACATATATTTATGTTATATTGTAGATATGTTTATACTGTTTACTTTGTACTGTATTGCACCGACTACGCCAAAACAAATTCCTTGTATGTCCAAAAACGTACTTGGCAATAAAGCTTTTCTGATTCTGATTCTGATAAGCCCAAAGCAGTATGAATTCCACCTTGTTCGCTTTTTTTCACATTTGAATATGTTTTCGCTCATTTGAGCAAAAAAACAAATGTATTTTAATGGCCTCAGGACTTGTTTGCAAAATCCGTTGGACTATTTCAGGTTTCTCTGTAGGCTTTTGTTAAATTTTTTGTAAAATTGCAGGACGGGTCAACAGTATTCGCATGGTATTTGAGTGGTACAGTTTCACAGTAGACCAGTACAACTCCGGAATCCGGTATATTTTCCAAAAGGTCTTAATGGAGTCACACTTAGAATTTGAAAGCCATCAATTGTGGTTTCATGGGAGGTTTTTACGTTAAATATCACCACGAAAACACTCATCATTTTACACTCTTCTCCTATTTGGGACCTGAAGGTGTTCGTTTTTGGGACAAATTTTGAAAATAACAATGTGCACAAGGCTTTAAAATATACAGTTGTGGTCACATTTATTGGAAACCCTGCTAATGATGTGTAAAAAGCTTTAAAATAAATTCACCTTTTATAGTAGGATAACCTCACACTGAAAACTAAGAAAAAAATCCTACCTAAATTTGAGAATATTTATTAAGTGGGGGGTGAGGGATTGTGAAATAATTGTTTCTAACAAAATCACATGTGGTACAATGATTGGTAACCCTGCGGTTAATATTCTGTATAACGTCTTTTTGCTAAAAGCCCTTAGGCTTCTGCTATGTCATGTTGCAAAGTTGGAGAATACAAAGAAAGAGATATTTGATCACTCTTCTTTGCACAATATCTCTTGATCATCCAGAGTCATCCCTCATGTTCTCTTCTCTTCCCCCAACTCACAGGTTTCCTCCAGGATTGAGGTGCATGGAAGAAGGATATTTTGTGTCTGGTAAACCATTTCTGTGTTGATTTTTCCAAATGTTTTGGATCATTATCCTGTCAGAAGACTCAGTTACTGAGACCAAATCCCAGTTCCCTGGTGGAGGCCACCAGATTTAGATTTCAAACGTTCTATTATTCAAAGACTTCCTGATGACATGCACTCCAGACCTTTAGATAAGAAAAAGACCCACAGCGTAACAGATCCTATACCGTTCTTCACAGCTGGTGTGAGATATTTTACATACTTAAGCTTTGTTTCACAACTGGCCCATTTGGATCAGTTGTTGTCTAAACTCCTCAATCCTTATCTCATCTGTCCTTTTGAAGTCCCATCAGTGTTCAGCAATCAAAATCAGAAATCGAAATCTTTATGTTTGTGCCAGGAGGACCAAGAAAAGGCTTTTTTTTTTTGTTACTCCTCACTAGGAGGGGGGCTAAAATATGCATTGGTCCTCTTATAGCATAGTGGCCAAAATAAATGAGCCTCCTTTTACCATATGTGTACCCCTGAGAAACAGAAAATCATCGATTGCAGATTGAATTTCCTAGAAACTCTGACTAACTTTTGTGAAAACCAATTATTTCTTAAAATTTGACTTTTCACAAATTTATCTTTTTATTTTGATTTGTCTAAACCTTACAGTGTGAGATTACACTACTGCACTAAAAGGAGAATTTTTTAAGGCTTTTTAAACATCTTTACCAGGGGTGCAAATAAATATGGCCAGCTCTGTGCATCACCTGAGATTTCTTTAAAAAGAAAAGTTGAACACGTCTGACTGCAAAATTTGCCTTTAAAATCATTATTGTTGAACAGTTAAGCTTTAACTTAAGGACATTGTATCTTGGTGCCTTTAAAAGTAATTTTAAGCCCAGTAAAATGTGCAGAGTGCCTAAACATTTGCATGCCTCTCTCATTGTCACAAATTTGAAATCAAACAGCGGTTTCTTCATGCTTAAGGCCCTGGGGTAAGATTGATGTGTGTTTCATCTCCGCTCAAACCAGGCATAAAGTAGCTCTCTGTCATCATGAGTCAACCATACAGTCCATTAAGACTAGCTGTTCAGTGATCTGACCAGTGTTGGTGTGTAGTTGAATACCCTCTGGTACTCAGTTAAAAAACGGCACACACCTTAGTCAGAAACAACAATGTTCCCTTACGGCACTTCCCTGAAAATCAAAAATACTGCATGACGGCTGTCTGAGTTATTTTTTTGTGATTTTGTGTGTAGACGTTTTCTTGCATGTTTACCAGTTCCACTTGTTTATTTTAGTTGCATGCTGAGAAAAATGGTGCCTTGCAAAAGTATTTCCATTTTATCACATCATAACCAGAGTTATACAGGATTTTCTATGCTTTTCACATATAAAAATCTGGAAAGTGTGTTGGGAAGATTCAGTCCCCATTACTCTGATATCCTTCAAAAAACATAAGATCATAACAAAATATTCTAAGGTATCATGAAGCACTGTTCAATTCATCATCCGACAATGGAAAGAGTGTGAAATCAGTTCAATCCTTCCAACACATGGTCACCTAAACTGATAGGCCATGCAAGAAGAGTATCATCTTCATTCCTGCAGACACATCAAAGACGCTGCTCTGATTTTAACTTTTGCTTGATTGAAATCCAGAACTGGTTAGAGAATGCATGTCTTCTACTCAATACTAAAAAGACTGTATGCATGATGGCTTTAAACAGGCCTTAGAAATGACCCACTTTGACTTTATCCACTTTGCATGGGTAATGAAGAAATGCAGATTGTGAACGAGTTCAAATATTTTAGATTTTACATTGCCTTCAAAATGTCATGTCAAGAAGCTCATAGTGTCAAATTTCATCTCCATAATTTCAGAAATATAGGAACTTCCTTCAAAGAAAGTGATTCTTTGATGTTTCTCACATTCGGTGTTATTTTCATACATAGAATTGAGCTGGTCTGTCACAGGGTCAACCATACTAAAACCTGGTAAATCACGTTGGTAAAAAACTTTAAAAATACTACCACCCCCGCCACCATTAAGATGATAGTTTAGATTAAGAGCAACTGGCAATTTTACAACATGTATCACAAGAGTAGGTTGCAGAAAAATGCTTTTCAGAAAACAGAACATCTTCAGTAAAAGCCCACAATCTGTTAATGACAGCTTATTGTCAGGAACAATCATTCACTGTCTGTATTTAAGAACAATCAGCAAACATTGTTAAGGTTAGATTAGAATTAGAATCACATTTAATCCGTAACTAAATAAGCAGGCACTATGCACTGTTCTGCACTTTATAATGCCTAGTAAATTGACTGGCAAAGGGCACTTTATAATGGGCTATGTGCAATAATGGTGTATAGGTGTAATGTTGTTTTCATAACCTATCTTAATATTTGTTTTTTTATGTATTACATAAACCTCCCAATGGACAACAGGTGGAAATTAGCTCAAAGCTAAAGTCTGACATTTTTACTTGTAAATATTCATTAATGTGAACTTACCCAATTTTAATAAATGAATTAGTAAATGAAATAAAAAAGGACAAAAGGGGCTCATGATAACTCTAGAGAGGCTATGGAAATTTATAGCTCAGGTGGAAGCATCAGAATCAGAATATCCTTTCTTCTCATTCTCAGAAATAAAACAAAATTCGGAAAAAAGCAATCTAATCGCTGCCTGAGCAATAACAAACAAAAGTATCGATCGGAAAAGCCTAGAGCAGCTACAACAGTGTTAGCCGCCCTACTAACATCACATTTGTCAACAGGACAAATATTAGTTGTGGATTTCATTAATCTGACCTGTAAGCAAGAAAGCCATTGTTGAAAAAGAAGAACCTGTGTCTTTATGTTGGATGTGCGGGTGTGAGTGTTTATAAGTGTACAGATCAGGGTGGGAGTGTGTGATTATGAATGTGTGTGCCTGTTTCTTTGTCAGTTTGGGTCTTGGGCTGCCCCCTCTCCTGGATCATCTTAGCGCCCCCAATCAAATGTGGGGCCTATTTCTCCCCCGTCACACGTCCTGTCGGTGGCTGGTGCCTCTGCCCCGTTGGTGTGTTGCTGGTTCTCGATGGCCGGGGCTGGGTGCGTGCAATCTCTCAGTGGCTGGTTGGTAAGGCCTAGGACCCCCAGCTCTGTGGATCCGCTCCGGCATAACCAGCTGGGCTGGCGGACTCATAGCTGCAGCTCCCTGGAGCTTCTGCATTGTGGCTGCTGGGTGGTTCTCCCAAGGTTTGTAGGTGTACAAAGATTATTCACATTTAGTTTGAAGCACATTAGGTCATAAATATATGATTTAAAGCAGACCGTCTGCAAATGGCGAAAATGAAAATTCGCCACTCTGCCACGCCTAAACAGTCCAGCCTACAGTTCTGTGTCATCAGTAACAGCTTGAAAAGTGCACGAGTGAGTATGTAACAGGAGGACATCTACCAGTCACTTCCTGTTCTAAGTGGGCAGGGCTAATGTGATGTCACCAAATGTCCCTGAGAATGTGCTGAACGCTGGTCTATTATGACACACAGAAAGTTTGGTACAGTTCCCCCCTTGTATGTGGAAGTAATTAAACGTTTAGTCTGTAAGTAAAAAGCTGTAGGAGGAGTTTGCTCAGATACAATGTGTGTAAAAAAGACAAAATGGCGGCTTTAAACCAAAATGGCAGACTTCCTGTGGGATTTGGACCATAGCTCCAAGAGACTTTTTGTAGGTCCTGAGACACTTTGTGTACTAAATTTCATAATCCTTGGTCATAGCATGTCTGGGAGCGGATTTTTTTAATGTTCTAGGGGGCACTGTGGAGGAATTAGGCCACAACCACCAAATATTTCACATGTCTTTAGGGGACTGGTCCAGATCAGATAATATATGTGAAAATCAGAGCCAAACGTATGGCCATGGCATAACGTCGGACTTTGTCATTCCGCCACGGCCACACCCTCCAGCGAAAAAGTCTCTGTGTGTGAAACCAAGTTAGCCCAACCTGTTATCTGTCTTCTGACACAATTTTGTATTCATTAGCTCAAGAGGGTCAGAGAGTGACCTTTCCAAGTGAAAAAGGTAACTTCCTGTTCTCAGAGGGTGGGGCTTTGACGATGTTCCTGTATGACCACATAGTATCATTGGGCACCCACAATGGATCATTTACAACAACTTTGGTATAATTCTGCCTTTCTATGTAAAGGTTTGGAATTTTTTGACAAGAAGGCAAAGTGTGATACCTGGCCACACGCCCTAGACATGCTCAAAAACTCACTTTTAATCCCCCTTGTCTTAAGGGGATATTTAACCAAATTTGAAGTCGATAGTTCACAATACCTAGGAGGAGTTTGTCAAAGTTCGACATGTGTAAAATATTAAAAACAAAATAAACAAAAAAATAATAATCTGAACCTTTGACCCAAAATGGCTGACTTTCTGTTGGTTTTAGGACATACCTCCGAGATACTTTTTTTCTTGTTTTGGAGGGTTCTAGCTGTGTATCAAATATCACGTGTTCATCCCCAGTTGGTCTTTCAGTTTAGGGTAAGCTGTTTGGCCATGCCCCTTTTTAATTACAATTAAATGCAAAAATTTCACTAGGGGGACAATTTTTGACAAAGTTTGATGAGTTTTCGAGTATGTTTTAGGACCCCAAAAAGCCAATTAAAGACATAGGAGAATAATAGGAAATCCTGTGATTATAATAAATAGGCCTACTAAACTAAGATTCATTGAATTGTTTGGTTGTGCAAGATAAAAAGTGAAAAAGCAGTACAAGGTTAAGGCACTCTAGGTGACTGACGTCTAAGCAGTTAAAGAAAATCCAAGCATTGACCACTCTCTGATCCACTGCCATTCCCGTCTTTTATGATCGCTTTAACCATAAATGACAGCATCTGTGCATGCAGTTTTTATGACACCAAAGGAGAAAGTTTTTTTTATCTAACTTTGAATCATAAGTTAAAAACCAGTGCGTGTCCATGTGTGTGTAAGTCACTGTATGTCACTGTCATCCTCCGACTCTTTTGCTGTTACTGTCTCTGCCGCTCACCTTTGTCTTTCTACCCTCCCAGATTCAAAACCAGAAAATGAACACAGTGCAAGGCAATCTGGAGAGAAATAACACCTGTCATGTAACAGATAATGAGACTGCAACACAGCTTAAGAAGTGTGGAGCATGTGTAGGTGCTGACAGCTCCCTCTTGTACAGATTGTCTTTCTGTCTTTACGAGGCAGCAATGACACTAGCACACAAACGCTTGTCGTGATCTATTAGAGCAGAAATCTGTCACAGGAGATTCCCACAACATTTACAAATTTTGTGCATTGAACTCCAACTCTATTGTTGCATGTGCGTACCCAATTTGAACTGGTACATATATTTAATTAAATATTTACACACATCCAACGACCCAGTGATCAAGGAGGATAACATTATCTGCCATTAACTGTAACTTTGAAATGAAAATACAGATTTTAAGCATCAATATTTCAGAGGGGCTGCGAATTGCCTCCAAGACATGCGCTGAATTATTGAGAGAGAGAGCTGCTTGCGGTTTGAAGCATGTAGTGGGTGATTTTCACTGACAGGGGGGATACTTTTAGAGACGAGAGAGACAATAGACATGTGTTGGGTTTTTCTGTCTGTCTTCCATGAGAGGGATTCCACATTTAAGTCATTGCAAACAAATGTAAAACAATTAATCCCTAAAAAACATCTTGCACACAAACGTTGGACACTGGCACTACTACTGAACATTATTCACCATTCCACCCACCTAAACAGATGCACTTGTGGAAAAAGTCAAAGTAGTAAATGTTTCTGAGAGAAACATTTACTACTTTGAGAGGTTAAAACGGTATTTTAGTCATGAGCCATTTTCATTTTTTAGCCATTTTCAGCAGAGAGCGCCTCTGAGGTCATTGTCTGTCCAAAGTATCTGCTGAACTCTCAGTAATGATGTTTCTACCACAGACTCTGAATGCATTATAAATAACAGAAATGTGGTTCCAGTGTAAAATCGTTGTAAAACATTTGCTCATTTTCAGAAATTTATGACAAACCCTTACAGTTTAATAACGATTCCTCAGACAGGCTTTATTTCTATTGTGCCAAAGTTGCCATCTAGTGTATGAATAGTGGAAAGCCATGAACAATTTTGACAATTCCTCCATCCATCCATTGTCAATACTCGCTTTCTTGTAGAGTCACCATGGGGCTGGTGCCAGTTTCCAGCGGTCGTTGGGGGAGAGGCACAGTACACCCGCCTCTTCCCCAATATACTCTGTCATACATATTATTATATACAGTGCCTTGCGAAAGTATTCGGCCCCCTTGAACTGGTCAACCT
The DNA here is from genome assembly GCF_021462225.1 of Girardinichthys multiradiatus. Lineage (NCBI taxonomy): Eukaryota > Metazoa > Chordata > Actinopteri > Cyprinodontiformes > Goodeidae > Girardinichthys > Girardinichthys multiradiatus. The sequence goes on along the minus strand of NC_061800.1, from coordinate 23,759,156 downwards.
CTTCCCACATTTCAGGCTTCAAACATAAAGATATAAAATTCTAATGGTTTGTGAAGAATCAACAACAAGTGGGACACAATCGTGACGTGGAATGAAATTTATTGGATGTGTCAAACTTTTAACAAATAAAAAACTGAAGAGTGGCGCGTGCAATATTATTCGGCCCCTTTACTTTAATTGCAACAAACTCACTCCAGAGGTTCAGTGAGGATCTCTGAATGATCCAATGTTGTCCCAAATGACTGATGATGATTAATAGAATCCACCTGTGTGTAATCAAGTCTCCATATAAATGCACCTGCTTTGTGATAGTCTCAGGGTTCTGTTCAAAGCGCAGAAAGCATCATGAAGACCAAGGAACACACCAGGCAGGTCTGAGATACTGTTGTGGAGACGTTTAAAGCCGGATTTGGATACAAAAAGATTTCCCAAGCTTTAAACATCCCAAGGAGCACTGTGCAAGCAATCATATTGACATGGAAGGAGTATCAGACCACTGCAAATCTACCAAGACCTGGCCGTCCCTCTAAACTTTCATCTGGAACAAGGAGAAGACTGATCAGAGATGCAGCCAAGAGGCCCATGATCACTCTGGATGAACTGCAGAGATCTACAGCTGAGGTGGGAGAGTCTGTCCATAGGACAACAATCAGTCGTACACTGCACAAATCTGGCCTTTATGGAAGAGTGGCAAGAAGAAAGCCATTTCTCAAAGATATCCATAAAAAGTCTCGTTTAAAGTTTGCCACAAGCCGCCTGGGAGACACACCAAACATGTGGAAGAAGGTGCTCTGGTCAGATGAAACCAAAATCAAACTGTTTGGCCACAATGCAAAACGATATGTTTGGTGTAAAAGCAACACAGCTCATCACCCTGAACACACCATCCCCACTGTCAAACATGGTGGTGACAGCATCATGGTTTGGGCCTGCTTTTCGTCAGCAGGGACAGGGAAGATGGTCAAAATTGATGGGAAGATGGATGGGGCCAAATACAGGACCATTCTGGAAGAAAACCTGTTGGAGTCTGCAAGAGACCTGAGACTGGGACGGAGATTTATCTTCCAACAAGACAATGATCCAAAACATAAAGCCAAATCTACAATGGAATGATTCACAAATAAACGTATCCAGGTGTTGGAATGGCCAAGTCAAAGTCCAGACCTGAATCCAATCGAGAATCTGTGGAAAGAGCTGAAGTCTGCTGTTCACGAAAGCTCTCCATCCAACCTCACTGAGCTCGAGTTGTTTTGCAAGGAAGAATGGACAAGAATTTCAGTCTCTCGATGTGCAAAACTGATAGAAACAAACCCCAAGCAACTTGCAGCTGTAATTGCAGCAAAGGGAGGCGCTACAAAGTATTAACGCAAGGGGGCCGAATAATATTGCACGCCCCACTTTTCAGTTTTTTATTTGTTAAAAATGTTTGACACAACCAATAAATTTCATCCCACTTCATGATTGTGTCCAACTTGTTTTTGATTCTTCACAAAAAATTTGAATTTTATATCTTTATGTTTGAAGCCTGAAATGTGGCAAGAGGTTGATCTCATTAGGGTATATTTAGATTTAAGAAACTGACTTTTCTCTGAATTGGCTCTTGAAAACAGTGTAATGTTAATTATTGGACATTGACACAATTGTCCTAGTTTTGTCTCTTTTCATCATAACACAATACAATCATTCAATATGCATCCGTAGACTAATTTTTCAACACTTTCAGTCAGGGGGTCAAGGAAGTATTGCATTGAATGTTTTAAAGGATTTTACATAAATAAAAGAGATCTGTGGTGGCGGTCAGGCGTTAACACACACGCTTTACTAGAATGCACTCATTAATTTTGGATGTACATGATTGAATTTTACAACATACAACTTCAATGAATTAGAACAAGAAGAACTGGGTACCCAAGGTAATATTTAATGCTATTTAATGCCAAAGATTGAGCTGTTGCACCACAATAATAGGAATATTTGGAGTCAAGGTCATTCATTTAAACCGAGGAACACTGTATAAACTGTCAGGCAGGGTGGTGGTAGCATCATGCAAAGGGCCTGTTTTACTTTCTTACTTTCTTCACCTTTACTTCATATCGACACCTAGATGACGATTAGGGAATGTATCTCAAAATACACACTAGAAAACTGGTTCTGGAATGGATAAAGCATGCTAACATTAAGCTTCTGGAATGGCCCCTGAACTCAGCCATGGTGAAAATTTATAAACAGTGGTTAAAACCCTGATTCCTGCCATGAAACCAACCACTTAAAGGAAACTACTATTTCCCAGATAAAAGTGGTGAAAACAAAAAGTTTTATTTTTCTAACTTGCTAAAGGAAATGTATTCAAATATTACTGATGATGTATGTATTTATTTGTCTGTAATAGATAATAAATTCAAATTTGTGCACTCAATTCTAGTTTTTCAGATTCCCTTAAAGTTGTATACTGTGTAATCATAAAAAAACAAACAATTTCCCAAAATGAATGAGGTTCATGTCAAGGAAATGATGGAAACCTCTGACCAGAACTGTATTTGATTTAACCCCTGGCAATCTGGGACAATTGCATATCAAGGCTTCTAACTCGAGTATCTTTGCAGCATTCAGTTGTCATTTGTGGGACTGTCTGCCACAGTTCTCTCTTAAGAAAGCATGTTGTTTGTCATGAGTACCTTTATTGGCACTGCCTAAATCTGTCTTTGGTACTTATGTTTATCATTACCAATCTGTTGGAAATGTTAATAATCAGTTAATTAGGCCATCTTTCCCTGAATCCAACCAAGAAGGACTCTGCTGCACATTTTAAAAAGCAATCCAGTCAGTGGCAACTTTACCAAGAATCACCAATTTCACAAAGACCTGAAAAAAACATCTTCATTTTTGGTGGAATATGTCCAGTGTTTTGATTATCCTCTTTCCACCAGTGTGGTTCCAGTTGATCTTGATATAACTAATTAAAATGTGGAAAGCTTTCCTGATGATCCAGTAGAGTTTAACCTTTGCCTTTCTGCTGTCTGGTTGGTTATCAGTGGTTTGCATCTGGGAGTAAATATCCAATTATAAGATAAACATTGACATCTTGTTTACTTCTACGTCCAACAAAATGTTCCTCCTTCATTGATTATGTTGTGTGGGAATACTTCCTCACTATGATAAATTAATGCGTCATTTTCCAACACACACCCTTACATTTGGACCAGACTGGACTGGCAGTAGGTACTCAACGACACTTCTATGGGAAAAGTTGTAAAAATTCACAAAATGTATTCTTAATGTTTAATACCAACGTGTAATGACTTTCTACGTGACTGTGTATTACTTGAAAAGAATCACACTGGATCCATAAACTCTTGAGTTTTTAATCTGCAAAATCAATCTCCTGGAATACAGTATGTATTTTTTTCAGTAGTATAGTCAGTACCATGTGATTTCAACAAAACGAACCATTGTTTATTTTCTTTTTGGGGATCTTTGAAACATTATTTCAAATGGAAAGGAACAGAAAAGCAACTTTTCAAGCTAAATACATACAAAAATTGATTCTTGGGCCATTTGTATTTAAGACGGTGCTCTGGAATGCTCATAGAGTTTATTGACGTAAACTTTAGCTCCGGTTCTGGAGTACTTCCTGTGCCAAGAGAAGTCTCAATATGAGTTGACAGACTTTTGGCGGGAAAAGTTAAAACAGGCGCGATGCAGCTTTAATCCCACTGATTGTGTTTTGGCTGTTTGCAAAAAAAAAAAACAGAATCCCCTCGTTCTGATCGTGACCCCTCGACCCCAATTCTCCCACAAATGTCCATGTTGAGTCGTTTCCCCTGGCGGCTGCAGCTTGTTATTGTCTGAGGGGGGCTCTCAGGAACACAACGTGTCAGCGGTCCAGTGAGCGTTTCTGGATTGCTTCAGCCACTGCCGTGCGCAGGAGCGCGATAACGGATCGAGGGTCGTCGCTGGCGATCAAAGCGCTGCCTGAAACGATCATGTTAGCCCCGGCCTGTGGTCAAGGTGAACATAACCTTAATATCAAGAACTACAGCAAATGTTTCAAGCTTCTTAATAAATTTGTAATCTATTACCTCTGCACACTTGTGAATGGTGTCAGGGCCGACGCCTCCATCTACTTCAATGTCTAATGAGGGAAACTGATTCCGCAGCCAGCTCACCTGGGTGACACACAGAAGAAAAGCTGAAGCATATCTGCCAACATTTGCTTAAATCAGCAAGGTTCAAAGCTGTGAGGAGGCACACAGATACTTTGTAGGAAAGTGGTTTTGAGGTCTGGTGCAACATTTTGTGCAGCTGTGTGGTTTAATACAATCCAGAACTGAAGAAGTTGCATTTTAAAATGTTAGCTGTTAGCAACAGATTTGACAACAATTATACATCTAATACCTCAGCTTTAAGAACTGACAGTTTCTATGAAAGCTTTGGGGTGTTTCTGTGAGGCTATCTCATCAGTACGTGTTGGGCATCTACACCATTACCAGCTGTTGTTCTTTGTGGGTAATAACCCCTCCAGGAACATCCCAAAGGACCTGCTTCTCAGGAGATGATTTCACTAGGTCATCTTCTAGCAATCCCAGTTTAGACCGTATCAAGGGCTCTGTCAGTCGCAAATCTACAGCTCCTGAACATGTGTTCACACCTGGTATGAAAATACATCCCGAGAGCTGTGGTAGAGGTTTCATAAAGTAGCAAAACTGAAGAAAAACATCTTCAATTTTTCAATCAAAAACATTTTCTAAGGTTAAGGTACAATAATGGAAAAATGTTGCTTTTGAGTATATATATTAAAGCATGAACACAACCAAATTCCCCTCAGTATCATGTTTGGAGAAAATAAATGTTTCCTTAGCCGTCAGTGCTTTTACTGCTCAGACTATTGAGATCAAGTCATTATTTATATATTTGTCTGGTCATCTAGTGATAGATGACATGCACAACAAGCTCTGATTATGTACCTATTTATTAACGTATATCGTTAAAATAACATTTTCATTTAGGCCATTTCATTAATGCAAATTCCTCAAACGTCATCATTGACACTAGAACTGCCCAGGAGGCAATTGGACATCCAGAGTTTTTGACTCCGAATTGAACCTTTGGTGGTTCATACTTCATGACTTTTCCTAAAACTGCTGTGAGATATCTGCAACCAATAACATCAGAGTTTGGACCCTACATGCCTAGAACCATCGATGGGAGTCTTTTTGACCCTACAGAATCTATATAAAATGCTATGCACTCCGTTGTCCCATTGGAGGTTCACCGTTGCTATGGTAACTAGATTGTAGCACATACAGGTACAAGAAATGAAAATAAATCTTTGCAGGGTTGGTTTATAACTGAATAATAGATAATTATAATGAATGATATTGCAAACCGGCTTTTAACTACAGGATACAATTTGACTAATGCAGAGTCCATTTGAGCAAAAACGAAAGAATAAATGGAAAGTCACTTTTGCAACGATTCCTGAACATCAGTGTGCAGGATTTGGATTAGGGAGATTTAGGCTGTTTTGCCAGGAGGACCAGTAACTATTGCATAAAAGCAAGACTAAGACAAATATTATGAGAAACATTACAGTGGGGCAACTTCCTGCACCTTTTATGACCCAACATAATTTCATCTATGAGCTCAGTGGATAACTCCACACTGAGACCATATTCAGCCCAATACAGCAAAGCCCAAAGATACGATAAACAAGTAAAAGAGTCAAGATTTTGGAGTAAAACGTCACGGCCAAGGAATATAAAACCACACATGCAGCACAGCTACAGCTGCTCGCTTTCTGTTGTGAACAGTTTGAGTATCCAACGCTATATTGAACAGAAGTGAACAACAGAATGGTTTGTGGGAGGCTTTTTCTGCATTTATAACAACTGTTTTGAGAGTGAAAAATAACGATTCCCGCAAGTAGCAACTCTTTGGTTTTATATTTTGTAATTAGGGATCTTTGGTCTTGGCTGAATCAACTGAAACATGGGATTATTACCTATTCTTTTTCAAATGCTCTAAGAACATGCTTTAAAGACAAATACATGTTTTTTCTACCTTATATAAAGTAATTTTGGTGAATGCTGTAAATCACTAGTATTTTATGCATACAGCAGCAATCTAAATCCATGCTATAGCTTTTTTTTGCTAAATTAATTACATGTGCCAGACAGTTGTTTTTTTTTTTTTTTGCTGCTCAACTCTAATTCTTCTAAGAATGAATAAAACTGCAAAAAGAAGCAAAACCAGCCTTTTTAAATAGTTACGGCACCTCTGACATGGAGTCAAAATGACCCCCTCTGATGGTTCTAGAGGTATTGACATTTTGACTGTTCTAATGTTAAATCACTGTTTTAATAGTTATATTTTTAATGGGTCTCACTGTCAGAATTAAACTACTGATAAACAGCCATGTTCATGATCATTTGCCATGTACATAGTTAAAAAACGGAGCACATACCGACCCCAGTTGTTGGCAATCCTTTACAAACTACACGTTTCTTTTCTTTACCTTGGGCATCATGTCCTCCATGAACTTCTGTCCTCCGAACCCAGGCTCCACAGTCATGACCAGGGCCATGTCGATCTGGTTGGCCCAGGGTGCCAGCTCCTCCACAGTAGTACCAGGCTTAATGGCCAATCCCACCTACGACAACAGGCAACAAAATATTTGTTTTCCTTTCATTATGCCTGAAAAACACAAGGTTTCATGAATGTGTTTCACGATTAATTCATCTTTTAAGTATTAAATGATGCTTGCTAAAACAATATGATGGATTCTGAACGTGGACCAGAGTCTAAATAAATAACAGTTTTCCCCCCCTTTCTTATTTCTGTCACAACAATGTCAAACCACTTTAAGGTTAAGATGCTGCTTTTGATTCCAGAGTGGCTGCAAATCAACAGAGTAAATGTGTGCAATTAGTTGTCATAAAAAAAATCCATGCAAGTGTTATTAGATAAAAATCAAAATAAACTATAATATGCAGAGGTGGATTATTCCACTAACAAATGTACACTGGTGGTAGCTGCAGAGCTGGGTAATAAAGTGGGGATTTCCACGCCAAGATTCCACAAAATATAAAAGGTTTTAAAAACCGACTTGGAAAAAGACAATCTGCTCATTCATGACTAAATCTCCAGAGGCACAGGACTCAACCCCATCAGCTGGCATTAGAAACACTATTCAATTCAATTTAATTCAATAAAAAAATACTTTATTAATCCCAAAGGGAAATTAAATGTTGTTATAGCTCATATTATGTAGGTTTCTTCAAAGAGCCGTTGTAGATGCTGATGGATGTGGGCAGGAAGGATCTCCTGTAGCGCTCCGTCTTACAGCAGATCTGAAGAAGCCTCTGACTGAAGACACTCTGTTGTTGTAGGACAGTCTCATGAAGAGGATGCTCAGGGTTCTCCATAATGTTCTTCATTTTATGAAGAATCCGTCTTTCTACAAAGATCTCCAGAGGTTCCAGAGGAGTCCTCAGAACAGAACCAGCCTTTTTTATCAGCTTGTTGAGCTTTTTTAAGTCCCTGGCTCTGATACTGCTTCCCCAGCAGATGATGGCAGAAGAGATCACACTTTCCACAACAGACTTATAGAAGATATGCAGCATCTTGCTGCAAACACCAAAGGACCTAAGCTTCCTCAAGAAGTACAGTCTGCTCTGTCCCTTCTTGTAGATGGCTTCACAGTTGCATCTCCACTCTAGTCTGTTGTCCAGGTGAACACCGAGGTATTTATACTCCTCCACCACCTCCACTCCTTCTCCCATGATAGAAATAGTGTTTGACTTATTCCTGTTTCTCTTAAAATCTACAATCATCTCTTTTGTTTTAGTCACATTCAAAATGAGATGATTGTTTCCACACCATGCCACAAAGCGGTCCAGCACCTTCCTTTACTCAGCTTCTTGTCCATCTCTGATCCACCCCACGATTGCAGAATCATCCGAGTATTTCTGCAGATGACAGGAGTCTGTCTTGTACTGGAAGTCTGAGGTGTACAGAGTGAAAAGGAATGGTGAGAGTACAGTCCCCTGTGGTGCTCCTGTGCTGCTGACTACCTGGTTAGACTCACAAAGCTTCAGTCTCACAAACTGTGGTCTGTTTGTCAGGTAGTCTTTGATCCAGGAGATTGTTGAGGCCTCCGCCTGAGTCTTCTGGAGTTTCTGACAAAGCAAATTGTATTAAATGCACTGGAGAAATCAAAGAACATGATCCTCACAGTGCTGCTGGCTTTGTCCAGATGACAGTGGGTTTGTTGAAGCAGGTGTATGATGGCATCTTCAATTCCAACTCCACAGCGATAAGCAAACTGAAGAGGGTCCTGATGGTTTACTGTTTGCTTACTCAGGTGGGCCAACAGGAGTCTCTCTAGGACCTTCATGATGTGAGATGTCAGGGCAACAGGTCATGACATATGACAGATGAACAAGTTTAGAAAGATCTCAGCATGAACGCTGAAACATTCAAGTTGTGTTCTGGTTGAAGGGAGTTCATCCACAAATATCTAAACTAGATTTTGACTTCAATGAAATGCATCAACCAGCCCATTGATTTTCAAACCAACTTAAGTTGAAATTATCACTGAAGATCTTTAATAGTGAAACCCTGGCATTCCAGTTGACCCTGGCGCTCTTCAGAGACCTCATCCATGTGATTTATTGTGGCCAATTCTTTTCTTAAATCTATGCAGACGTTTCAAGTGCAGCTAAGATGTTTCACTAAATTTTTGCCCCATTGGGATGGAACCAGAGGCATGTGAGTGAGGGGGATTTTTAACTTGTTTAAAGATTTACAACAAAATGGCAAACCAAATAGCAACGCTTACTATGACATTTTCTTGTAGGTGACAAACTGTTTCTGAAGTGAGTTTCGTTGATTTAGACAGCTTTAGAAATCTGACCCAGCAGCAGTAAAACCTAGGTTTTAAGTCAATGTGAGCAGCTAATTACAGTTTATCATATAAACTAGAAATGAGAATTGAAATCATCCGGCTGAGCTCTAGTTTCTGGTAGCACTGAGTGGGTTTTTAGTAGTCGGTCTGCAAATAAAAAGTTTACAACTGTAACCAAAAGCAGTATCTGTGGAAGGAACACCGTTATATTCCCTACCTGAACTACACAGATAATTTGCAGACAGGTCTCACCTTCATCCCGCTCTCCCTTATCTCCTTGATGAGGTTTCCAGGATTGGTGGTGGCTTCTAAATGGAAGGTGTACTGGCTGGCTCCTGCTGCAGCCATGGGCTGCACCCACTGCTCCGGCCGGGACACCATCATGTGCATGTCTGCAAACATTAACCCCAATAATGTGCAGAGAGCAGAGCAGATTTAATTTTGCCTATAATTTGCAGCATGTGCTGTTGCATGTTTTAGGATGACTCCTCCCTCACCGAAAAAAGGATCCTGTCCTACAGTCTTCCTCAGACACTCCACCATGGGATGGCCGAATGTGATGTTGGGGACAAAGTGCCTTTAAAGGTAAGCAATAACAGCTGTTGAGCAATTCCCCCAATAGTGCATAAACAGTTGTAAAGTTACGGCAGTTTCTGTGAAGGAAGACCTTACTGCTTAAGGCAAACAATAATTAAGACTTAAAAAGTCAGCAGGATATTCTAAACGCTTTCAATTGAAGTATAAAAACTGATTCTCAACGGTTTAATTTAGTTAGGCTAGTTTAGCTTTCTGATGTTAGCCAACTTCTGCTCTCAGAGCTTGTGTTTGGTCTGTTAGCTGTTAGCACGCTGGCTCCCGGAGCTCGCCCGGGACACACTGACCCGTCCATGACGTCCAGGTGCAGATAGTCCGCCCCGCACTCCATCATCCGCACGCACTCGCTGCCCAGACAGGACAGGTCGCTGCTCAGGATGGACGGACCTATCTTCGCACTGTATGCCATGCTGTGCCTGTTGTTGGTGGGATTTGCATGCAGCCGGGGCAGGCTAACTCTGAGTATTCCTAAACGTAACATGCTAGACTTTCCGGTTTGGACCTTCAAAATAAAAGCTGTTACTCAATATGTGTCGAAAACTGGAAAATACTGGGAGGGCCGGCCCAAGATTGAATGAGGCCCTAAGCATAATGTCATATGGGAACCTATTTGCATATTGTAGGACCCCCACAGCACCGCACAGCTATAGAGGTATAGGTATACAACTAACTATAGGAGGTATGATATGAGGAGAAGAAAGAAAGTCAGTTAAAGCAAGATGTGTGTTAATGTGAGGGAGACTGACGGAACAATGAAGCTTCGAGGCGCATAGGTTTTGTAGATGATTCTATTAAAACACCTGGGGTCAACCATCCAAAGCAGCAACCAGTGCACCAGAGAGGTGAAAAACAGAGTGCAGGAGGTTCTGAAGTGGGATTGAAGACAGTAGAGAGTGGAAGGTAGACCTGTTATGATGTATGGTCTGGAGATGGTGGTACAAACTGAAAGACATTCAGCAGGAGTGAATGGGAATGGATATCATATCAGATGGACAGCTCAGATTTTGAGACAAAGTTAGGCAATGCTGAGATGATTTGGATGCGTCCTAGAGAGATAAAGGATATATTGGCTAGAGGTATTATAAGGATGGGCCTGCCAAAGAGAGGAAGGCTGTATTTAAGGTTTCTGGGTGTAGAGAAGGAGAATATTCAGATAGATGGTTTAAAAGAGGAGGATGCAATGAATAGGGTGAAATGAAGGCTATGGAACCACCGTGGTGAGCCCTAAAGGGATCAGCCGAAAGGAGGTCTTGTTTGAAAAACCTGCAGCTATAGGGATTAAGCGGGTATAGAAGATGGATGGATGGATGAAAAGTCATAAATAGATAGATTTATGTTTCACCTCACTTTAAAGTTTATAGGACGATTAATAATTGCCAAATTACGTATTTCCTTCACCACATCTGATTTTTAAAACTTTTGTTTTTAAGTAAAACTATAACTTCCGGTTGTACTTTAGTCGTAACTATACTCGTAAGTCGTGACTATTTGATACAGGTCCTTCTCAAAATATTAGCATATTGTGATAAAGTTCATTATTTTCCATAATGTCATGATGAAAATTTAACATTCATATATTTTAGATTCATTGCACACTAACTGAAATATTTCAGGTCTTTTATTGTCTTAATACGGATGATTTTGGCATACAGCTCATGAAAACCCAAAATTCCTATCTCACAAAATTAGCATATCATTAAAAGGGTCTCTAAGAGACCCGAAGAGAACGTTGAGAGACTCAAGACCCAACACTCTGGATGAGCTAAAGGCAGCTATCGAAGCATCCTGGGCCTCCATAAGACCTCAGCAGTGCCACAGGCTGATTGCCTCCATGCCACGCCGCATTGAAGCAGTCATTTCTGCAAAAGGATTCCCGACCAAGTATTGAGTGCATAACTGTACATGATTATTTGAAGGTTGACGTTTTTTGTATTAAAAACACTTTTCTTTTATTGGTCGGATGAAATATGCTAATTTTGTGAGATAGGAATTTTGGGTTTTCATGAGCTGTATGCCAAAATCATCCGTATTAAGACAATAAAAGACCTGAAATATTTCAGTTAGTGTGCAATGAATCTAAAATATATGAATGTTAAATTTTCATTATGACATTATGGAAAATAATGAACTTTATTACAATATGCTAATATTTTGAGAAGGACCTGTATATTCCTGCGCTCCCTCTGTGCACCACACTTCTGCTTTCAGTTTGAACACTAGATGGCGCCTAACTCATGTGCCTACATCTGTTCATTTTCACCTCAGTCAATTTTATTCACGTGTGAATGAACATGACAGAAATAACTCCATTAAAACAGCACATTAGTGGTAAAAAAAAAGAACAATCTGTAAAAGAATAAAATGCAATGACAATGTCTGCATATAATATTTAGATGATGCAACAGCTATGAAATTGCCAAACTTCTCAGTTTTGTCTTAACTTCTGTTTTCTGTCTCCTATGGTTTTATTTTGTAATACTTCTTTGCATTGCCAGAATTTCCTCCTTGTGGCCTCACTGTCTATAAACTGCTGTGTTGTTTCCTCACATTATGGTGCACAGTCTTCAAATCTCCCAAACCTTTTCACATTTATTTTATTTATTTGATTGGGATTTTATGTCACAGAATAACACTAATTATTGCATTTCTATTTATTAAAGAACACTGATGAACAAACAGCATCATGGAGACCAAGGATCACAGCAGACAGGTCAGGGATATGATTGTGGAGAAAGCAAAATCCAAAGTTTTGAACACCTAAATGATCACTCTTTAATTCATTGTGTGAAAATGGAAAGAATCTGGCACAACTGCCAGCCCACCAAGATATGGCAACCCTCATAAACTAACAGGCTGGGAAAGGAGAGCATTAATCAGAGACGCAGCCAAAAGCATGGCAACTCTGGAGGAGCCAAAGAGATTCTCAGCTCTGGTGAAACAATCTGCTAACATGATAGCTATTAGTCAAGGGCTCCACAGTTGTGGCCTTTGTGGAACAGCAGCAAAAAGAAAGACCTTGTAGAAAGAAAAGCATAAAAGGTATAGTTTGCAGTCTGGTCTCGAGTGGAGGTTAACCTTCCAGCAGGACAACAGCCCTAATCCTATAGCTACAAAGGAATATGTGGCAAGACTTGAAAATAGATGTTCACAGATGAACTGCATCTAGTCTGACTAACGCATGGTGACCTTAACACAGAACATAAATAAACACTATGGAAATCTAAACTATTAAACCTGACAAACAAAAGCAAAGTCCTACATATCATGACAGTAATGTGAAAAAGATGTGGAAAAATCCATGAATACTATTGCAAGCATCGTATATTTCATACTGTGCTTTACTTCCCATTATTCATGTATTCAGTGACTTAAATGTCAAATCAGCAGTAAATGTTTGGACCTGGGTAGACAGTGCATACGTATAAACAGCTCTGAGCTAATAAAATATATGCAAGCTTAAATTAACTCCAGTCTTATAAGTGATGGTGTTTTACCTCCTATAATTTGTTGTCTTCATTCCTCCTCTTCATGGGATTTTCTTCTGTCATTTTGCCCAATCTCGGCTACACCCCTCCGGAATAGTTTGAATGTTTCTCAGAGGGGTGTGGAAGTTGCAGTGATTTAAAGAGCAGGGGGTTAAGGTGTTAATAAACCTCTCTGCTAGGAGTCAACCCACAAAGAGCACCACTCATTTACCCAGGCAGCTTGAACAGATTTGGACATTTATGGGTTTTTGCCTGCTTCGTGCATTACTGCGGGGATGATGGAAGCACTGGTAGCCTGGAGTGCCATAGCAGGAGGGTAGACATGATGTATGTCGTCTTTGGTCAGAGCTGAGACAGAGTAGGATGGCGCCACAGAGAATCTGGGCCTCAATGGACTCTAAGGAAGATAGTAAAAACTCTTTGGGCTTTGACAGACATATTGCGGAGCGTTGCTATAGCTGCAATTTTCCGGAGCTGTGCTTACAATAGTCGTTCAAAGTGGCTCTGATTGTGCGGAGACGGGGTCGAGGAGAGATGATTCACCCCGGCTAATTAAGTGAATTTGAGCGAAATAAAAATGAAGGAGTGTTTGAATGAGCCAGGTCACGCTCAAAGCAGTTGCACTCCCCAGCTTGAATGATTAAACCGCAGCTCACATTAACTTCAAAACACTTCTAGCACTTTGTACTTCACTCAGTCAGTGACAGACTACTGTTTACTTCAGGTCGCCATTAAAAACACCTTTTTTCCCCCTTTGGTTTATGAGACGGAGACGGAACAGGTCAGTAATGTGACTCGTGCTCATTTTTCGGATGTTTTCTCGCTGCTCCCTGTTGTTCTCTGTTGACACAATCTAAAAACACTTTCCTACCAGAATCAGTAGAAGTGATGTCATGTTTGAAGCATTTCCTTTTTCTGACGACACACGATAAGACATTTTTCAGATAGCCCAAGGGACAAATCAGTAAGAAAAACCTTAAACAGTTCCAGAATACAAAGGGTTTATTTAAGATAAAACAAAAGACGTGATGTTTCTTCCTTAATAATGCAAAGAGTTTTACATAAAAGCGTAAGGCCATTAGTAGTACAAAGCTGATTTTCCAGCTTTTAAATTATTAATTGCAGCTACAGAGGGTGGCTTATTTTGCTAAAGACTGATTTAGGATCTTTATGCATGATGAAAAGCCTGAAAATATGCACTTTTTCTATTGGAAATAAATCTGCTGCAGTCCTAATGAGCTTGCGGATTAAGGTTTTCACGTTACATGCATTCCTGCATCTCAGTCATCTGAGCAGACAGTAACAAATGTGTCTTTAACAGCACATCACGACAAGTATGTGCTGATGGTGGCAAAAGCTAAAGAGTGAACAATCCCACCTACCTCCTTAAACTTAATTTTTGATTGTCTACTACTTATAGCTTATTTTTAAGAATTTTCAGATATTGAACAGCTGCTGCCCATGATGGGCTTGTTTATTTCCCTGACACCGGGTCTTAAATTACATTTTTTTTTTTACCACATCATCAGGACTTTCAGTTTGGTCCCAGGACCTTTGTGGTCTTGGATTTTACATGTGACTAAAACACTGAGCATGATGGAAGACATTTTCAGTGCATTATTTACCACTTACAGCACCCCTCACAATTATTGGCACCGCAGGTAAAGATGTGTCAAATGCCTTGAAATAATGTTTTCTTGTATTGAAGCAGTACAATCTCAATGTAAATTTTATTTTACAAAAGTACAATATTTGATTTAAGTAGTAAATTATTATTATTGTTATTTTTTTACTAAATTTTTAATTCCCCAATGATTGGGTCTCCTGCTGTTTTAAAACTTTAAACCCTGTTTTGTCAAAGGGACAGTTAAATCTTCCCTTGTAACATTTTGCAGTGTTGGAAGAGAGAAAGAAATCTTTGACCATTCCTATGTGATCTCTTATCTTAAACTCACATCACAGATTTTTGATAGCAATTTAATCTGGGAACTGAGATAGCAAACGAAGGAGGTTGATTTTGTTCCTGGTGAGCCATTTCTGATTTGTATTGTGTTGGATTATTAACTCATTGAAATATTCTGTGGCAATCAGTTCTCAGTTTTCTGGCAGAGGCCTCCAGATTTTAATTAAAAATGTACTGCAAAGTAATAAAAAACATTATGCCAACAAGATTTAGAAGACAAACTGGCCCGCAGAATCCTAGAACCGCCACCATGCCTAAAGCCTGGTACATGATTTTAAAAATTGTATAGGACTTAAGCATGTCACACTGAAGGAGAAGAATACTGTAGAATATTGATATTAACTCTGGTCACAGTCTACAGTGGAAGACTACACACCCAACAATGAATGGTGGAGCAAGTTATGAGTGTTAACGCTCTTCTATGTAGTCAGATGCTGATGAGGCGAAGGGGACAGAGATAGAACAGAAAAAAGAAGGACAAAATTGTTTGTTGCAGCAGCCATCCACATATACCTGATTTGAGCTCAAAATTTTCTTTCACAACATGAGATTGAATATACAATGGCTGGTAAATACGGTGTTAGGAGGTGTTTTCCATCACATTCATCCTTTGTTTTACACCAGACCCAGCTAGAGAGTTTGGTGCGGAAAAGGTTGATCAAAGCACAGGGCTCCGATTAAGGTTCCAGCAGAGTTTAGCAAACTCCAAACATTTACATTTTTGATGGTTGGACATCTCTGTCTTTTCTTGACTAAAACCTTCCTCTTTTTTAACACCAGCCTTCTACAGCCCTGAGCAAACAGACGGCGATAACAAGACTCTCATGATGGTCAGATGGAAAGCATGTCTTTGTATCCTCACCCACCCAAGGTTTTACGTCAGTCAGGTCAGGGTCCATGACTGGAAAGGGAAGGGTGGGGTGGGAGGTTCCTCCCTGCGTTAGGTTAATGATCTGCCCTATGCTTGTATTGAACCTTTGGTATGAAGACACTTACAGGAACCTCTTTGGGTCACTGCTTTATGGGGGTTATCCGTGATTAGAAACAAGATCAACATTTTTTTCTTTGCTTTCTTTCCTTGCTTATTCCCTGGTGAAACCAATTATCATGTGGAAGTGAGCCACGAGAAGAAGGAAAGGTCTTATAGTGTAAATATGCACTTTGTTGTTTGGGTTCAGATGGTTTCCTTAGTTTCGAAATGTAAAGGTTTTCCCACATTACGATCTCACATTAAGGCTTTCACTTCATGTAAATCACAAAGTTCTTATCATCTAGCAATGCAGCAGCTGTAAAAAACTCATTAAGGTTTTCTGATGTGTAATCAATAACAACAGAACACTTTGCATCAAAACCAACAAGGTCGTCATTTTGTACGCTCACCGAATTGATTTCCTTTGCACATTCAGTATATCACAAAGGATGCTTGATGATAGAACCTTCTGAAAAATGTTCTTAAATCCCACAAAGGTCATGCAAAGGAGGAATGCATGAAGTCTGGGCATTGTATAGGTCAAAAAGTATCAGAAAAAGCCAAAAGAGAAAGATAACTTTTCATCTGAATAGCACAATTGTAAAGATAAATCCTTTATTATATCTTTTAAGCAAGATTTTGTGTTATAATTTACTGCAATTTCATATCAGGTCCAAAGCAGATGTTTAGGGACATTGCATCATCATAAGATCTGCCAGAATCACATCTTTAAATGCTGAATTTCTGCTCAACGTTTTTCAGTTCAGGTTGAGCACATTTTCATCCGGTCCTAATGCAATTGTCCTATAATCCTGTGAGATCCGTGGTTCATATCTGATGCACCATATGGATCATCTGGTTTATCTCTCATGTACATTTAGAGTTAGTACATGATTGTGAAGTTGAAGGAAAGTGAACCAAAATTAAAATTTTCAGTTATAAAAATTTGTATTTTAGCTCTCTTTACTTTGATACTAAAGTAAATAAATAAAATCCACAAATGACACCAATTGTATTTAAAAGTTACCTAGTTAATTAATAGACTCTACCATTTCCTAATTGAAAGTACAGCTACAGGCCTCAGAGGTTTAATAGAGGACATTATTGATAACAAATAGCAAATAACATCATGAAGACCCTGGAACACAGCAGAAAGGCCTGGGAGAAAGCTGTGTCAAAGTTTAAAACAGGGTTAGATTATAAAACAATATGTGAAGCTTTGGACACCCCAAACATCACCCTCAGCAAACTACCCCCATGGAGAAGCATGGTGGTGAAAACATCAGCAGGGAGGGGTGCTTCTCTTTAGCAGTGGTCAGAGTGGATCTGAACATGGATAAAGCTAAATGCAGGGCGATAATGGAAGCAAAACTATTAGAGGCCACAAACAACTTAAAACCAGGGTTGAGATTTGCCTTCCAGCTGGACATGGACAATAAACATAAGGTCAGAGCTGCAATGGAATGGTTTGGATCAAAGTGCTTTCCTGTGTTAGAATGCCCCAGTCAAAGTACAGGTCCTTCTAAAAAAATTAGCATATTGTGATAAAGTTCATTATTTTCCATAATGTCATGATGAAAATTGAACATTCATATATTTTAGATTCATTGCACACTAACTGAAATATTTCAGGTCTTTTATTGTCTTAATACGGATGATTTTGGCATACAGTTCATGAAAACCCAAAATTCCTATCTCACAAAATTAGCATATTTCATCCGACCAATAAAAGAAAAGTGTTTTTAATACAAAAAACGTCAACCTTCAAATAATCATGTACAGTTATGCACTCAATACTTGGTCGGGAATCCTTTGGCAGAAATGACTGCTTCAATGCGGCGTGGCATGGAGGCAATCAGCCTGTGGCACTGCTGAGGTCTTATGGAGGCCCAGGATGCTTCGATAGCGGCCTTTAGCTCATCCAGAGTGTTGGGTCTTGAGTCTCTCAACGTTCTCTTCACAATATCCCACAGATTCTCTATGGGGTTCAGGTCAGGAGAGTTGGCAGGCCAATTGAGCACAGTGATACCATGGTCAGTAAACCATTTACCAGTGGTTTTGGCACTGTGAGCAGGTGCCAGGTCGTGCTGAAAAATGAAATCTTCATCTCCATAAAGCTTTTCAGCAGATGGAAGCATGAAGTGCTCCAAAATCTCCTGATATCTAGCTGCATTGACCCTGCCCTTGATAAAACACAGTGGACCAACACCAGCAGCTGACACGGCACCCCAGACCATCACTGACTGTGGGTACTTGACACTGGACTTCTGGCATTTTGGCATTTCCTTCTCCCCAGTCTTCCTCCAGACTCTGGCACCTTGATTTCCGAATGACATGCAGAATTTGCTTTCATCCGAAAAAAGTACTTTGGACCAGTGAGCAACAGTCCAGTGCTGCTTCTCTGTAGCCCAGGTCAGGCGCTTCTGCCGCTGTTTCTGGTTCAAAAGTGGCTTGACCTGTAGCCCATTTCCTGCACACGCCTGTGCACGGTGGCTCTGGATGTTTCTACTCCAGACTCAGTCCACTGCTTCCGCAGGTCCCCCAAGGTCTGGAATCGGCCCTTCTCCACAATCTTCCTCAGGGTCTGGTCACCTCTTCTCGTTGTGCAGCGTTTTCTGCCACACTTTTTCCTTCCCACAGACTTCCCACTGAGGTGCCTTGATACAGCACTCTGGGAACAGCCTATTCGTTCAGTAATTTGTTTCTGTGTCTTACCCTCTTGCTTGAGGGTGTCAATAGTGGCCTTCTGGACAGCAGTCAGGTCGGCAGTCTTACCCATGATTGGGGTTTTGAGTGATGAACCAGGCTGGGAGTTTTAAAGGCCTCAGGAATCTTTTGCAGGTGTTTAGAGTTAACTCGTTGATTCAGATGATTAGGTTCATAGCTCGTTTAGAGACCCTTTTAATGATATGCTAATTTTTTGAGATAGGAATTTTGGGTTTTCATGAGCTGTATGCCAAAATCATCCGTATTAAGACAATAAAAGACCTGAAATATTTCAGTTAGTGTGCAATGAATCTAAAATATATGAATGTTCAATTTTCATCATGACATTATGGAAAATAATGAACTTTATCACAATATGCTAATATTTTGAGAAGGACCTGTATATCCAACTGAGAATCTGTCAGATGAATTGAAAATTTATGTAATATAGAAAGCTGGTAGAGATTTGCACCTGAAATTTCAGCAAAAGTTGATCCAGTATTGACTCAGTGGGACTGCATATAAATGCACACCACTCTTTTCAGGTTTTTGTTTGTAAAGAAATGAAAACTAAGACTGGACACCGACTGGCCCTGGACAAAAGTTTAATGGGTATCTAAGGTTTCGCAAGACACTATATCCTTGATTATTTTTAAGTCCCACAACTGGAAGGAGCATGATAAAAAAGTTCAGCTTTTACCTTTCTCTAGTTGGTATTTAGGTGTATTTAATTATCTTTTATTTTGGTTTTATCGACTGGGCTGTGTTTGCCCCCAGCATCAGCTGTAAATGCATTCAGTAATTTTACTAAGTTGGTAAAATGGTTGTTGTGCCAATTTCCTGACCCTGGCTGTTGAGCCACATTTGTTCATAGTGAAACAGCTTTTTGTTTTTACTAAGTTTCATAAAATTCTCCACTCCTTCCCTCTATATATTTGATCATTTGCTCAGATGTTGTTATAGAAGTGTATTGTTTCACCACGCCAGTGTGTTGAATCTACCTGGTGTAGAGTATGTTTTTAAACAGGAAATTAATTTTACTTTCTATGAATGCTGGGGGGAGTATCTCTATGTTTCCTGGACTGTCAGACCATAGATTTAAAAGATAATAAAAACAGAAGAAGAAGAATGAATTTCTGTTGAAGTAAAACATGGAAAGCTGATTTCTTAGTACAGTCTGTCACCCATGTCTACCTCCCAACAAACCTCCATTTGTTGATTTATGATCCCAATGTCCTCCTGTAGATCTTGCTTGAAATTAACTGAATCTTCTTTTTTTCATCAACCTGTAAAATACTCCCCATAGAAAGAGCACAAACCATGTTGGATCCTTGCAGATGTCTGTCTGTCATGCTATAAAATTAAAGAAGGCAAATGCAATATACTGTGCATGAGAAATGATGTTGTGGCCTTCCTTTGAAATGATGTAATGTGGAAAGTAAAAAAAAAAAAAAAAGCTTAATCTTTAACTTCAACAGCAAGATAAATGATATGCTCCTCCTAAACTTTGCTGTGTTTTGTTGTCATTTGTGTAAATCCTGTAGCTTTCTGTCAGTTATTTCAACAGCAATAATAATATTTTGTGTTATGCTGCTTGTTTCTTGACATGACCTAAACTTTTAAACCTTTAACGGGAGCACTTCTTTGACCATGAGTGGCCAGTGTTTAACAGCCTTTGAAACTTTACTCTGGGGATAAATAATACATCTGCCCGTCATTATTTATGAGTGTACAGGGGATGGTTTTTTACTTCAAAGCAGCAGAAACAGGAGGTGAGAACTATAGTGGCATTTCAGAATAATAAAAGAGAGCTATTAAAGAATAAAAACACAGATTTATTGTTATTGTGATTTATTATCAGCAGCCCACTACGTAAGAGGACCCTCCAAATTCATAAAAGAGCTTAGGCTTTTTAATATAAAACTGAACAAGTAGGAAGTAGTAAAAAAGAAAGAAAAGGCTTGCTGCCAAGTTTATTATTTTTCTTCAATATTCACAAAGGTTAGAAGTTTGGTTTATGAAACACCAAAATCCAATTTTGATAAGAGTTTTATGAGATCAGATTGGTTTTTCATTTTCTTTTCCAAACATTTCTTTATTTGGTGCCTTGAAAGTATGAGCTTTAAATTAAACTCTGGTGAACTTTCCAATATTCCAGCTCACACAGTTTTATTAAAAATAAAGGCCAAACAAAATCTGATATAGAATGCAGAAGTAGGGAAGCTTTTCTTTGTCTCTCAGTGGTCTTATATGATTTTACAAAGGTATTTATACGACTTAAACTTTTTTACATTTCATCACCTTACAATCGACGTCTTTAATGCATTTTCTGGGGAAAATTTCATTTGGCAAACACAAAGGAGTACTTGTGAAGTAAAAGGAAATTGATTAAAGGTTTTTAAAACTGCTCTGAAAGGTGTGACTGGTATTTGTATTTAGCCTCTCTAGGTCTATACTAGGTAGAACCCCTTTTAGAAGAAATTAAGGCTGCAAGTCTTTAGGGAGGTGTCTCTACCAAGACATTAAGAGACTGAAATTGTTGCACATTCATATATGCAAAATAACTCAAGTTAGTCTGACGTCTTTGCAGGCCTTGAAACATTTTCTTCCAGGATTGTCCAGGCTTCAGCTTCATCCATCTTCCTACAAGCTCTGACCAACTTCTTTGTCCCTGGTAAAGAAAAGTATCTGTGGACTGTGCTCCATCCATCATATTTTACCACAGGGGCGGTCTGTTCAGGATGATGTGAAACATTTTCTGCAAGAAGGCAAGGACGTTTATTTCTGGTCTCAACAGACCAGAGCACCTTCTTCAACTTTTTTGCTGTGTCCCCAGTAGAGCTTGTAGTAAGCTGTGAATGGGACATCTTCTGTCTTTCTTTTACAGCTTTCTTTTTAACGCCTTCCACCTTCCATAAAAGCCTGGTTTACGAAGTACACAACTCCCTATGAGCTGTGGATCACTGCAGCTTCTACAGAGTAATCATGAGCTTCTTGGCTGCTTCTATGATTAATGCTCCGTGTTCTCTGGCTGTTTTAGTGGATGGCTACATATTTGTAAGACTGCAATTGTTTCATACTGTTGGGATTTCTGAACGATAGACAGAACGTTGCTCTGTGAAAAGTCCAAAGCTTGGAATATTTTTAAATAAGCTGACCCTGTTTTAAACTTCCCCACAGCTTTTTTTCCTGACCTGTTTGCTGTGTTTCTTGGTCTTAGTGAAGGTCTGTTTACTAATGTTCTCGAACAAACTTCTGAGGCCTTCACAGAACAGCTGTAGCCATACTGACAATTTTGCATTGGTGGACTTTATTTGCTAATTAGATTACTTTTGAGGACAATTGGTTGCACCAGATTTTATTTATTTATATCTCATTAAAAGGGCTCAATGCAAAGATTTTTTTAAGTTCACTATTCTTTTCCTTTCACTTCACAAACATGTATTTCCTTGGGTTGTCTAAAAAAAATAAAAGGCCTACAAAGTACAAGAAAGAATGTGGCTGCTTCGTGACAGCATGTGAAAAACTTTGAGGTATGACTGCTTTTGCAAGGCCCTGTATGTCATAATGTTCTTTCCTCTCTGCTTTGAATAAAGTGAAATTCTTCAAGTGCTACGAATAAAACAACAATATCAGCTGCTGAGTATTTCCCAGCAATAATTTGGGAAACGTTTTGGCACTGAGTGTGCATCTCCTATGGAGAAGATAAATGTTGTGAAAAAACTATCACCATCACTGGGAGTATAAAGCTC
Organism: Girardinichthys multiradiatus; assembly: GCF_021462225.1. Lineage (NCBI taxonomy): Eukaryota > Metazoa > Chordata > Actinopteri > Cyprinodontiformes > Goodeidae > Girardinichthys > Girardinichthys multiradiatus. The sequence continues at coordinate 23,736,781 of NC_061800.1, read as the reverse complement.
GACCCCATCTGGTGTTTCCAACAGCTGCTGGACCCACTGTCGAGAGTGCTAAAGAGTCAGAGACAGTTTCAACAAATACTTCAAAATTCTCCGCATGGAGCCTTTCTGACGGTTCAGCTGCAGCAACATGAAAGGTGAGTAAATGGGAAAGACATGAATACAGTTACATGCATATAAACTGATACATCTGTACTTCCCGAATGTGCACAAGCTGACTCTCCGTGACACAAGTACTCATTAGTGGAAGAACAAAACTGTCTTTATATTGTGGACCTTGGACACAAAACAGAAGGAAATACAAATTGTTTCAGATGAAATGATTCAGAATATATAGTACTCTTGAGACAAAAATACTATATAATACAGTACTCGTACGTGTTGTCTTCCGCTTCATCTGGGACCAGGTCGCGGGGGTAGCAGACTCAGAAAAGACACCCAGACTTCCCTCTCCTCAGACACCATCTCCAGCTCTAAGGCGTTCCCAGGCCAGCCGAGAGACATAGTCTCCTCCAGCATGTCCATGGAGCTTTTTAACCACCTTGGAGACTTCAACCTTGGGGATGAAAGAGTCCAACCCCGAGTCCCCAGCCTCTGCTTCCACCATGGAATGTGTGACGGCAGGATTGAGGAGATCCTCAAATTACTCTTTCCAACACCCGATAATGTTCCCAGTCGAAGTCAGCAGCTCCCCACCCTCACTGTAAACAGTGTTGTCAAAGCACTACCTTCCCCTCCTGAGGTGCCGGTTTGCCAGAATCGCTTCGAGGCCAACCGATAGTCCTTCTCCATGGCCTCACCGAACTCCTCCCAGGCCCGAGTTTTTGCCTCTGCCACAGCCCAGGCTGCGGCACGCTTGGCCTCACGGTACCCGTCAGCCGCCTCAGGAGTCTCACAAGCCTCTAGGATCATTCGAGCACTCAAACACCTCCACCACGTTAAGGAGAAAGCATCCCTTACTGCCTGTGACCACCACCGGGTTCGGGGATTGCTGCCACGACAGGCACCGCAGACCTTACGGCCACAGCTACGGGCGGCAGCAGTGACCATAGATACGTAGAACGTGGTCCACTAATGTATCCAACCTCCCCCGGAATCTGGTCAAAGCTCTGCCGGAGGTGGGAGTTGAATACATCCCTGGCTGAGGGCTTCGCTAGACGTTCCCAGCAGACCCTCACCATACGCTTAAGCCTACCAAGTCTGTCTGGCCAAGGTGATCATTGATCTCCTGCCTAGGGTGTCCTGGTGCCAAGTGCCCTGATGAACACTTATGCTGTTTCACCTTATGCTTGAACATGGTGTTCATTATGGACAATCCGTGACTAGCACAGAAGTCCAATAATGAAACACCACTCGGATTCAGATCGGGGAGGCCATTCCTCTCAATCACGCCTCTCCAGGTGTCACTGTCGTTTCCCAGGTGGGCATTGAAGTACCCCCGAAGAATAATGGAGTCCCCGGAAGGGGCACTATGCAACACCCCCGACACCCCCAAGGGGGGCAGTTCAAAGACGGGTATAAAAACAAAAATGTACACATATATTTGTTTATTAAAAAACAGTAAAGTTTACATTTCTTACTGCCACTCAATATTTGTTATACATGTTGATCAGATTTTTTTTATTATAAGCTTAAAACTGACTTTTGGAATAATGGTTTTTGGATATATAAATGTTAAATTTGGGGCAACTGTGGTTCAGTGGGTTGTCACATGTCGAGGTGCCTGTCGGTGTATGAATGTTAGTGAGTGCGATTGGGTGAATATGGCTATAATGTTAAGAGCTTTGAGAGGTTAGTATGACTGGAAAAAATGCTATACCAACTGTGAACGATGGAGATGGATGTGTCATAGTTTGGGAATCCTTTGCTGGAGTAAGAATGGCCCAGCTCACCTAATCTACTGTGTGTCAGGAGGTTTCTTGAGGAAAATGTGTGATCATCTCTAAAAACATAAAATAAAACTGAATCAAAATTGAACCCTGAAACATTACAAGGACCCAAACATACCAGTCCATCCACAAAGGATTGGCTGATAATTAATAAATGGGAAGTCCTGGTTTCTATCCAAATATTTTCACACAATTGTAATTCTAACGCAATCCTGCTTATTGTACAGAAAGTTGTGTTTTTCTGCAATTCTGCTCTAAACAGTCAGTTTTATTTTTTAATTATGAGGGGAAAAGATAATGGCTTTTTTCTTCCTTCAGTCATCATAAACAGCTGACTCTTAGCTTGCAACAACAGGTGGGGAATTAAAGGAGTATTACTCTGTGGTCCAGAGGAAACATGTGGAGAAAACTGCCCTGACTTTCAATTCTTATTAGGGCGACTTTAAACCAATAGAACTTGAAACTTATGTGGAGGAACTGTAAGTGTTTGAAACTGTGGTGCAAAGTGAAACCGGTAACCAGGTCCTGTCTGTTTCAGATAACAGGACATTTCAGAAAACACAGCAGCGCAAGATGTTTCAGGTCTTGTTGGTGTTGTTGGGTAAAGTTTGTTTTCTATATTCCAGTTTGATGTCAAAGGCTGTAATTTTCTGAGGTTATGTCTACCTATTTATTTTGTAATTTTTGTTTAGCTGTTTCACTTTTAGTATCACTGCTTTTATTTCTTTTTTTCAGTCATACAATCTCAGTTAAATTAAAACAAGAGTGGAATAAAATAAAAGTCTAATAATAATATTTGCAAATCTTTATTCCAGTGTAAAATCAACAATTTGTAAGGCAAACAGTTCTTCATCACTTATGTTGGTAAAAAAAATAATAAAACAACATGCCTTTGAAAATTGTTTGAAGTAAAAGTGTATACCAGAGCATGGCCTGGAAATTGCCACCTATCTACCGTCGCTGCTAGTGTGGATTCCAGCTGAAAATGACTATCATTAATATTCTATACAAGAAAACCACAGCATTATTAGAAACATATAAAATATCCATACACAGGAAAGGTTAGATGGAGAAGGGCAGATGTATTGGCACTGCAACAAACAAAGACAACTACGAGGAAAGTCCCTAAGACTGAGCCATATAAGAAGATGATATTAAATTTCACTCATTATCTGCGCACATTATTACATAAGAAAACCACAGGTAATACTATTTTATATCCAAGCAATATAAAGCTCATGACTTTCAGTCGTCATCATTAAATCTTGGATTATCAAAATGAAAGAGTAGCGGCTTTTTCCTTGCTTTACCTTTTGTTTAAGAAAACCTTTATTTGGTCCTATAATCTCATTGGGTTTAAGGTGTATTTTGCACAAAGAGTGGTTTAGCAACTGCACAGGGTGGATTTGAGTAAAAGATCAGGCACATGCCTGTTCAAATTCCTAAGTCTTTATATTTCATGGTGCAACTGAAGCATGAGACGTCATGACAGACCAAGACTTGCAGTGTTTATAGTAAAAAACGACACCTCCAGCCATACAAATCACTACACACGAGGGGAAAAGTCCAGATGTGTTGTATGTAAGAGCGTGTAGGCTTGGGTTTCATTTCAACTCTACATGACAGTGAACCATGTGACCATCATTATCAGGGGAAATCTCTTGTTTTATTTGGAGAATGGGCTGCATGTGTGTGACAATAAAGAATTACGCGCACATCCTGACAACGTGCTGTCCTCTTTTCTAATTAACCTCACACAGAGAATGGATGGAAGTGAGCACAGGCGTGTGCTGGGTTACAGCCCCCTAAGGATTCTTACAGTTGTACGAGGCCTTTAAAAAAGCTCCTACAATCTTTTCATTCAGCCTGTACACATCCTCTCTTTTTCTCTCTATTTTCCCTTCTTTTATACTTATTTTCTTGCTTCAGTTTGGCAGTATGAAAGGATAATGTGGACTTTGCTGATGTGTCTTTGTTTAGCATGGGAATACTTAAGGCACTGGCTGATTCTGGTTCAGTGGCTAACCAGAGGGGCTAAGAAGATTGTTAGCATGGAAGACAGCTAATAACGGACTGTGCTGTACTGTTCTTCTAAGATAAAAAAAATATGGAAAGCTCTGTTGATTATTAAATATGATAAGAAAATAATCAGAATTATGTAAAAGAGAACAAACTCAAGCCCCAGAAGTTCCATAATTCAATGCAAGACATTAAACAACTATTAATATATGTGATAATGTAAATAAAACTAGAAATACTGAAGAGTTATTAAACTAAAATAAATTATATTTAGATTTAAATTTAAATCAATCCCAAAATCAATCAAAACATCAGTCAGAAGGATTAGTTGTTTACCTATCTGGAGAGTGGTCTAGATTATATAAAGAAGCTCAAAGCGGCAGACTCAGGAACCTCTGAATGCAGAGAGGTAAGTTAGTGGCTGAGCAGAGAACTGAGAGTAATGTAAAACTCATGGGAATATCCACTAACCCTCTTAGAATTCGTAATGGAATCAGGAAGCTGAGTTCCGGTTCCTCAGAGTGTAGATGGGGTAACAACTGGAAAGCGCCCCACAGGTTCTCAGTGTTATTAACCCGATGACTGAGCAGGTTGCTGTGGTCAGGGGACAGAAACTGCGTCAGAGCTGTGAGATTAGACAAGGGCAGCAGGATACGAGGGCGATGCTTGTATCTTTGTCCGGGGTACAGAAACAAAGTCATGCACAGGAAGGCAGATACAGGCTGACAGATAAAGGGGTTAGGCAGGAAGGGTTGGTCAGGAGGCAGAAGCAAGGTCATAGTCCAAAAAACAGAAGCCAGTGAGATATCCAATGAGGGCAAAGCAGAGCAGAGAAATCCGTAAGGCAAAAAACGAGACCAGATCAGGCAAACAGGCAAGGAAGGAACGCTGGGACTTGACGTAGGGCTTGACCCGGGACACATGGAACGTAGGGTGGATTCTCATGGAACGCGGCAACTGCAGTCGAACTGCCACCGGATTCATGACCTTTGTTATGGGGATAGGTCCCACAAAACGAGGTGCCAACTTCTTGCCCTCCACTCGTAGGGGGAGATTCTTGTTGGAGAGCCAAAACTTTTGTCCCACTTGGTACGCTGGAGCAGAAATGCGCCTGCGATTGGCAGCTCTGGCTTGCACTTCTGACATCTGGCAGTCATGGTTCTTCTGGCTCTTCTCCAAATGCGTTGGCATCTCATGGTGGCAGCATGAGCAGATGGGACCTTAGTCTCCCTTTCTTGGCGGGTGAACACCGGTGGCTGGAATCCATGAACGACATCGAAGGAAGACAGACCAGTGGTGCTGGATAGAAGGGAGTTGATGGCGTGTTCCACCCACGGTGTGTTGTGCGACACTTTGGTGGAATCAGCTTCACATAGGATATGTAGCTTGGTCTCAACCTCTTGGTTAGCCCTCACTGATTGTCCATCAGACTGAGGGTTTACAGTGAAGACAGTGAGGATGACAGTATAACCATTAGATGAAGGCAAAACTGTGACAAAGTCCATGGCGAGGTGAGACCAAGGGCGTGACGGAATGGGTAGAGGTTGCAGCAACCCCAAAGGTGGTCTTCTTGTGAACTTTGCTTTATTGCACTGATGAGAGGAAGAGATGAACTCTTTGACATTTTTGGTCAGGGAACGCCACCAAAACTGAGACTCAGCCACCTGTAGGGTCTTATTGATTCCAGGGTGACAAGAGTGTCCTTTTGGACAAGGTGGTCGAACAAGCGATCTCCAGGGGCGGAAGATCCTGGGTGGTGTCCCTGACCTCCTTCTTAAGATCTAGCATGGTGATGGAAAGTCTTACAGCCTCCGAAAGGACAAAATCCTCCACACCATTGGTCTTGACATCAGACTTTTCACAGATTCTGGAGAGAGCATCAGGTTTAATGTTCTGGGTCCCTGGTCTGCTAGACAAGGAGAAGATAAAACGTCCAAAAAATAGGGACCACCTGGCTTGTCGTGGGTTGAGTCTTTTAGCAGTCTTAAGGTATTCTACGTTCTTATGATCAGTCCAAACAATGAATGGTTCCTTAGCTCCCTCTAACCAGTGTCTCCAGTCCTCCAAGGCGAGCTTGACTGCGAGAAGTTCTCGATCTCCAACATCATAGTTATGATCCGCTGTGGAGAGGACCATGGAGAAAAAAGCACAAGGGTGAACACAGCCATCAGTAGATCTTTGACAAAGAATAGCACCCACCCCAGCGTTGAGGCGTCAACCTCCATGAGGAACTGCTTCTCAGGTTCAGGGGTGAGCAGAACAGGAGCAGCAGTGAACAGAGACTTCAATCTAGTGAAGACTTTCTCAGCCTGGTCGTTCCACACAAACCATACTTTAGATGAAGTGAGTGCATGGAGGAGAGATGCCACCTGACTATAATTTCGGATAAACCGAAGGTAAAAGTTGGTGAAGCCCAGAAACCTTTGGAGCTGTTCACGGTCAGATGGAGGGGCCACTCTGCCACTGCTGTGTTTTTAGAAGGGTCATTATTGACCTGATCAGGAGAGATGACAAAACCCAGAAAGGAGGTTGAAGATGTGTGAAATTCACACTTGCCCACCTTAACAAACAGCTGATTTTGGAGCAGGCAGAGAAAGACAAACCAGACATGGAGTTTGTGGGACTCAAGGGTTTGTGAGAAGATCAGACATCATGACATCTTTAGAGATATGGTGTAGTAGAGGTCACAAACTTCATTTGTGCCTCCATTTTTACTGCATACATTTAAAAAACCCTGCAGATGATTTTAATCAATGGAATCCAAAACTGCAGTATAATTAAGCAAACTAATCTACTAACTAACATATATTAACTAACCGGTTCTGTCATCTCTTAACTAACAGTGCAAAAAACACAAATAAAGACTAAAATAAGACAAAAATAACTGACTAAAAGGGAAAGCTTTCTGACTAGGGGATGGGTAATCAAAGTACCAATTACTGAATCCTGAATAAAATTTTAAATCCATCAAGATTTTATTCGTTTAAGAAATTATTTTTACAAATTAGTTTTCATTTTAATACATATTAACAGCTACAGTAGAACTGAAAAGAATATCTTTCTGGGTTGTGCTGTGTAACTTTGACAAAACTAGCTTGTGGTTCTCCTCAGATGGGGTTCGTCCCCAGAAGCACACAAAAACAGAACAGAAAAAAATCTCAAAGCATTTAGTTTTATTCTCTTTAACTTGCTCAGACAAAGTATTTCTAAGATTCACACTAAATCTTTGAACTCTACTTGCAGAACAATGCACTTCTGAAAGAGGATCTGATTGGCTGATCAGGGACTGATCAGCCAATCAGCAACATACTTAGGGGAACTTGAGAGTTGTGTCACATCCAGTGAAATATATTTCTGAAACACTTTCTTTTGACATCAAACTTCAACACTGTCATTTTAGTCATATTAAATATCTCATAATTGAGGCTGTTTTTGCATTCAGTCTTGCCAACATGTTTTCAGTCCATTAAAAAATATCATATTTAAGGTTTGATACTATCAGAAATCAATACTGAAAGTTTAGATTAGCTGTGAATTACTTCAAATATCTCTTCATTTCTAAATTAGACTAAATCAGATCATTACATTTTTCAGTCACCTTTAATGATAAACTGTTACAGGAGTTCGGTGGCATCCAGATAAACTTCTTCACCATAACAAACTAGCAAGGTGATATACCTCTCATATTCTGGAGATCCTGGGTGACCACCTGCAGGAAGAAGTTGCTTTGACTAGATCTATGGTGCTTTGAAGGGAGTTGGAAAATATCAGTCAATACAAACAATACTTAAAATAACTAAATTGATACTTTTAAAAATATTTTTTCAATGATTGCATAATTTATTAAATACAAAACAAATACTAAACAAAAGTCAAAATAATTCAAAGTTTTTATGCACTATATATTAGTACCATGTCTAATTGCTGAGGTATGTCTTTTATTTAGTTATTCCATTGTCTTGTTTTACACCATACGGTGGATTAATTTAATCTGTCAGCCTGACCCTAAAAGCCAGCGAGTGGAGGTAATGTCACAATGAACAAGGTGATTGCAGTTGAGTTGCTGAGCAGGTTAACCCATCAGATATTATGGCCTACTGAATGGAATTTAGTTACAGTTTAAAGTATTGCCCGATGGACTGCAGCAGAAGGAAAGTTAAATAATTATAAAATTTTTATTTGAATTATTATAGATGTATTTTTATATAACCTATTCAATAGTACTTAAATTATCAAATATGTAAATATTTATCTAACAAATTATTTATTTGTTGGATGTGGCACTTCAGACCCTCATTATTTTAATGCTTCTAAAAGTGTTTAATAGCATAATAGAGCCTTTAACTAGGTACCTGTTTTGTTTCCCTAAAGAGGAAAAATCCCATGAGAATAGCTTTACGGTGGAACAGACTTCTGTTTTCCTCTCAAAAACAGAAAAGAAAAACAGTGTGGTACTGACAGAGGAAAAAAGGGTGATTAAAAAAAAAAACAAATCACCACTGAGAATGAAGGATTTATAGGCACTCTGCCAGCGCATGAGCTGCTCCATCAACAAAAACATGGAGGCAGGCAAGGGTGCTCCACAGATCAAATTGAGCCTTAACAAATATTTTTCTCTGTGGATGTTTCTGTGGAAGCAAACAAAAATGCTGGTAGTTAAGGAGGAGATCCACCCAGCAGTAAATTTCAGCACAGGAACAAATCAATGTTGTTTTTCATGCTGATGAAAGGGTGTTCCTTTGCTGGATTACATAACCCTTACCAATAGAAAATGAAAGCTGTTCATTAGTTGTTTTTGGGTGGATTTCCCTCTTGGAAATATTAGCTGATCCTGTGAGTAACTGAGTAATTAACAATGTTCCTGTGACTTCTTTTGTCCAACAGCGGCGTGCATCATTTTTGACAAATGTTTTGAAGCATTTTATGTTCAGTCAAAACTAATGAAAAGTGACATTTTTGTTTTGTCATGACTTATAGTGAGGATGATGGTGAGGGAGTTCAAACAATATCCAAAGCTCTATGTTAGTACTCTGCAGTAAAAGAGTGACGTGTAAATGCCAACTTGTTTGGGAGCACGGAAATAGCCCTTGCTGGCCAAATATCATAAAGGTATGCTAGATACTAAACTTCCCCTAGACTTTAACTGGAACAATGGGTTTGGTCCAATGAGAGCCAATGAAATCTGGTGTAAAACGAATGATGAATATGTTTTGAAGCACCTCATGCCCTCTTTTTACCATGGTGGAGGTCCTGTGATCCTGTGGGAAAGTTTTTCTTACAAAGGCTCTTCATTGTGAGATTATGCTTCACCATCAGTCCATCTTCTTTTCTTCTTTCCATTTCCTCCCTTGTCTCCCTTTATCAGACACATTTTAGTCTATATAGGGGCTTATATACATATATACACGTTATGGATGCCAATATAGGGGAACCATCTCAAATTACTTTCTCCAGTTTGAGAACTCAGAGATTTTTTCCCACCTTCATCCATCAAATCCAGGAACCTTTTTGCTATTCTATACCAGCAGATATGTTTCAAAGAATACCTGGGATTGACAGCTCTCCCAGCATGAGTTCCACTTTTCTGAGGCCCAAACAGAGAACCAGGCAGACACGCTGAGGTCTGGTTTTCATTCAGACCACTCGAATTGCATTATGCTTGAAAAGCTGCAGTATTTTGACCACTGAAGGAATACATACATTCAGCCTCAGGTTTCGCTTGTTAAAAATACTAAATGTATTTTGCATTACATAAAGAAGACAACAAATTGCTGTTTTTCTTTCTTTTTTTTTTTTTTTTTACATATGAGGGTGTTTAAGGATGGTTGCTAACTCCAGACATGCCTTTGGGCAGATTTTCTCCGCACTGTAAATCTTTAGAGGCAGATCCGCCCTCTAATTTACATTATATAGCTAAAAATCAATATCTCTAACATTCCACAAGTCTAATAAAAACCAATGTCTGTTATACTAATAACAAACATAACATAACATTCCCTGTTTATACTTGAACTTGCTGGATTCAAAATAAAATCAGGGAAGAGTTTCTTTGTAAATGATCACTTGTGAGTAAACTTATTTTCACGAATGTCTATGTGACCGAATAATGACAGTTACAGTATTTGTTGAGCAAACAGTCACAGAAGTCACAGTTACATAGCTGGCAGGGACAATTAGAGTTGTTTTGTCTCTATCTTTATCTGTAGCTGTCATGACAGTTGAGTAAATTCCAGTTGTGCATTCCAGTGGTATTAAGACACTCACGGATCCATGGCAGGAATTTCCCCCTAACCCTGTTTTGTTTTTTCTGTTGTACCCCTGCCTCTAGAGGTAACAGAAAGTTCAACCACTGAAAATGTGGAATCTGAGAGAGCATCTTTATTTTCCACTGCCATGGCGTTCCTCTTGACACTACTGACCCACAACACAGTTTCAGATAGAAAAGTGGCATCTCTGACCCAGAATCATTTTGAAAGAAAAACCTTTTAAAATGATTTCAGGCACAAACTGCATAGGACCAACATACATTAGATAAAGTTTGCTACTAGCTAACTATTACCAGTTCTATTAATTTTTTTCTCAGAGGTTGGGAAATATGTAAAGTGTGAAAGACAGACAGTGAGCCCAAAGCAGCTGAGCACACAACAGAAGGTATGTATTGATATCTGAACCTGGCTTTAAATGCAACACAATGAGTGACCAAGACGTAGTGATGGCAAATGTCTCCAGCTCAAATGTAAGCTTATAAGGTGAAGATTCATATTGTGATTTATCCAGTCAGTAGAAAAAATATTCTCTGTGAGGTTCAGCTTGGACACCTAACATACCGGTATCCTACCCAAAAATTTAAAAAGCATTCCGCATCAAAACTAAATGAACTAAATAGATTAGTCTGGATTTTATTTCTTCCTCTAAATATCGTACAATAAATATTAATAAAGATATTCATGTAAAAACGTGAAACTATGGTCAGGTGACTAATTTCCATCTCTAGTCTGATTGACAGACTGGTGTCAAATACATAAAAAAAAAACAATAAACAGTGTTGGACCATTTTGTTTGCTGAATGTTGGACCATTTGCACGTTGCTGGATGCCACCAGGCCTTCTGGCATCATCGGCCATTTTGTATCCCAGGACAGTCCGCTACTACAAATCCTAGCGGGCACAGCGGCTGATAGGACGGGGGCGTCGCATCTCTGATGCCACAGTCAACTATATAACAAAGTATGAGACGGCCCACCATTGCTCTTCAGCTTGGAACCGAGACTCGGTTACCGGCATCTGAAGCGCATCATTCTGGAGAAGGAAATCCCACGTGGACTTTCATTCATTCTCCCCATTGGCCAACGAGAAAACTAAGCGAATTAAGCTTACAGGAATAAGAAGGCTTGTAAGTTTTCAACTGATCGACGACGTGGATTTAACATGTAACCAAAAAAAACGTGGAGGTTTCAAGGAGTTTTCAATTAACGGACCATTCTGCTCCCCCCCCTCTCTTCCCTTCCCTCCTCCTGCCCAAGGAAGACTTCAACAAGTAAAGTCTGTTTGTTCCGTTTGTTCCCCTTTTATTTCTTTATTAGGGAGAGCCTGTGCAGGATAGAGTAGGATGTTAGTGCGATTTAGAGTCGCCACTTATAGTTTAATGTGTTCTAAATTGTATGTGCATGCAACATGTTATTGAAACTTTGATTGCTGTTGATTTCTGAGGCCGCCGAGTCTCGCAAGTTGTGTTTTTACTGTGTGAACACCTGAGCGCAGGTGCGCAGCGGAACTGAACTGCTATAATAACCTTATGGTGAAAATCAACCATTTTCTTTGTCTTCAACTTCATGTTTTATTAGTTGCCGCCAAAAGAGTTTTACATCCCTTTGTGTGCTCGGACATCCCCAGTGGTGGGGATGTTTTATGACTTACAGTAACTAAGCTACACTTTGGGAGTGGCCTCCCCGAGCTTCGTTCAACCTTATTCCTTTTGTATTTTGCCATAACTGCTGGTTTGATCTCATACACACTCAATGTTTATTTTGTTTTTTTTATATAAAATATAGTGGTAATAAATAGAGGCAGCTGAAAGTCTCAGATTTCTAAACATAATTAGTAGTGAAGGGTTTACCTTCAACACAGCAATGTAGCTATTTAAACATTTGTCTGAGGACACTATTTGTCACACAGCTCAGGCTGTATCACTTTGTCTGCAGTAAAGATATGAAATTTGTCACTACTGGTGCTAAGTATTGCGAATGATGTAAAGGAAAGGTTTGGATGGGTGATAATTGATTTATATAACAAAGCTATGCACAAATATCAGCAGATAGTTTGTACTGACACATGAAACGTACAAACTATGTGAAAAAGCTAATTTTATTCTAAAGCATCATTTTGTTGCAGAAAGTAAATTACTTATCTTCTTTGTGCTGATTCTGGCCTCAAAATTTGATGAACCCTTTAAAGAGATAATTTGGGTATTTTTGAAGTGGGAATCTGTTGAGTTGTTATCAGCAGTTAAAATTGACTTGCTCTGGAACTGACCTGAATGATGGACGCTCCACTCTCCAGGAATATGTGTTTCTCCGAACTGAAGTTGTTCAGAGAGTTGACTACTGCGCGTTAGACACTGACTAATGTGTCTGAGAAACAATAACTCTACAGAGCCACACTTGAAAAAAAACTATCTCTTTATGAGCCAAAAGTAAAGAAATATTCCTTACAAGGTGATGAAAACCAAAAACACTCGGTAAGGCAACAAGGCAACTCCAGCCTGGACAGAGCATAAATTGAGGAAAGCCACACAAAGCAGAAGCTGTAGAAGAAGACAAAGGCACAGTGATGTTTTCCTGGCTTTCTCGAGACAAAAACTAATTTTAAGGAAAATGTATGAACAACTGGCACATGTAAGTTGTCTTCGCTCTCCACAAAAACCTGCTTGCCACTGATTTAGCACAGCATTATCATAAGACTCTCTGTGATTACTGTACAGCATTCCCCTATCTAAAAGAAAAACCCAGAAAAATCCAGCACAGCAATAAGCATGGAGGGATATGCTCAACTAACATCCAAAATTTTCAATGACTTTCTTTTCTCTGAGGTTTTCCCCGACAGAAACAGAGGTATTTTCCTTTAAAAATACAGAATCGCACAGAGAGTGGAGGTTTTTTAAACTGCTGCAAACATTTAAATTTTACTTTATTTAACTTTCTCAAAAAATAAGGTATTTATCCAAGAGTGCATTTACAAACTCTAATCTGGTTTTTCTATGTTTTTTTTTTTTTTGGAGTAATGGCTTCTTCCAGTCTAAGCTGCATTTTATCCTATGTCGTTATAGGACTCCTTTCAGTTTGGATTTAGATTACCAGATTCAGCTAGCATTCTTACAAGGTCTTTAGCTTTTGTCCTGCTGATGATAAACAAGTATCACACCAAAACTTCTTCATCTCTGGGACACAGGATCCATCTCCATCCAGGACAATATGACATTAAAAGTAACACTTTGAGTTGAAGAACAATATTAACTTCCATGTTTCCCCTGCAGTTCTACTGCTTAAATGCCACTTTAGTATTGTTACATGTAAATACAAATAAATATTCTGGGGGTATAATTTTAGCATTTGTTTTTATGTTTGCAATTCTGCAGTCTCTCTCTTCTAGTCAAGTTCTCTCTGGAATAATGATATAACTGAACTGAGCAAAACCAAGTGGGTATCTCAGGAGTGTTAAGGAGTAACATCTTGCTTACATTTCCATCATATCGACTGAATCGCTGCCCCCAAGTGGCAGAGAAAAACCCACACATTGAAATTTTCTGTGTGGGCTGTGTGCAAGAGCAATGTTATGATGTTCCGTGGACTGCAGCAGGATCTTTTAAATGTTGACATTATCCTTTTCCATAGGCTGGCTCAGGTCATTTGCACACTTATGCTTTCAGTACAGCTCAGTTGTGTGTCCTGGCTGACCCACCACAATGTCCCAACCCTTCAGCACCAGAGCACTTAAATCTGTGATTTCCAATCCCTGGCTTAACTTCTGGGCCTTTCTGTAAGCAGATCAGCCAAATCACAAAAAAATCTAACCAGGTAAAAGGTTAGGCATTGCCGATGATGAAATTTACAGTGCTTTGTAATCCCCAACCTTTTCCCATTGTGTGTCGCTACAATTCTCTTTCTGTTTTCAGGAGATGGATTGAACAGTCATTTTAAAAGTTCACTATTTTTACTCCCATTATTTCTCCAAAGAGTCACAAAGAGTGCTCCAGAGCTGCAGGTTGCAGCTCCACCAGTATATTACATGAAGTCTAAAATAAAATACCTAATGTGAAAATGTACAAGGTGTTTAAATAGTTTTGCAAGAGAAAGGTCAACCTTATTAATATAGCATAATTAGAACCAAAATAGTATAGAAATAAGTAGAGCAGAATAGAATGGTAAGAAATTAGAAAACGTAACTATTAAAAGCAAGACAAAACCCAACGAATCAATGAAGGTATCATAACGTACTGGGATTAAAAGTTAAAAAAGGCTGAGTTCAAAGCCATAATTTAATTATGTCAACATCTGTAGAGACTTGATATGTGGCAGCGTTGGAGCTCTGCCAACTTTCTGTATTTTCTGAAGCCAAACATCAAGATCCTTCATCACACTGATATCTCAAAGGGGACATCAATCATTTTCTACCAAATATTAGTCTTTCGCGAACACTGAAAGTAAGATATTAGAGAGAACTGTTGCAAAATCTGGCTTTCATATTCCCCCAGCCTTGGGAAAACATAAAACCTAAGGAAAACTACATAAGCATTCTGGGAAAACATAGCTCAGCTCAGTAGCCACTCTAGACTAATCCTCTTTGGAGGAATGAAGAGTGACAGGTTCAAAATATTTGTTCCAGAAAAGTAATGAAAGTTGACCCTTTATAGCTAATATTTTTTACAGATTTTTCTTTTTTGAGAAAAAAAATAATTATATAATCACAAATATAAGTTTTCTTTCACAGTAAGATAAGACTGGTATTTCAGGTGAAGCAGGTCGCAGGACTGGGATCAGCAATGAGAGGAGAAACAGTAAAAGTCTCAACATAATAATAGATGATGATATTGTTTTATGCCATTAGCAAGTTTGCTGTTGTGCTGAATCCATTTCTCTTTTTTGTCAGTACGTAAGATAAACGATAGAAAGTTGTTGCAAAGAAGTTAAAAGCTTTTGGTAATATATACATTTCTTTAATCCATCTTAAAACTTTTACTGTGCTTCTTTCTGTGAAAAAATGTAAACCGAGCTGCCATATGTTCTCACCTGCTGCAAGACACGCATACACATTTCCAGACAGACAAGCATGGGTGCCCCCACCGCACATTTACCACCTCAGAAACACAGACACGCATGTGCTCAGACACATCTGTGAAACAGACAAGTCCTGATTAATGTGCAGAGCAACTGAACGAAGAGGGCAAAGCCTTTGATTTTTGTATATGTGTGCGTTTCCATTACAAGGCCACCTACTCAGAGCTATTTATGTAGGGTACTGCAAACATAATCTGCATAGCAGGAGAGGTAAGCAGTGGGACAGAGAGTCTGGTAAGAACGGGTGGAAAAATGTCCAAGGGTTTAATTAAGAATTCAGATTAAAGCTTGCTCAAGCTGCTTTCAGAGCTTGAGCATAAGGGGCACCTGTAAGTGACCTGTGTTTTACACGTGTTTGTGTTTGTCCACCCCCAGATGTGTTTGTATGTCCAGTCTGTGACCTGGTGCAGATCACATTGGCTGCTTGCATCTCTCATTCACAGAAAACGCCACAGGTGGGCTGAGGTGATGAATGATGCCTGTAAGCTCTACAACTGGATGTGCTTTCTGAGCAGCTACCAGGTAGTTTATAAGCGATGGATTTTTTGAGTTTGACCAAATACGTATAGAGGTTTGGGTGTAGAAAAGGTGACAGATTACTGATGGCTGCTGCTGTATTTTAGGTGTTACTCTAACACTACTGGTTACAAGGTGACAGGTATGTAAAGGGGAGCTATTTAATACTGTAGCAGAGTGTGACCATGACCATTGCCCATCCTCCTCCATGAAAGCCGTATTTGTTCAAACCTCCTTCTGCTCCTATAGTATTACAAACCATATAGTCAATGTAACAACAGAGTGGAAAGGCCAGTTTAGGTTGCATGCTTTAGTTTAGACATTTCTGCCTCAATGAAAATATTCATCCGTCAATATTACAGTCTGACAGGGCTGATTTAAGCAACCTGACAAAAACACTCTTTAGAACTTGTACATTCAGTAAAATGCATAAAACATGAAGGTCGAAGATGTGGTTGCTGTCAAACCATGTCTATTTAAAAAGAAATCTGCATAAAGCTACAATGTGTAAGTATTGCCCTCAGCATCTTTACTGACAGGCTTGAGTAGCTCACTACATTATGTTTCTTTAGCCAGTGTAGTGGGTTATCAGATAATTCTTCAAGTGATAAAGCAATTTTATAGCTTTGTAGCTCATTTGCTGTTTATGAATCTGTTCCCAGGGTCCTAAATGTCCAAAGCCTAGAACCTCCATTATTAAGCTCCTATCTTCCAAGCTCCTTGTAGACCCAAGGTTCTATCTTGCCACAGATGCTTGCACCTCTCTTCTTTGTTCAGATAGGCTAATATCAGTATTACTGAAATAAATTGTTGAATGTCTAGTATCTGCATGCAATGTACCTAATAATGAACTAGAGCCTTAGTTCATGAACTGTGGTAAAACTACCTCTGGTGGTACATGAGCTGCCATTAGTGGTACTTAGCAGAGACGTCAGTACCAACTATTTCTTCGGGAATTATAAATGAGTCAACTGTAAAGCTAATAAGTACCAAGAGTCAAAAGATGAGATCTTCAAGAACCTTTAGTGGTACTTCATCAGAATGTTTTCAAAAGAAAAGGGTAGGGTTAGAACTATTATTGTGTTTTGTTTACATTAGAGGTCAGAACTTGAACCCAACCTAATCGTGTTTCTGTTCACAGAAAACCTCTCAGATTTTCTAAGTGATATTCTTAGTGGCTAACTACTATTAGCAATATATTTCTCAGGATTAAATCATTGTATTAACATGTTTACCAACTGAAATTGTATAGTAGTGTGTCTGTGAAAGATTTATTGAGGGACAAACCCTCAAAAGTGCAGAAACAATTTTTTTTTTGTCTTTTTTACTGCAACTTTCACCAAGGTTTATGTGAAAGGCAGCAATATTTGATTTTGAAGTTTGGTCAGGTGAGAAATCTCTGACCTTCTCATGTGGCATTTAGACTTCATGGGATATTTCTTTTTTTCAACTTCAAACTTGGAAGTTTCAACTTTTGTGTAAAAATAGAGCACTAGACCATTCAAGCTGTCTTTGATGTCTATGACATAATGCAATAATCTGAAAAAGTCCAAATCCTATCTACTATTTTAAAAGTTATTCAGTAGAGCTTCTGAACCAGAGGCTTGTCATGTAAAGTTTAAGATTAACCAAACTAGAATAAAGAAATCCCTAAAAAAACACAGGATCCTTATTTTGTTAAGATGTTTGTTTCTATTTGGTGTGTGAGATCTGCCTCTTTGCTTACCACAATGGGGAGTACCTGAAAAAGACAAATGATATGTCAGACCCCCAGTCAGACTTGGAAAGTTAGAGGTTTCCCAACAGCACCAGCTTTAAAATCCAAGATTCCTGCTTTGCACATAAAATGAAAATTAGATTGTTTTCAGAGGAATATTTGGGTTTCCATGCTGGACATGTCAGCAAACGTACTTCAAATAAGTGAAATTCAATAAAGAAATGAATAATGGTCCTGATTTGTGCCTGACTGCTTTCTGCCTTTGCAATGCCCATCTGCTCTGCTTTGCTGCAATCAGCCTCATGCTTCACACCTGCTCACAACTTGATTTTATGCTCTCCTGCCCACAGCTCTCTGCCAGATTTTCAAAAGCCAATTTCAAGTAGATGCTCAGTGTTCTTTCCATGCACTTGCCTGATCTTCGCGTTCTGACCTCGCTTTTGCGCCACGCGCCACAGATTCCTGTCCAGCTTCTGATTTCTGGACAACGACACTGTTCTCTGTGCCCCAACTTTCAAGTTTTAACCCCTGGGTTCGTAAGCCTGCATCCTTGTGTATGATCTCTGCCTGTTTTCAGATTTGGAGTTGATCTCTGATGACCTGTCAGTCACTGCTGCGTTGAAGAAAGCCTGTGATCTCCCGTGTCTTAGTCAGACCTGCTATGACATCATCACTGCCATTTGAGCAAGCTATCAGGACCAAGTTCTTCAGTCAGTCTGTAAAAAGTGTTTCCTGTTCCCTCCTGCAGAGTTCTCCTGACTCCCACCTGCTTGATTAACAAATAAGTCTTTTAAACGCTCTCAGTGTTTGGTTGAACTTTCGGGTCCACATTCTGGTGCATTACAATAATGTGATTTAAATGTTGTTGTTTTTTAGGTTCCCTTTAGTGTTTAAAATCACTATGGTTCTAAAACACTCCAAGTTCCAATGCTGCCATTTTTAACAAACCAGTATTAGCACAAAATTATGAGATTGTGTAGAAATATAAAGAGGCTGAAGCAAATCAAATAACCTCAAAGTTAAACTTCACTCAGATTAATTGCTGTAATGTTCTTCCCTTTATGTTTTTTAATATTGTTCTTAAATGGTCCCAATTTTTATCAAGGGCTTTTCCAATAAAATCAGACACAAAAGACTTTGTATTCCTCATTCTCTATCTGTCCTGTCATCATTCTGGCAAATTTGGCTTCAATCCCTAAATTACAGCCCTTTGATGCTTTATGTTACCACAGTGAATTGGCAGAAAAATATCAGATCATGTGCACTGAGTCAGACATGAAATGCTAGTATCTGAATGTCTTAATCCTTGTGGTCCAATTGTGAAAATAATTGGCACATTACAGTTTTCTGCTAAATATTTTTGATATTGATACATAACTTTTTGTGTTACAGTGAGAAGGTTCTCCTAAAACAAGAGTCTGTATTGCTATCACACCTTTTTTATACAAATGATGCAGCTCAAAGTGCTGCACAAAGAAAGCATTTCAAATAAAAGCAACCTAAATCTGTACGATCAGCAAAACAATGCAATAAAGATGCCATAAATCGCAAATGTACCAAGAAATAACACACTGTACATTATGATTACTGTTAAAAAATTATTTTAAAAAAACAACAAAAAATTGGGAGAAAAGAATTGATTTGAAAAACACTTGAAACAAAGCAGGTTATAGTCTAGAAAAATCATAAAATCATTATTGCCTAAAAGCGAGAGTAAAATGAATTCTTTGCTTTTTTTAGGTAGCGAAGTAACTTCTCTAATAACAGTGCGTATTGAGTTCATAGTTTTTGGGGCATGATCAACAAATGGAAAACCCGGGTCTTTCAACAGCTGTTGTGGAACCTTTAATAAGATGGCAGAAAATGATCACATTGTTCTTGAGCGAAGCTTGGTCCTTATCCATTAAGCGCTTTAAACTGTAGAAGAAATACATTAAAAGTCAATTCTAAAAGTTCAAGCAGCCGAAGTAAAGAAGTAAGTAACCTCGCAGCTGGGTTTTTACAAATCTGAAGTCTTCCACTAGTTTCTTTGGACAGACCTGCAAAGACAACATAACAATAATCAAGACAGCTACAAACAAACAAAAGCTTGAGCTAATGTTTCTGGACCTCCTCATATCAAAAATCTTACATTTTATGAGATGGAGAATTTATATTTTTGACACCTTTTTATGTATTTTTGGCTCAACTCTAAATCTAAAGTAAGCTCAGACTTCATGCAACAGCCTCCAGTCTCCTGCAAGCATTTCTTTACAAGACTTTGTTTATAATTATTGCTAACAGCTAACAAAAAGGCAACATTTGGATTCTCCAAAACCTAAGTGTTACAAAGCCGATAAAAAAGATAAAAAACATTTTAATGCAGTAATCTAATGGTATGTCCTCTGCAATCAACAGAAATGGCACAATTGTGCAGCAGACAGTCATTGAGACCTTTCACAAGAAGGGTTAGTAGCAAAATTCATTGCTAAAAAAAGCTGGCCCTTCACAGAATGCTGCATCTAAGCAAGTTAATGAAAAGTTGAGTGAAAGGAAAAATTGTTTTAGAAAAAGGTGCCTAATTCCTGCCCACAATACCAAAAGTACCCAATTCTTAGTTAAGTGACTGGAATCTCTGTGCTTGGGTGGTCAGCAAACACAATCATAAAGCGGAGGATGAGAGACACCAGACCCAAAAATGCACAAAGCTGAAAGCAGCTGTGAAAGCAACCTGGGTGTCTTAAAACCTCAGCATAGCCACATCTCCTCCATGCCATGCTGCAGTGATGCAATAATTCGTGCAAAAGGAGCCCTGACCAAGTATTAAGCATATACTGTACATGGACAGACTTTTCAGTATTAAAAATAATTTTCCTTTTGGTGCCATATTCAGTAAATTAGAATATGTGTTCTGATAAAGCTTGTTCGGCAGATTAACTTTGAAAATAATATTTAAAGCTCCTTTTACACATACTTTTCATGAAGCTCACATTATGTATTAAAAGTGCTTTTTATTAGTCTGATTGTAATATTTTGAACTTAAATGTTCTGTGTCACAGTCTATTTTTCAACTTGCGTGCTACTAACTTTCCCTCACCCCTAAGAGGCGCTGGGGCTGCAGGCCGGAGGTTTGACAGGTGTACGTCGAGGTTTGACAGGTGTACGTCGTTGCCTCATCAGCTGGAGGACTATATGAGGGTTGTTCGCTGGCTCTTCTACGCACGAGTGTTTTGCCTACTGTGGTAGTGTTAACCTGGCCAGCCTTTCCAGAATTTTGGAAGATCCCCTTGGTTTGAGCCTTGATTAATTGTCTGTTTCTTCCCTTCGTCTTAGGCTGTTCAAGCCGAGCCGCCGAGCTGTGTTTCTTCCTCTGGAACTCACCTTCTGTCAAAATTGGATTCTGCTGTGCCTGGCAGCCGCCCTTGCGAGTCCTCCAGTCTGAAAGTGCAACCTGTCCACCCACCTTGCTTACCTGGAACATCGGAGCGATCCAGCCGGTTCTGCGCAGGCTCACGCCCCAGACTTGTACCCGTCTCTCCCCCCTGGTGGATCGATCGCCTCCTGAATAGTGAGCATAGATCTTGGCTTGATTTATCCGATCTGTTTCCTCAGCTCATCTCTGTCTTTCCCTTACAGCCTGACTCCTGACCACTCTGCTCACCTCGTTCCTGAAACTGAGAAATAAAACTTTAAATCTACGCTTCTCTGTCTGAGTGTCCTCTGCATGTGGGTCAAGTCGGCCTTAAAAACTATGACAGAACACTCAGGCCAGCCGGACCCTGCAGAGGCACTCCAGAGAACCGTTTCTGAGCACGGTCACCTCATCCAGGCTCATGGTTCGACCCTCCGCTCTCTCCTCGACCAGCAGCGGCAGGTTAGTCAGCAGTTGGAACAGCTCACAGCTTTAATGCAGCACACTCTGGGAGTTACGCCCGCCTCACCGCCGGAGGGTGCTGAGGCACCTCCGGAGTCCCAACAACTTCCTCATAGTCTGGATGTGGTTTGCCCTAGCCTGGAGAAGTTTTCCGGTGAGGTTGGTAGCTGCCAGGGGTCTCTGTTACAGTGTGCTCTCGTCTTTAATAGGTCCCCACAGTCATTTCCCCATGACGACGTGAGAATTTCCTATGTGCTGGGCCTGCTCACCGGCAGAGCACTGCGGTGGGCTGAGGCTAAGTTTTCAAATCCCAACAGTTTTGGCTGTACCTATGACGAGTTCATTAAAGATTTTAGGTTGACATTTGACATTGACATGGACCATTCTAGTGTGGCTCGCCGTTTGCGAGCGTTAAAGCAGCATGGCCGACCTCTGACGGAGTTCACTATTGATTTCTGCATGCTGGCAGTTGCATCGGGTTGGAACTCCAGCGCTCTAAAATCTAACTTTTTCCAGACCCTAGATGAGAGTTTGAAAGACGAGCTCACCCTTCTGGAGGAGCCCGAGGAGCTGGATGATTACATAAATCTGGCCGTACACCTGGACAACCGGATGAGGGAGAGGAGGTGGACCCGCTCTGAGCGGTCCGCCGTTAGACCGCATCTCGTCTCTCCTCCGTTGTGTCTGTCCCAGCCGGTGCAACCCCCGAGCCAGCCGGAGCCCGAGCCCATGCAGTTGTGGAGGGCACAGCTTCCCGATGACGTGCGGCAGCGTCACAGGGAGGCCGGGCAATGCTTTTACTGTGGATCCGCAGAGCACTTGATTTCTGTTTGCCCGGTCCGGCCAAAAGGGCGTGTCCGCCGGTTTTGAAGGGGCACCCGGCGGACCGACAACCATCCTTCCCCTCCCGCTTCACTTTACCAGCTACGTTGCTGTTTGACCGACGTACAATTCCTTTGTCTACCTTATTAGATTCAGGCTGTGAGCTAGACCTGATAGATCAGGGTTCTGGGCTTTGGATGGTCAGACACTCCATTGTATTACACACAGAACTGAACCTGTAGAATTAGTGTTATCAGGGAATCACAGAGAACGCGTTATATTATTTGTTTTTCCCATTTCCCAGGCCTCGTTAGTCCTGGGTTTCCCGTGGCTACAGCACCACAATCCTCATCTAAATTGGACTGATTTAAGAGTCGAGTCCTGGTCACCCCGGTGTTTATCTACCTGTTTACAATCAGCTGTTACTCCTAGATTGTCTGAGGAGAGGGTGGAGGACGAGCCACCAGATCTCACCCAGGTGCCGCACGAATACCATGACCTTAGCTCCGTTTTCAGTAAGACACGGGTCCTTTCTCTACCACCTCACCGCCCCTATGATTGCGCAATCGACCTCCTGCGGGCGCCCCATTGCCCTCCGACCGGTTATATAAGATCTCCCGGCTCGAGAGGGGGGCAATGGAGAAATATATTGGAGAGTCGCTCGTCGCCGGCATCATTCGGCCATCCTCGTCCCCGCTCGGTGTGGGTTTTTTCTTTGTCGGTAAAAAGGACGGCTCCCTACGCCCCTGCATCGACTATAGGGGGCTTAATGCCATTACTGTCAAGCATAGGTACCCGTTACCTCTCTCTCATCTGTTTTCGAGCCTGTTCATGGGGCTACTATTTTTACCAAGCTCGACCTTAGAAATGCATATCATTTAGTTAGGATCCGCCAGGGGGATGAGTGGAAGACAGCGTTCAAAACCCCACTTGGGCACTTTGAATATTTGGTGATGCCGTTTGGATTGTGCACCTGCAGTTTTTCAGACTCTTGTAAATGACGTCTTAAGAGATTTTTTGGATGTATTTGTATATCTGGATGACATCTTGATTTTTCCCAGAACTGTTGAAGAGCACCGCCGTCATGTCTGCTTGGTCCTGCAGTGCCTCCTGGAAAACCAACTATTCATCAAGGCAGAGAAGTGCCAATTCCACCGAACCTCCATCAGCTTTTTAGGTTTTATCCTTGAAAGTGGGCAGGTTCACGCTGATCCGGACAAAGTGAAGGCTGTTGAGAACTGGCCAACCACTCGAAAGCAGTTACAACGCTTTTTGGTGTTCGCTAATTTCTATAGGAGGTTTATCCAGAACTACAGCCGCATCGCCAGCGCCCTGACAGCACTGACATCCACCAGGGTTCCCTTCACCTGGTCTCCCGAAGCTGAGGCACCTTTCAGCCTGCTGAAGAACAAGTTCGCTCAAGCTCCAGTTCTCATCCACCCTGATCCTGGAATGCAGTTCACCTTGGAAGTGGATGCTTCTGACACTGGGGTGGGAGCGGTGCTCTCCCAGCGTCAGAGCCAGGACGGCAAGCTTCATCCCTGCGCCTTCTTCTCCTGTCGTCTGGGGCCTGCGGAAAGGAATTATGATGTCGGGGACAGGGAGTTGCTGGCCATTAAGCTCGCTTTGGAGGAGTGGCGGCATTGGCTGGAGGGGTCTGAGCCGCCTGTGCTGGTTTGGACCGATCATAAGAATCTGTCATATATCCAGTCAGCCAAACGTTTAAATCCCCGTCAGTCACGTTAGTCTCTTTTTTTTTTTCTTGATTTAACTTATTAATTTCTTACAGACCTGGCACTAAAAACGTTAAGCCCGATGCTCTGTCTTGGCAATTCACGTCTGACGACTCTGAGAAGGAGGCCGCACCCATCCTGCCTCCCGGCTGCACCATAGGAGCCGTAACCTGGGAGATAGAGGACTGCGTGCGACAGGCCCTCCTTGCTGACCCGGGCCCGGGGATCTTGGCTTGATTTATCCGATCTGTTTCCTCAGCTCATCTCTGTCTTTCCGTTACAGCGTGACTCCTGACCACTCTGCTCACCTCGTTTCTGAAACTGAGAAATAAAACTTTAAATGTACGCTTCTCTGTCTGAGTGTCCTCTGCATGTGGATCAAGTCAGCCTTAAAAACTATGACATTCTGTTTTCATTAAGTGTAGCAGAAAATCTTCAAAATTAACAAAAAAAAATAAATGCTTATAAACATCTGTGTGTAATTAAACTATATAATGTGTGTTACTTAATGAATTGAGTTATTGACATAAATGAGTGTTTTAGAATTATCTAAATTTATATATAAATATATACATTATCCTATGCAAATTTTCTGGGAATCTACATTTTGGGAGATAAAATAATCAGAATGAACAGAAAAAATTCTTGAATGTCACTCTATATAATGCATCAATTTAATGCATGTTTCAATTGTTTCATTTAATTATTTAATTGATCGATAGTCATTCAATAACACTTGCCAGTTATTCCAAAACCATATCTAAAGTTTCTCTTGAAACTCCTGTTTTTAAAATCTTTTTCCTTAAACCATAAAATTACAGCAGCTGTGACAACAATAATGACTTGAAGACAAATAAAACCAGCTAAGGGGACAAAGAGGGCTAAAGAAAAAGGATAAACCCTCTGAAAATGTTTTATTCACAACAGAATGCCAGAGAGGGAAATACAATCCATGGCGTGTTTTCATTCGGTCAATTGTGAATATGAACACCGAGATTTGGTGTCAGACTGGGCGTGCCAGCTTACAACTTCCACACCCTCAACTGCCCTCACCCCCACCCGGAAACTACCACTTCCTCCCCTGTTTATCTCAATTCTCTTGTTTTATTCTCATGAGCTCTTCCACAAACTCATATGTCAAGCCATGTACGAGTTTATCAATACTTTTGAAACCATACTAAGGAAAACAGCTGACGTAATTCTTTTTCAGTTTTAGAGCCATGTCTTTCTTGTTTTTTGGGGGTTTTTTGTTACGCACAAAGCAGTCAAATTAGGTTGAGCTTGTTTTTGTGGGTGTGTATACAGTTGCCCTTTTTTTTTTTTCGCAGCAGGACGCATGACATAAATCACAAGTTTGTTTTAAGCTAGAGGGAACCTGTAACCAAAACAAACTTTTTTTGCAGACTGGGTTTAGTGAGTCAGGGACGACGCTGCGGACGTTCCTCTCCTGCAGGAGCCAGTAACTGATGGAAGATGACGAGCATCTCCCGGTTCAGCCAAGTCTCTCGTAGGTGGTTGTTAAATGACATGGAGACATTCATTTTCACCTCGGGGTGTGAATTTTCTTTGTGTGTCAGTGATGGTTTGAGAAACTCCCCGTAAAGTGATATCATGCCGCGTTTTAGTGCCCCACTTTTCAAACGAGAAGAAAAGTGGAGGAGTTATAGGTGAAGACACTGAGATATTTTCTTTCCTGTTTGTACTTGGCAGATCTAGGAGATAATCACTGTTGAGTTACTGTGCTTTTTACACACAGGCATGATTGCAGTGTGAGCCAGCCAGCAATCAGGTTCTGCTATAAATAACATGACTAATCAACTTAATTAACACATACATTTCAGGAGCACTGTTGGCAGGAGGCTTGATTCTTTAACCTTGTTTCTTTTTACATCAGCTGAACCACTGTCAAAGTGTTCTACCAGTCTTAAATTTTCTCTCAAAATGAGCATATGATTGAAAAAGCAGGTATGAAGCATGCCTTGTATTCACAGCCGATTAACATCAATAATTTCTGCCATCATCTTCTTCTTTTTTCACTCTAATTAACCAACGTGGGGATATTGTTTTACATGTGGAGTACACAAGCCTTCAGGTGTAATCGTTTCCAGACAAAAGTAAAATAAGCACAATGACATCTCTGACAATGTGCACAACACACATCCAGTGGTTTTTGCGGTGCGTGACCATGCATTGACACGTGTTTAAACAATACATTTCAACAATAGTTGGAATGCTGTAATGAGAATATCAGTATGCAGACAAATTAAATTGCTGTTGTGTTCAGAGGGAAAAGCTGGATAGTACAGTTTTAGGGGAATTTCCATGTTTTTCCTTTAGATCTGAAACATTATGTTCAGGCAGCTGCTTTTATGGTTTCCCAGTGGAGCACACATGCACACATATAAATGCTAAATTATAAAAATAAATGTGTTTATGAAAACTTAACAACGTAACAGAAAACAAAGTTCCTACTTAGAAAGGAATGTGTCTTAAATGGGCAAGAAAAAAACAGAAGTCGATGTTTTCTGTTTTGCTGAATTTTGTATTGTGGCAGCTGAAAGACTGATCATTACATTTTATGAGCTCCAAAGCAGTAAATTCATAAAGTGAGAGAAAAACTTTCTGTAATTTCTTTCCTCCCTCTAACTGCACTGAAATATGTTATGGACCAACTTATCAACAAATTACATTGTTATCAGCTTGAGTTGCTACTAGTGGGCGACACCACCAATTAGTGAGTGTACTTTGTAGTTACAAGTCAGAAAATGAGAGCCATTGTTTAATTTTTGTGCTTTGCAATTTGTCAGGAGCACAAATAATCATTTCTTTTCCATCAACTTGTACGAGGTTTGCAGCAGCCATGTTGAATCTGATTTTTGGCTTGGTGCCAACTTCAGTGAGAGATCTACTTGTTTTTTCTGACCTGAAAAAAGTTTGTCTTCTGGGTTCAAATGGGACAGACCATTACTGAAGACTGTTGCTGTATGTGTCAACTCAGATATACTGTATCTTTACAAATATAAGGCTGTCCTGCAGAAACTCCTGCTGGGGAAAAAGATCTGTTGCTGTCAAGAAAAACAGATACAGCAGAGTCTGGAACATCGTTGGTGTGTGAGCTAAATGGGACACGACCACAATACTAATGTAGACCATGTTGGATTTTGTGATTTTATAAAAATCTTGGGTCTAATGTTATTTTTTTGGCTAAGTTATAGCATAACTTTAGTATAACATTACTGTGATTTCACCCTCCCTAACAAAAATAAAGGGCATCTGTAGTAAGGAGTTGCAGTGGTAGTCTTTCAAATGAAAGGACCACCTTAAAGTGTCTGGAAAGTACACTTCTTTCCATAAACAAAAAAGCTCAATTTTACTTCAGAAGACAGTGTATGTCTTACAAATCATATATTTCACAAAGGTCCAGATAAATGTGTCATGACTTACTAAGCAGACAGAAAGAAGAGGCAGCTGCACATTTATGAGGCTTATTAAAATTGCCCTGGTGCTGTAATGCCATGTTGACTTCACTGTGAAGCATGCTTTTGTCTGAAAAAACAAGGCATGTTTATTTAGAGGAATGCCACAGTCTGACCCCAGACAGGAACCAAAGGAGGACATTTGGCTGCTCAAACATCACCACAGACAAAACATCTCATGCAGCAAAAGGCTTGCAGTGTTTCTTGTCACTTCACAGAGCCACATAAATTGTGCTTTTAAACATGGATGTCTCTATTAAAACACACTGACAGCCAAGA
Organism: Girardinichthys multiradiatus; assembly: GCF_021462225.1. Classification (NCBI taxonomy): domain Eukaryota; kingdom Metazoa; phylum Chordata; class Actinopteri; order Cyprinodontiformes; family Goodeidae; genus Girardinichthys; species Girardinichthys multiradiatus. The sequence continues at coordinate 23,709,148 of NC_061800.1, read as the reverse complement.
TAAAGGTAGGTCAGCACCTTTATTCATTCTCAGGAATCAAAATAAGCTCTCATTATCTGCAATTGGTCTCAAAGGGCTGTCGCGAAGTCATTTATTATCCATATAGGAAAAATGGGAGGTTTCAACAGGAAACTATAATAAACATGACCAAAAGTAGATTTCTAGCCATACTGCAACTCTTTACACAAAGTGTGCTGAATATGAAGTGATAGAAAACAAACTTTGCCAATTAAACAGTGGTTGAAATAAGTAACGTTTTGGAAATTGGCTTATAATAATCCTGGTAATAAGTCTAAACCCATCACTGAGTACCTTTAAAATGCCTGATTGATACGAGTTTAATGACTCAGCCAAGTGGTTTGTATGGACTTGTGTGCGTCCCAAAGCTTTTTAGCAGCTGTCTTCTCTTCCTTGACACTCCTCTGAAGTTTCGATATTGATTCTGACATGAGTGTGCTGTTTGGATGATTGAGTGGAGACTGAACCTGAGGCTGAACATCAGGCTGAACTCTCAAAGCTGACAGGATGCTGGATGAATAAGGTGATGTCTAAGCACTGGAAACAAAGCCCGGGCACGAAGTGTGGTATAAATCAGCAGACTAAATATGGGGCCTGAACAGTGATGGGTCTCCTGCTGGAATCGTCACATTTGTGGATCTTGAAGCAATTAGGAGGTTTCAAAAGAAAAACCACCATGGAGTGCTAAACGATGAAGAGGACATCCTATAATTCACAGAACATGGGAACCTTATTTAGTGAATTTGTGTGTAAGCACAGTTTTCTTTATATATCAGTGTTAGAAATATAGTCAAGCAATCTGTCCATATAGAGCTCCAGCAAACACTGAGCTACTGTAGTCCTTTGTGTGTTTGAGCCTTGCATATTTATACAGTTATTGGGATAAAATTCAGGCAGCATAGTGGTGTGGTTATTGTTGTAACGTCATGGCAGCAAGTTCTAAGGATAAAATATCAGTTTGTGGAGACCTCCCCCAACCCCAATTGGTTTCACTTGGGGTACTTAGGTTTCCTCCCACAATCCAGAAATATGCACGTTGGGTGAATTAGGGGTTCTCAGTTTACTTTGTAAGTGTGTGAATGCATGGATGTTTGTCTTTGTGTTACCCTCATGATGGATTGGCAAAGTGTCCAGGGTGTAGCTGCCTCTAACCCAATATCATCCCTCAACTCTAAACAGGACAGGCAGAGGTTTGGATAATAGATTTAAAAAACAGTGCTTTAGTATTTATTTACCTTTTAATCATTATATGAAATGAACTGAAATTGTAAAGCTATGTGTTGACAATTACAGCACATATGAAACAATTTCACTGTATAAACCAAAGCCCAAACATTTAAGGATCACTTTGTGTTTGACTGAATTACAACAAAAATGCTTCCTTTAGGTTGTGTTTATGCTCTGCGTATTTGTATTTTAGGACAGAAACACAAAAAACTGCAAAAACAGTTTACCAATGTGTTTCTTCTGAATTTAAGTATTTATGTTTTGGAGTGGCTCATCCAGAGTCCGGACATTAATCAGATAATAAATCAGTCTAGGGAGCTAAAGATTAAGGTGATGGCAAGGAGGCCTTCCAACCTCAGAGACTTGGAGCTCATCCCTAAGGTTAAATCAACAAAATACCAGTGGAAACAATCACAAAAATCTGCAATTATAAATAGGATTTGATTGATGTAAGGACTCTAAAGACATTTTCATTGATTATTGAGAAGGGTAGAAATAAATTATAGTATTTAAAATTGATGTTCTTAAGACATAAGAAATAATACCATGCCATTCAATGGATTCAGGCATCTAGACGTTTGAACTTGCGGAAGTTCAAATGTAGCATCAGAATGGGAAAGAAAAATAATTTAGGTCTCTGAACATGATACAGTTGTTGGTACTAGACAGACTGGTCTGATTATTTCAGAAGCTGCTGATCTACAGAGACTTTAACACACAACCATCTCTCTGGTTTAAAGGGTATGGTCCAAAAAGAGAAAAAATCCATTAAATATCCTGTGAGAAGGTGAATGTTTTCTTGATGTCAGAGGAGGATGAGCAGACTGGTTTGAGATGACAGAAAGGCAACAGTAGCTCAAATTACAAACAAGGTGTGCAAATGATCCTCTCCAACCGCACGACACGTTGAATCTTGAAGCAGATGAGCTACAGCAGTGGAGGACCACTCTGAATCTCACTCCTGTTGGCTAAGAACAGGAAAAGTAGGCTACTTTTCACACAGACTCACCAAAATGGACAATACCAGATTGGAAGTGTTGCCCGGTTGGATGTGTCATGATTACAGCTGCAACACTCAGATGGTATGGTCAGAATTTGACATAAATATGATTTATAAAGACAGTTCAGGCTTAAAGTGGTGTAATGGTGTAGGGGATATTTGTCTGGTGCACTTTGAGTCTCAACTTGGATTGTTTAAAGCTTCTAATGGCTATTTTCTGCAGAATGCTGCAAAGCTAAAATCCCTAGTTCCTTGAACATGACAATGAGTTTGCAGTACTCCTGTGGCCTCCAAAGTCACCAAATATTAGTATAAAAGAGCCCCTCTGGAACCTGGAATGGAGCAAGAGATTAGCATCATGGATGTGCAGCTAACCAATCTGCATCATATTTATAGCCATTATTATGCTATTACATCAATATGGACCAAAACTAATAACTTAGAAACGAGAATCATTTGCTTACTTACTGATTTCATTGTATGTTCTGATTTGGTATTTAATTACAGATAGTTCTTTTATTTGTTTGTCTGTGATTGCAGATAAGCATCAGCATTTCTGTCCATAGCCACAACAAGCAAAAAAAAACAATATTGCCTGTGTCCCAGTAGGCTTATCCACTGGGTTCACAGCGTTCACTGCTAAACTTTAATTATGTTTCATTGATTGTTTAGCTGTTGTTTTCTGCTGGATGAGCTCTCTTAAACCTTGGAAAAATAAAAATAAATAAAATGTAAAATGACCAAAGCCCAGTCTTCCGAAGAGTCCTTTTGAGATTTCTAATTCACTTATTGTTTGAAACAGAAGCGGCTCTTAAAGACATATAATCCTGATCGAAGCAATGTGAACTACAGCGTTAAAACTCTTACTGCTGATGCATCCCAGCTCACTTAAAAAATCTGTCTTCATTGTATTGAAATCAGGATATGTTAAATAAGGCATGTCTTTGTAAAGGTCTGGGTAGTGTTGTGTTGCTTGATCCAAAATTCAGTTCAGTTGTCTTAAAAACCTTTTTTTTTTTTTTTTTCCTTTAGACTAAACATCTGTCCAACATCTGGCTGCAGATGTTGTCCTATCCTGCTGACAGTAGTGGAGCGCTAAACTAACCCAGACCATGAGGCTTTCTTCATATGCTCACCAAAAACTCCTGAGCACAAACAGCTGCTGATTTCTCCTTTTATTTCATTAATTATTTAAAGCCTTTTGTGCCACCATGCCTATTCCCTTAGCACATGGAGCAAAGTAAGCTCCGACTATAGGAAAAGTTATTTCCATGCCTGGAAATGGTCCAGAAACAACATCACAGTTTCATTTACCACACAGGTGTGTTTGACTCGAGATCATCAAAGAAAAGTGTGTAAAATTTCAAAGTGTGCTCCTGCTGAGGAAAATGGAAAAGAATCAATGTGCTATAAATTACTCCCCACTTCGGCAAATCCTTTCTGTTTCATAATTCATTCATGTTATCTTGTCTCAGTGAAAGATAGAGGCCATTATTGTGAAATGAGAAACAAAAGAACCCCACTCCATTAACAGAATTTATGCTCAATTACCTGTGCTTATTAAATCAAACCAAAGTAGATAGCCGGTCATTAAGTAATTGTTAAATGATAGAAAATCTGATTTAGGGAAAACAAGAGCTGATAATGGAATAATTCCCAGTTCCCAGATTTGGTACATGAGGCCATTTGAATGTTATATTTTCTGTTCCTTTGGTTTGGAGAGGATAAAGCACATTCTCTAAGCTCCAGTAAACATAAAACTGCAATTATAGTTAGAGATGATAAACTAGGAGACTTTTAGCCTGCTCCTCCGAAGCTGGTTCAGCATTTTAACTACACTGTGTTTGGGTTAGGTCAGAAAAGGTTCTCAGTGGTAGGTTTGATACATCTTCATGTGTAACATCTGAAAGCAGAAGAATTTAATTAGAGCTGGCAAAGTTTGACAGAAAGCATGGCAGTTCGTAACATAAGTGCATTCCAGAGGAAATATAAACCATTTAGCTATAAAGAAGCCCTACTTTCCACCCTTACACACACAGACTCCCTGCAATGGCATAAAAAAATATCTTTAGACAAAATGTAATTTTTTGCCAGATTCCATCAGCCTAATGAGGGCTTTTTTTCATACAGTACTTACAATTGCAACAATTATAGTTACAGTAAAACAAAAATCAACCATAGTTTACATGTGCCATTTGAAGCATTTAGTTCAATCAATTTTGATGATTATGGTCTACAGCTAACGAAGGCTGAAAATTCTGTTTCTAAGAAATTTTAAACATTACATAAGACCAATTGAAAAAGGGATTTTAATACAGAAATTTTAAGTTATTACCATGTTATTGCCTACAGATTATTGTTTCCAAGCAAGGTATTGGAAAGTTAAGAGGAAGGAAAAGTGTGGTAGAATTAGGTGCACGAACAAGGATAATCATAGCCTTGAGAGGATTGTGAAGTTAAGTTTATTCAAGAGTGTTGGGGAGATTCACAAGATGTGAACAGTGGATGGCACAGGTTTGTAGAAGGTTCTTTAGGTGCTGTTCAGTGTGAGCTCGGAGCAAAACAGGAATGAGTTCGATGTGCAGATGCTTACATTGGAGGGTGGACAGGGTACGCTTGCGGCCTGGTCCAGGAGGCGAAGGTAGCAGGAAACTGCCAGTTAGATGCAAATCCAAACGAAGACAGTAGATAGGCGAGGCACTGGATACCACTGGTTTTATCTGAGATACGTGGAATGTAGGATGAATTCAAAGACTAGCAGGTAGCCGAAGGCGAACAGCAGAGGGACTAATCACAGTCTCAATCTCATAGGGACCGATGAAACTAGGCGAAAGCTTCCTAGACATGGATTTAAGGGGTATATCACGTGCTGACAACCATACCTTCTGTCCAGGCTGGTATTCAGGTGCATGCCTGTGTTTCCGGTCAGCGAAACGTTTGTTTTGGTCAGCAGTGTGGTGCAAGGTTTGGATAGTTAAGTTCCAGATGGATCTGCAGTGGCGGACGTGTTGGTGGACTGATGAAACTGATATTCTTTTCTCTTCAAAAGGTGAACGTCCAGTAGATGAAGAAATGTGTGAATTTAATGCATACTCAACCCAAGGTAGGTATGAGCACCAATCTGAGGGGTTTGTGGATGTGAGACATCGTAAGGTGGATTCCAGTTGCTGATTTAATCTTTCGGTTTGACCATTAGACTGAGGGTGATAACCTGAGATCAATGAAACCTTAGCTCCTAGAGCTAAACAAAACTGTTTCCAAACCTGCGAGATGAACTGTGGGCCTCGGTCGGATAAAATGTCCTGAGGGATACCATGAAGACGAAACACATGTTTAGTGAGTAGTTTGGCTGTCTGCAGGGCTGACGGAAGCTTCCTGAGGGGAATGAGATGACACACCTTAGAAAAACGATCCACAATTGTGAGAACTGTTGTCATACCTGAGGAAAGGGGAAGTCCAGCAACGAAATCCAATCCTATATGAGACCAAGGTCGATTTGGGATGCTGAGGGGTTGGAGAAGACCTGCGGGTGACTGGTTACTGGACTTATTTCTGGCACAAATTGCACAAGCCTGCACAAACTCTTTCACATCTTTATGTAGCGAGGGCCACCACAACCTCCTTTGAACTAGAAAAATAGTTCTACTTACACCAGGATAGGCAGAAAATGTTGCTGTGTGTAACCAATTGATTAGTCGGGAACGTACTTTAGATGGAACATAGATGCGGTTTGGCGGTCCATTGCCAGGGTCAGGTTCTTGTTGTTGGGCCCTAAGAACAGTGTCCTCCATCTCCCACCTGAGTGCTCCAATCGTCCAACTGGGTGGCAGGATGGGAGCTAGTTCCTTCATGGAATCATCAGTGGCAAACTGTCTGGAGAGGGCATCCAGCTTAGTGTTCTTAGGTCCGGGTCTGAAAGAAATGCATAAGTCAAAACGAGAGAAAAATAAAGACCACCGAGACTGGCGTGGGTTAAGTCTTTTAGCTGACTGGAGGTAGGCCAAGTTCTAATGATCGGTCCAGACTTGGATGGAATGCTCAGCCCCTATCAAGCCAGTGGCGCCACTCCTCAAGGGCCAGTTTAGTTCCTAGCAGTTCTCTGTCACCCACGTCATAGTTTCTCTGTATTACGGAACCTGCAGGGGAAAAAAAGCACAAGGATGAAGTCTCCCATCTTCTGAGTTATGTGATAACACTGCCCCAACTCCAATGTCAGAGGCGTCGACCTCCAGGATGAACTGTCTTGAGGATTCCGGATGGACTAAGATGAGGGCTTGGGAGAACTTTTCTTTGAGAGCTTGGAAAGCTGCTTCAGCTTCAGATGACCAGGAAAATGAGGACTTAGAGGAAGTTAGTGCAGTCATAGGTGCAGCACTGAGACTGTAATCCTTAATGAAACATCTGTGAAAATTTGCAAAAACCAAAAAACGTTGTAATGATTTGCGAGAATCAGGCACCGGCCATTCCAGTACTGCCTTTATTTTCTCTGGATCAGAACGTACCTGTCCACCCTCAAGGATGTAGCCCAGAAATGTGATGGAAGACTGATGAAACTCACACTTCTCGGCTTTAACAAACAAGCGGTTCTCCAAAAGGCGCTGCAGTACTTGTCGAACGTGCCTACGGTGCTCCTGAACGTCCTTCGAGTAGATCAATATGTCATCCAAGTATACAAAAACAGAAATGTTCAAAATGTCTCTGAGCACGTCGTTGACTAAAGCCTGGAACACAGCAGGAGCATTACATAGTCCAAAGGGCATGACCAAGTATTCAAAATGGCCTAACGGCGTCTTGAAAGCCGTCTTCCACTCATCCCCCTGGCGGATCCTGACCAGATGGTAAGCATTACGGAGATCTAACTTAAAGAAAATAGTGGCACCATAAACCGGTTTGAAAGCTGAGGTGAGGAAGTAGGTACTTATTTTTAACGGTGATTTGGTTTAAACCCCTATAATCAATGCAAGGACGTAAAGAACCGTCCTTCTTACCTACAAAGAAAAAGCCTGCCCCAAGTAGTGAGGATGAGGGCCGAATAATACCCGCAGACAAGGAGTCATGTATATAGTTCTCCATACACTTTTGCTCTTGACGGGAGATGTTATAAAGTCTGCTAGTGGGCAGAGGTGCACTGGGAAGAAGGTTGATCGCGCAATCATAGGGTCTGTGAGGTGGTAGGGACAGGGCCTTATTTTTACTAAAGACTCTTTAAAAACTAAAGAATCTTTAAAAAAAGAAACTGCTTAGTCAATCACTTAACCTGGATGGTATTAAATTGACCTCCGGTAATAAAGTAAAAAACCTTGGTGTTATTTTTGACCAGGACATGTCATTTAAATCCCATATTAAACAGGTTTCTAGGATTTCCTTTTTTCACCTCCGGAACATTGCCAAAATTAGACATATCCTGTCCAGGAGTGACGCTGAAAAACTACTCCATGCATTTGTTACTTCAAGACTAGACTATTGTAATTCTTTACTATCAGGATGTCCACAAAATGCAGTTAAAAGCCTTCAGCTGATATCTCTTAAAAAGAGAGATGATATTTCCCCTAATTTTAGCTTCCCTTCATTGGCTCCCTGTTAAATCCAGAATAAAATTTAAAATTCTCCTCCTCACATATAAAGCCCTTAATGATCTAGCTCCATCATACATCAGAGATCTGATTGTTCCATATGTTCCTAACAGAGCACTTCGTTCTCAGACTGCACGTTTACTGGTGGTTCCTAGAGTCTCTGGATGTAGAATGGGAGGCAGATCCTTTAGTTATCAGGCTCCTCTCCTGTGGAACCAGCTCCCATTTTAGTCCATGAGGCAGACACCCTGTCTACTTTTAAGGCTAGGCTTAAAACTTTCCTTTTTAATAAAGCTTATAGTTGGAGTGGCTTAGGTTATCCTGAGCTCTCTCTGTAGTTGTGCTGCTATAGGCTTAGGCCGCTGGAGGACATAATGACCACATTCACCCTCTTCGCTACTTTCTCACACTACTCTCCAGTTTTGCATTATTTGCTGTTATTTCAGCTTCTAACTTTATGTTCTCTCTCTTTTCTCTTCCTAGAAGCTACACCTGGCTTGACTCTGTGTCTACCTGTGACACGTTTCTGGAGGGGGGGCATCGTCCAAGCTTCTGCTGGCAACAGCTTAATGCTCACCTTCTACAGATGATTCACTTGGCCCTGTCTTTCAGTGTTTAACCCTTTCTTTCTCCTAGACATGGCAATTGACTGAGCTTTTAGTGTGACTAACTATGTGCTTTCTTTCAGACTCTGACCTTGAAAACTGGCTCAGAGTTTATCTTTTCTTTCTTTCTAAATGAAACGACTAAAGGAGCTACATCCATTAACATTTACTTTTCCTTCCCATAGAAAGTACTCCTGGATCAGTGCTTCTGTGTTCTTTTTGTGTCTCTGCTCTGTTCTCTCAAACCCCCAGTCGGTCGTGGCAGATGGCAGCTCACACTGAGTCTGGTTCTGCTGGAGGTTTCTTCCTGTTAAAAGGGAGTTTTTCCTCTCCACTGTCGCTACATGCATGCTCAGTATGAGGGATTGCTGCAAAGTCAACGCCAGTGACTGTCCACTGTCTCTACATGCTCATCCAGGAGGAATGACTGCTACAAGTCACTGACTGGATACAATCTGCTGGGTTTCCTTAGATAGAAAAACTTTTTATCCAATTTGAATAAATAACTGAATCTGACTGCACTGTTCAATGGTTAGGATTAATTGGAATGTATGTACCTGACTTTTTTGAAGTGCCTTGAGATGACGTGTTGTGAATTTGTGCTATATAAATAAACTTAATTGAATTGAATTGAGTTGAATTGAATCAGTCCTGTCAAGGGGTTCTGTCTTTCGTCTAATTTATGTAGTGTTTTGATTGCATTTCATATGCATAATCTTGCATACTCCAAAGCTAGTTTGCATTTAATCAAACTGACACACGGCGTTTTGCAGCACATGGGTTTAATTAGGACCCATAACTCTTTCTTTAGGATCCACTTGCATGGTGATAACTTTCAAAAGCAAATGAGCCTTCAGTACCCTAACTACAAAGCGTTGTGTATTCACTGAGTAAGCAAGTAAAGGATGACCTGTAAAAAGCCTTTGGAAGGTATTGACAGGGTCAAATGAGAAGGGCTGCTTAGGGAAAATGATTCACAACAAAAAAGGAGAGGAAGGCCAGTGCACACTGGGAGTGCTACAAGATCAAGGTTGTGTCTGGGAAGAAGAAAAAAAACTGGAGGGGTATCATTAGCAGGTCACTCTCTTAGTTTGACCTTCGAAATTCCCTGCACAACTTCCCCATCAGAGTGACCTGAAGCAGTGTGGCAGAACTGTGACACTAGCTCTGCAAGAAGCAAATGCCTTCCTTGTTTTAGCAGTGCAAACCTTTAGCACAGCTTGTCAGTGAAATATACTGCCTCAAGGGTTTTAGAGATGTGACTAAATCCTTTGGAAAAGATTGAAAATATGTTGGTAAAGGGTAACAAAACAAAAAAGGAAAGGAAGTTGTATTGCTTAAGCATATTAGAATGATCTTCTTGAGATTTTACCACATTCATCATCTGTCAGATTCTTTTAAAGGGGAGGTAAGATGCAACTTATATGGAGGAAAGGAGACAGGGGGGGTAAGAGGTTGCTCGTCCTTAGCAGGGCTACACAGGACAAAAACTAGGAACGCACACATTCAGACCTGAGGGCAATTTAGAGAGACCAACTAACGTAACATGCACGTTGTTGGACTGCGGAAGCAGGCCGGAGTACCCAGAGAAAAACACACACAAACACAGCCTGTAGATTGAGGCCAGGACCTTCATGCTAAAAGGCAACAGTGCCAACAACCGTTAGAAAATAAGAAATCATAAACTAAACTGCATCAAACTAAAGAAGTCTTTGTAAGGGGAAATTTGCATTGTTCTTTTCAAAAGCGGAAAACAGTATGTTTCTGCTCTTTTGCTGTTGTGTGCGTCAGTAACTGAATAATGTTTTATCTTTTCCTCTAAATTTCAGCAACTGAACCGTGACTGGACTAAAGTTTAGTATACATTTCACATGACAGCTAGAATACACCACAGAAAGTGATACTTACTGTATTTACTTTTTTATAGCAGAAGCTTGATGCTTTTCGTGTTTATTTTGAACTCAATAACTCAGGCTTAGCAGCAAAAAATTTTCTAAACCACATTCCATCAACATTAAACCCTTCAGATGTTGCATTAATCATAGTGGGTTATTGCAGTATTTTATTTATTGAAAATTCCAAGAAATACTAATGTATATTTTGACAAAAAAACATTGAGACAAAACGTTTTTTCTCTGTTTATTATATAACAAAACACATACTACACATTTCAATGAAAAGGGAATGCTTGGCGTCTTGGAAAGACATTTTTGCGTCTGCTTTCTTTTCAAAATGTATACAAGTGTAACACAAAACCCACTATGACATCATATAAAAATAATAAAGTGAATAAAATTTGTCTCTCAAAGCTAATAATACATAAAACATCCCTTGGTGTCAAACTTTTGGTTCTTCCACAGATGCAGACTCAAATCTGAATTAATACATTGACATTTATGCAATTTGGTCTCAAACAGACACATTCCAATGCTGCATGCAACATCTGCAGCCCCCATTACAGGAAGAAAGCTTTCCATTTATATTATTAGCTCAAAAAATGCGAGCTGTCTGTGACATGGAAGGATTATTAACCCATTGACATGTGTAACTGCCACCACTTTCAATGATATAATTTACTGACATAGCAAAACATACTGTATTATGTAATAAATGTGTATTCAGTAACATCAGTAGTCTCAGTGGAAGCCTACAGATTAGAATGGAAACATTTACATCCAAAAGAAACAAGGGGGGTAAAAAGAAAGTTCTGAATTTTTGAAGTGAGGTTCTGCTAAAAGTTTATAAGGAGTTAATATCTGAACTCTCTTATCATCTTAATTTAGTATAAATCCAGATTAGCATGGAGCTAATAGCTAGTATAGGAGGGACCAAGACCAAAACGCACCTTTAATATCTTAGAATATCTTCAGTCTCAAAAATGCCATAGCAGTTCATGATTATTTTAAATGTTTAAACTGTTGTGTTTGCATTGAGCCTTATGTGCAAAAACTGAGAATGGAAGGTCAAAAGGATTTTGGTACAAAAAGCAAAAATATCATGGTGAAATAGGTGAACAGAAATTTATTAATTTATTTACAGTCTTACTTTTCAATCAGATAGTGTTACGACACTTGCATAAGCTTATGTGACATTTTTTTAGATTGGAGTTTAAAGAATTTAAAGTCCACCTTTGTTTTAGCAACCTTTTGAGCTATAGCTTTTGGCTTTAGTCTTGAGGACCAAATAATCTGGATTTACACTAAATGAGGATACCGATAGAGTTACTGCAAGCTAGAATGAACTCCTTATAACAGAACCTTAGGTCAAAAAACAGCATACCTTCAAGCTAGGATAGTAGGCCAAGGTATTGGCAATCTAACCTAAGCTAAGCAAGCTAGTAGAAGCTCTGTTGCTTCATAATCAATTTACAGATAGAAGAGTGCTATAAATATATCAGTAAAAGAACAAATTACCTGAAAAAAAAGTGAAAGCATGTCTTTAGCATGTCTTTGTCTGATGCAAAATAAGGTTGAGATTCACAATGAGGCAGCAGGACTAAAGTATAGAGCCAGGCAGTGGCTCAGCTACAAATGATGAGGAAATGTTTTGCATTATGGAAACTGTGCGAAGACCTTGTATTACAACACAAGAGAGGCAAACAGTGTAAATGTATATAAATACAAAAAGTAGATACAAAGATATTATTCTTCTCATAATAAACATCACACACACTACACGCACACAAATGCATTAATGCACAGAGCATACATACATAATAAAAACAATGATTTCACACAATATACACTCAGTTTTGGCTTTACATCTACAATGATTTGTAAATCAGTTGCTATTATAAACTGCTTTAAGTGCTTTTCGATTAGTATTCAAGTCTTTCTAGGTCTAAAGAAGATGTCTGTGAAAGGGATGCGGAATTGGTTTAGAGCAGATAAATCATTTGTAGAACAAGTTCATACTCCACTAGACTCACTGAGAGCAGATCAGTGGTGGGTTTTCTACAGCTGTGTATTCAGTCTCTGACATGTTATTAGCCTCAATAAGACGTGCCAAGCCAGTCCGAGTTGAGTATTTAAAAATAAAGGCCTTCATGAGGTCATAACGGTAGTTTCGATTGATGAAGTTGTAGAGGATGGGGTTAAAACAGCAGTGGAGCAGGGACAGGCACTGGGTGAGGTGTAAGGCCACGTAGAGCACGTTCTCCAGGCCACAAGTCAGTGGCACCAGGCCCAGTTGCGCCAGGGCATCAACCAGAAGAGCAGCATGATAGGGCCCCCAGCAGGCCAGGAAAACCACAATGTACGCCAGAATCACCCTGCGGCTAACGCGGCGCTCCTGCTCCACATGGGAAGATGATGATGATGAGGATGAAGAGCAGCTGAAAGCTCTGGCCAACAGAGCATAAAACAGTGCAATGACTGGAAAGGGAACAACAAAGCCCAGCAGGATGAAGCTGAGCTGAACTCCGACCATCCATTCCCTGTGGTTTTCCTCCGGATACTCCGGCCTGCACATCATAGTGTCCCCGTGCGCTGACTTCACTGCACGCAGGAAGTAGGTTTCAGGAGAGGACGCGACCAGAGCCAGAAGCCACACCCCAAAACATGCAGCGCGACGGATCAACTTCCTACGCGCACATCCCTCTTCTCCGTGCTGCATCACGCTTAGGTAGCGGTCCACGCTCATGCAGGCCAGGAAGAAGATGCTGCCAAAGAGGTTAACAGAGAACAGCAGGTGGGTGAGCTTACATGCCACTTCGCCAAATGGCCAGTGCCCATGCTGGGCCAGGGAGCTCACCCACACAGGAAGAGTGATGCACACGCATAAATCTGCAACTGCCAGGTGAGCAATGTACATATGTGTCTCATGGCGAGGGGTGGAGTCTCTTTGGGCACGGATGTTCACCCAGAGGACCAGAGCATTAGCAGCCATGCCGATGATGAAGATGAAAGTGTAGAGGACACACATGGAGTACAGCAGAGCATTGCGGTTAAAAGCTGTGGTACACACCGTCACATCCACTCTTGATATGTTGCTGAAGGTGTCAGAAATGTTTAGGTCCCCAAAGGACTCCCACAGTTCCTCTAGGTCAGGGATGCTAAGGCTCATTTTGTAACACTGGGGGAAGGCCACAGACCACTGGGAGGTAACACACACCACAAGTCTGACTGGAACGGAACCTGTAAAAACATGAAAATAACTTAATCACTGTTTAATTAACAGCTAAATGTTAAGAAATGCATCAAGACGTTGATGAATTATTAATTAATGAACAATGGAGTGGGAATTCAAAGATTTCCAAAGCTTTTCTTATCTTGTCTTTTATTACAGTTCTTAAAAAGAAATCTGTATCGTCAGGTCAAGGTTTTATCAATAAATGGTGATTAGAAATCATCCACAAAATTCTGATTGGTGCATTTTTAGTTGGATGTTATTCAGCTGCATAAAGCATGTTCTATTTTACAACAAAGGTCCCACTGAACTATTATTATCATAAGATCCTGAAAAATCTAACTCTGATGTGGTTAAATTGTTAAAACACTGCTTTCTTGAGGTAATAAAGCTTTTCTGTTATCCTGTCATAAATGGTGGGTTCTTTCAGTGATTGATGTGCACTCTGGGGGCAGCACATTAAATGTTTATATTAGCTCCACTGGCAGAGAGAGCAGAGTGGACATAAGGAAGCGGGATCGAGAAACCTAAACATGGTGTATTTCCGGAGCATTCTGGGCATTCCAAGACAAAGCAATGGTCAGGGTGGGAAACACAATGCTTCTTTAAAGAGATTTTTTTCCCTTAGCATGCTTGTTTTTGTAAAACACATTGAATCCCATGTTTCTTCTCTGCTCATGAGGCAGGAAAGGAAAGGGCGAGAGATCAGCTGTCACCACCCAGATGATCAAAGAAAAAGTTGCACACGGCTTTGAATACGTCATTTTGCAACATCTGATTCTAATAAAGCAGGCACACAACATAAGATTTCAAACCTGGGGTACAAGTAAGCAAATGAAACAGTTGGGGGGATAGCAGAAATAGAGGTCATCCCTGCATGGCCCACTTTGGCAGCTTTTTTCCTGCAATGTCTCTCTCTGCTAACTGTCAGCCCACCACAGTGTGAGAGATCAAAGGTGAGAGGTGATGGATCAAAACCAGAACACGAGTGGCTTAACCCCACTGTTTGCCCCTCGCTGACTCGTACGCCCACAGAGTGAATTGTGTGCAGAGATCAGCAGGGGGTCCTGACTGCTGCAAAATGGTTCGATCGAGGTTAAAAAGGGGGTCACCGACCACTGGTTTGCCACAGCTTTCTGAGGAGCAGTGAAATGTGACCGTGTCAGACATCTGTCTATGTGGGAGACTAATGCTGCACACGTGATAATTGGCACAGTCACGCAGGATGAGGAGGGAAGTCTATGAAAAGAAGTTGAAAAAGGACACCTGGAACCTATAGATAAGCAGTTGTTTGGGGATGGTCTGCCAACTTTTATTCATTATCACTTAAGGAAGTATGCACCTTTTAGCAGTTATCAGATTACATACACATGAAGCAAATTAGAAAACCACATTTAGTTTTAGCTGAGATGTGTTTTAAATCATAAGAGTGAATACCAAAAACAGGGTTGCATTTACTGACTTTTGTTACCTTCTTTCCTACCTACCTTGCTTCTGTCTCTGACATTTTTTAATATTTTAATTGTATGATGGACTGTAGCAAATTGATGTAAAAGCTATATTAGATCATTTCTGTATACAATACCTTTGTATTTAGCTCCACCCATCTTCCCATCATCTCTGATCTTTCTTTCTGCAGTAAAAAAGCATAATGCTGCCATTGCATTGTTTCACCATGGCGACAGTGTTTTCACAGTAATATACACTGCTAGTTTTCCACACCACATAGTGTTTTGTGTGTCAGTCCAGCATTTACATTTTTGCCTGATCTGAGCAGAGCGCCTTCTCCTATATATGGCTGCTATGTCAAATAGCTGCTTGGCTTGTAGAAAACTGTAAAATGGACTTCTTAAGAAATTACTTTCTTATTGCCAGGCTTCTGGCAAAGGCCCTCTTGGATGCTTCTCTGATAAATGCTCTCCTTCCCCAGTCTGTCAGTTTAGGTGGACATCCATGTATTGTTAAAATATAAGTTGTGTTTTTTTATGAACAGTGCTGCATAACCTGATAAAACTGTGAGATATTGTTTTATAACCCAAACCTGCTTTAAACTTTTCCACAACTTCATTCCGGGCCTGCCTGCTCTGTTCCTTGGTTTTTAATATGGTGTTGTTGATTAATGTTCTCTAACAAACCTCTGAGGCGTTCACAGAATAGCTGTGTTTACACTGATTTACACAGGATGACTCTAGATTGCTGAAGGCAACTGATTGCACTGAATTTTATTCAGAGAAAATAGTTGTTCAATACAATGCTCACCACATTTTTCAGACCTGTTTGTAAAAAAAGGAAAACCATGTCGCATTTTCCTGTTGGTTAACAATTACGAGCAACTTTATGTGGATCTATCACGCAAAATCTCAATAAAGTACTGTAAAGTTTATGTTTACAACGAGACGAAATTTAAAATGGTTTTAAAACTTTTGCAAAACTCAGGAATTTATTATTTCATTCATCTTGATACATTTGGGTATTTCATGCAGACATTTTGCATTAAAACAAATAAGTCTACCCGTATTCTTACTGATTGCAAGACTTTTGACTTACTCCTTTGTGATAACTCTGATTGAAGACATATCTGATGCCCTTCTCTTAAATTTATCTTGATAAGATGGGGGAGAGATTTAACTTGTGAGAGTTTGCGATGAGATAATCCCACACAATGGATTCTAATTCCTGTATATTATATGGAAAAAGCCCGAAGGTGCCAGGTAACCCTACGGGCTTCAAGCGAATTAACCTAACACCCTCAACATCAGATAACAACAGACTGCGCATGAAGTCTCCCTCTTTCCTACTGTATATGTTTATTCTCCTTTTCTCTACATTTCAGCCCACCATTCGGTTGCAAAGAAGGACCAAACGTCATTTATTTCACAATACACCAATTCCGTTTTCATGTGCAAATGCCGCCGCCAAGAATAGCGCAGGTGCAGCGTGTTTGTCAGAAGCCGCTCCTGTCAGTCCCGATCAACTGGCTCTCGGATAAAATCTCTGGCTCCTTTGCACGGGACTCGATGTTTCCGCGTAGATAACCGGTGAAGTGTTGCTGGGTGCGTTGTTACGCATGAGCGCCTAATGGAACGAGCGACACCAGCCTGCTGGTGCTGCTCACAGCGGATCCATACAATGTCATTGTAGCCATTGTTGATTTGGATCAGGCTGTCAACAAACCTGTATCAGATTTCAGCCTGCAGTCTTAAGAGCTGAGGCAAACAAATGGCGCAAACACAACAGAGAGGGAGAAAAATAGCAACTAAAATATTTCTGATAACAGAAAGGCGTGTTGCCGTAATTCCCTGAAAGAGTAAAGTATCTCTTGGGAAAGCAAGCAGAGGAAAATCGCAGCATCTCTGTCAAAAACGAAAAGTGTTCCCTCTTCTCCCGAAAGCTTACCTGATTTATTTTTCTTCTTCCCTTCTCCAATCTCAGTTTCTCTTCTGAGAATCTGATTTATTTGCGATCACTTCTGGTGCTTACAGGCAACCTCCACCCTGCAGCGAGAAAAACTTCGTGTGTGCCTCACTCCTTCTCCTGCAGTAAAAAGCGATCCACTCCCTCGACCTGCACTTGCTGATAAGAAGAGCTACGCCTCCAAAGGCTGGTCCCAGCAGTGCTGCGTACTAACATGGCATCACCTCAGGCATTCAAAACGTCACACAACCCAGCCAGTTTCGGCCAAGTGAAAGAGAGAGAGAACTAAACATTTCTGCCTCTGATCCCCTAAAGTTGTTTCGTTAAATAGTACAAAAACTTAAACAGAGGCATGGCCTATTAATAAATTAAACTGTAATCGAAAAGTAAATGAATTATAGTAATTCAAATCAAAACATGAACGTCATATTATACAGATTTATGACATATGGAGATATCTATTTAAATTGTTATTGCATTTATTTTAATGACTATTGCTTAGAACTAATGGAAAACCGCAAAAAGTGGAAAAAAATAGAATTACAATTTACAAATAAACAAAATAAATGTTATTCAGAGTATTGTCTTGATAGTTTTTCAAGACACAGTCATGGACACTCTTTAATTAGGGTAAGACTAGAAGAATTTCAAGAAAAGTGCTGCATCCAAGCTTATTGATGGAAAGTTAAGTGGAAGGACAAAGTTGGTAGAAAGCGTTGCACGTTGAAGCTGGAGTAAGAGCTTCTAGCACACACAGACGTATCCAAGACATAGGCCTTAAGTGTTGCATTGCTTGTGTTTAACCACTCCTGAACCAGACACAACTCTAGAAGCTTCTTGAAAAGCAAGACTCTGGTTCTTTTTGAATCATAGTTAAGAAGCAAAACATAGTCCAGAGTTCATGGAGGAAGAGTGGAGAGGCACAGAATCCAAGTTACTTGAGGACCAGTGTGATGTTTCCACAGACAGTGATCTTTGTGGGGGCCATGTAATTTGCTGCTGTTTGTCCACAGTGGTTTATTATGTCCATGGTCAGCACAGTTTTCTACCAGGAATTAATGAGCAATTCATGCTTCCTTCTGCTGATAAACTTTATGGATATGCTGATTTAGGTTTCCAGCAGGACTTGGCACCTGCCCACAAGGCCAAATGAACCACTACCTGTATCACTGACCATGGCAAAGGTTCAAGATGAAGATGAGCAACACCAGAACTGACAATGCAAAAAAGCTGGAGAATGTTGTTAAAGCATCCTGGGATTCCTTAACATCTTAGCAGGGCCACGGGTTTATCTCCACCTTGGTGCAGGTGATTCCCAGCCACAGGACCTCTGCGACATGGTTTCCTCATTCTCTCTCTGCAAGTTTTCTGTCTGATTGCTATTAACTATTGCAACAAAACCTTTAAGAACTAACTAATTTTTATTTGTTCTTATGCAATAAAATACTGGACCCAGCAGCCAAGACTGTGTTTCAGCTTTGGTGTTAAGAAAGCTCAGGTTGCCAGC
This sequence comes from Girardinichthys multiradiatus, assembly GCF_021462225.1. Classification (NCBI taxonomy): domain Eukaryota; kingdom Metazoa; phylum Chordata; class Actinopteri; order Cyprinodontiformes; family Goodeidae; genus Girardinichthys; species Girardinichthys multiradiatus. The sequence continues at coordinate 23,690,677 of NC_061800.1, read as the reverse complement.
CTTTAGTTTGTCTGCATTGCATAGGAAGCTTCTGAGGTCTTTAGTTTGGGAGTGGCCTAACACAAGGGATGTGACAGTTGTAGCCCATATCTTGGACACGGCTCTGTGTGGTGACTCTTGAAGCACTGACTCCAGCTGCAGCCCATGCATCCACTAAACCCTTGAATGTGTATCTTTCTTTAACACACTTTTCTTCTTCCACTTAACCTTCTGATATACTGCTTGAATATAGCACTCTGAAAACTGCCAGCCTCCTTAGCAATGATCTTTTATTTCTTACCCTTATATATTTATTATATAATACATGAATATCACTTATTTAGCTAAAAATACTTTTTGATGATATTTTCATTTATTTAAATGCAGCTATACATGTGTGTTTAACATTATGCCATCATTTATCCCATTCCCTACCCATGTGTAAACTCTTGTTTAGCAGGTAAATGCAGTGAGTTAAGCTGTATTTGTATACATGTTTTAGCAGAACATTAAGAGGGGCAGCTTTTATGGGCTTATCAACCAACACAAGCCCACAAACAACAAGATATAATCTTTGGGGCAAATGCGCGCAATACACTTTTCCACAATGACTCAACAGGGGCTGTGCTATGTGCTCCCATGAGGGTCCCACCCCAATTTGCCTAGATATGAAACCAAAGTTTCAGACACCAAATGAATCACAGCAAATGTCTTCTGCTTCCACCCAAAACCAACAAACGAGTTTAACCCAACACCACACCCACAGAGGTAACTGACAACACCCCCTGAATAGCAAACAACATTGAGGATTTTAACCTCATTACCCTTCTTTAAATGTTCTAACAATTTTTAACAACCAGATAAAAATTGGGGTCACATATGCAGCTTTTTAACCAGTGCAGTTCTTTACTTCTAACTACTAGACATAACTCTGGTTGCATGCTTATTCTGCCTCATTTCAGGGCCATTCTTTGGAGGCTGCCCAACGTTGTGCAGGAGACTCATGTGTGTACGCACAGAGAGCCTCTGAGAACTCACCTGCAGCTCTGGTGGCCTCGCAGCTGCTTCCGGCTGAGCAATTAACCCCAAGTTCAATACAAAGAACGGATCACAAAAGGAAGCAGAGCTGTGGAATTCCAGTTCGCAGTGCGGTGGGAGACCGTGTTTGTTTGGTCAAATAATGATAAAACACTTTGATCAAGCCCTGAAAAATAAATGATATCATGTGAATTATTGCTATAACAAAGGCTCAGTGTGTCCAGCTCTTTTCTTATTAAAAGACAAGAGGCTTGCCCAGGTCAGACAGCTTATAAAGTTTATTATGACTGTCTGCCTTGTATTCAGTGATTAAATACAACCAGTAGGCTACTCTGATCTCATTAAAGAGCAAAGAAGTGAAGTCAGTTTCAATGAGGCTTTAAAGAAAGCTCCCACTACGCACGCATACCCATTGTCCTCTATATCAGAAACATCGGGGGGGATTTGTAAGCCTCTCTGATAAGCATCCGTAGTCCCGCAGACTGCTGCCAACCTCTGTTCTGTAGACCTCATTCACAGGGAGGCCGGAGTGGGAACAGCAGTGGTGTGTGTTTGTGTGAGAGGTTTGTGTGTGTGTGCGCTGCTCTTTGAGAGGGGACAGTACAGGCGATCAGCAAAAAATGACTCTATTGGTTTAGAGGTAATTTGAATTATATAAAAGACTCCGAAAGAAGGACTTTGTAGTTTCCTCAACATTAAAACCTAAACATTTGTTTTGTGAAACTTTGTTTTCTTTGTTTTTGTTTATAGTTATTTCTATTTGTAAAGCTGCTTTCTGTTCATCACCTCAACAAGCAATCAGTAAAACACGAAGACAAAAAATTAAACTTGAATATTAGTTTTGTTATTAATCATCAGATCCACCCAAAAAGTACTTTTTAACATGACAGGGGCAAAAACTGATTCACACAGTGTGCTCTGGATATGCTGAACTGTGTTCTAGATATGTTTTCTTCATTTCAAAAATACATTCCTCAGCTGACAAGTAGCAAATATTCAAATGAAAACAGTGAAATACTGATGCCGTAATAGTACATCCAGATAACATCAACATTATTAAAACACAAATGACCCTTTTCCATTAGCATTTAATCGGCTCGACTGGATTCGGCTCTACTCCACGCTACATAGCTCAGGTCTTTTTCGGTTACAATTCAGTACAACCTCAATGTGGGTAGGGACATCACAACAAGGCAGCCTCAGAGTCCCAAAAGTAACGTGACGTTTCCTATTGCTTTTAGTCAGACTGAAAGTGGAAGAAGAGAGCCATAAAACGCTGCAGGCGCCAAGATGAAACACTCTAGAAAAGTACAAGAGAGTGTGGGAAGTTGTAGAGCAATATCAAACCAAAGGGTATGAGCTAGACAATGTGTGACGTTAAGATAATGGTAACTAATGCTAGCTTGCTATAGTGGTCATATAAACAATATGTCCAGCCTACAACAGTTTTATAGCTGAAGATTCTAGTTATTTCAATATCTATGCTGTGTTTGTTTTAGATGACTTTCCTGTTGCAAATTTATTGCTGCAATCCGTCAGTCTGGGTGTTTAGCCGAGCCTCCCAGTGGTGGGATGTTATTATTCCTGGTTTCATGAACACGCAGTGGTTGCAGAACTTCCGGATGTTTGAACAAATGTTTACCCTCCTGTGCAACAAATTGCATCCAGCTGTGCAGCAACAAGATATGATTTTCAGTGAATGTGTGCGCTCAAGGAAGAGAAAGGCCATTGCACTGTGGAGAGCTAGCTACCAACTCTGAACACAGGAGTTTTGGGACATCTTCCTGTCAGCATCACAGCTGTGTGCAGGTGTGCGCAGGAGTTTGGCACTGCTGCGGATGTTGCCTTCAAACCCTGAACCCAAACATGTATTATTGTGTGTCACTTTTAGAAATGCCTACTTTTTGTACACATTACAAAGACTTTGTGACAAATACAATGCTTAATGAAAGAAGCTAAATAATAATCCAACAGTTGGATAAATCACTTTTGGTTTGGTATGATTTGGGCAACAGAATTATGAACCATGAAGTAGTCAGACACATCCAAGAATAGATGGGATGACTTCAAAGTAAGTACAAACTTAACTTACCTTTTCAGTAATAAAATGTACTTATTTGTAACCTTAAGTTTGTTACCTTTTCTTCAAAACGATCAATGGATATAATTGTCAATGACAAATGTGTGAGAAGTACTATTGAGTCCCGCCACCAGCGAATGCTCAGATAAAATAGAAAATTGTGATGCAAGTGAAAACTCTTTTCATTACTGACAGCTGCAAAATTCAAACTATTTACAAAAACCAAAATGGGACCACATCCTACAATGGAGAGCAAGTAAATCAACATATATACATTTTTTATATAAAAAAAAAACACCCAGCCATTGTGGTCCTTGTAGTCCTGTAATCGCTTCTCAACTTTTAAGACTTCTCCTGGCATTGCTTTGGCATTTGTAGCCATGAGCGGCCATCAGATCAGACACCTCTTTGCATATTTTCTCACTTCGGGTTGCTCTGTCTAGCTCCCTCTATATCTTCTCCTCAGTCACCAAGCACAAAAATGTCTGCCCCTCATCATTGCCACACAGTGTCATTATCAGTGCTTCCATTTCTTTAAAGCTCGGAATATGCTCAGTCGCTCTTGAGAGTTTTTACAAAAGGCAGGTGTCGCTCGAGTGATGCAGCCAGTGCACCCCCTACCCAACCAGTGACCGACAGATGTCTGATGTCAAGTTTTCAGCCCAACTTGGCTTATTTGGAACCAAGTAGGTTCTAAAAGGGGCTGGTACCAAGTAACTGTTGCTAATGGAAAATATCAACAATCAAGTATAGCTGAGTCAAGCTATGCTGAAGGAGTTCTGGTGGAAAATGGCCAAAATATGCATATTTAAACAAGCCCTAAGTCTGGTAAGATGTCTGAAGTAAGTGTGTTGCTTTCTTTCCCAGTTTTAATAGTGAGTCCATCAACATTTTACACAAACATCGAAACAGTGGATTTGCTGCAGACTGTCTTTGGAGAAGTTCAGAAAATCTTTGCCTGTCGTGCTTAACATTACCTTGCTTTTTAAATATGGCCATAGTGAGTGTTTTTCAGATCCTAGCAGGCACCGTTATGTATTCAAATGAATGGAGTGGAGCTCACGTTTGTTGGGAACTTTCAACTGAACAATGCAGGGTTGTTTCTTTTTTACTTGAATTGAGCACAGCTCATTCTCATGTAATTTAATAGGACTCTATTTAGGAGTGAGTGAAATATTTGCACAGGGTTTATCTGAGGCAAACTTAGGATATTTTATGATGAAATGAGCTGCAACATTTTCCCTTATGGGGCTTTAGCTGACTGCTGATTGTTTGTGTGTGCGCACAGACAGCAGAGATAGAGTTCTGTTTTTAGAGTGTAGACCATTTTTGACATCTTTCTGATTACCCAAAATTGGTCATTTATGTCCCCTCTATTGAGACATGACTAGGCCACCTTGCATCAGCCTCTGCATTATACGTCAAATACAGCCTGCAAGCTCATCAGATTAAAACTCATAGTTACAGCAAAGGCAAGCAGATCAGCTGCTGCTACATTCTGTTACACTGAGTTTTCTCTCAGACCATGGTACAAGTACATGGGTTGGACAATGAAACTGAAACACCTGTCATTTTAGTATGGGAGGTTTCATGGCTAAATAGGACCAGCCTGGTAGCCAGTCTTCATTGATTGCACATTGCACCAGGAAGAGCAGAGTGTGAAGGTTCAATTAGCAGGATAAAAGCACAGTTTTGCTCAAAATATTGAAATGCACACAACATTATGGGTGACATACCAGAGTTAAAAGAGGACAAATTGTTGGTGCACGTCTTGCTGGCGCATCTGTGACCAAGACAGTAAGTCTTTGTGATGTATCAAGAGCCACGGTATCCAGGGTAATGTCAGCATACCACCAAGAAGGACGAACCACATCCAACAGGATTAACTGTGGACGCAAGAGGAAACTGTCTGAAAGGGATGTTCGGGTGCTAACCCGGATTGTATCCAAAAAATATAAAACCACGGCTGCCCAAATCACGGCACAATTAAATGTGCACCTCAACTCTCCAGTTTCCACCAGAACTGTCCGTTGGGAGCTCCACAGGGTCAATATACACGGCCGGGCTGCTATAGCCAAACCTTTGGTCACTCATGCCAATGCCAAACGTCGGTTTCAATGGTGCAAGGAGCGCAAATATTGGTGTGTGGACAATGTGAAATATGTATTGTTCTCTGATGAGTCCACCTTTACTGTTTTCCCCACATCCGGGAGAGTTACGGTGTGGAGAAGCCCCAAAGAAGCGTAACACCCAGACTGTTGCATGCTCAGAGTGAAGCATGGGGGTGGATCAGTGATGGTTTGGGCTGCCATATCATGGCATTCCCTTGGCCCAATACTTGTGCTAGATGGGCGCGTCACTGCCAAGGACTACCGAACCATTCTTGAGGACCATGTGCATCCAATGGTTCAAACATTGTATCCTGAAGGCGGTGACGTGTATCAGGATGACAATGCACCAATACACACAGCAAGACCGGTGAAAGATTGGTTTGATGAACATGAAAGTGAAGTTGAACATCTCCCTTGGCCTGCACATTCACCAGATTTAAATATTATTGAGCCACTTTGGGGTGTTTTGGAGGAGCGAGTCAGGAAACGTTTTCCTCCACCAGTATCACGTAGTGACCTGGCCACTATCCTGCAAGAAGAATGGCTTAAAATCCTTCTGACCACTGTGCAGGATTTGTATACAGTGCCTTGCGAAAGTATTCGGCCCCCTTGAACTGGTCAACCTCTTCCCACATTTCAGGCTTCAAACATAAAGATATAAAATTCTAATGGTTTGTAAAGAATCAACAAGTGGGACACAATCAAGAAGTGGAATGAAATTTATTGGATGTGTCAAACATTTTTAACAAATAAAAAACAGAAACGTGGGGCGTGCAATATTATTCGGCCCCTTTACTTTCAGTGCAGCAAACTCACTCCAGACGTTCAGTGAGGATCTCTGAATGATCCAATGTTGTCCCAAATGACTGATGATGATAAATAGAATCCACCTGTGTGTAATCAAGTCTCCGTATAAATGCACCTGCTCTGTGATAGTCTCAGGGTTCTGTTCAAAGCGCAGAGAGCATCATGAAGACCAAGGAACACACCAGGCAGGTCTGAGATACTGTTGTGGAGAAGTTTAAAGCCGGATTTGGATACAAAAAGATTTCCCAAGCTTTAAACATCCCAAGGAGCGCTGTGCAAACAATCATATTGAAATGGAAGGAGTATCAGACCACTGCATATCTACCAAGACCCTCTAAACTTTCATCTCGAACAAGGAGAAGACTGATCAGAGATGCAGCCAAGAGGCCCATGATCACTCTGGATGAACTGCAGAGATCTACAGCTGAGGTGGGAGAGTCTGTCCATAGGACAACAATCAGTCGTACACTACACAAAACAGGCCTTTATGGAAGAGTGGCAAGAAGAAAGCCATTTCTCAAAGATATCCATAAAAAGTCTTGTTTAAAGTTTGCCACAAGCCACCTGGGAGACACACCAAACATGTGGAAGAAGGTGCTCTGGTCAGATGAAACCAAAATCGAACTGTTTGGCCACAATGCAAAACGATATGTTTGGCGTAAAAGCAACACAGCTCATCACCCTGAACACACAATCCCCACTGTCAAACATGGTGGTGGCAGCATCATGGTTTGGGCCTGCTTTTCGTCAGCAGGGACAGGGAAGATGGCCACAATTGATGGGAAGATGGATGGGGCCAAATACAGGACCATTCTGGAAGAAAACCTGTTGGAGTCTGCAAGAGACCTGAGACTGGGACGGAGATTTATCTTCCAACAAGACAATGATCCAAAACATAAAGCCAAATCTACAATGGAATGGTTCACAAATAAACGTATCCAGGGGTTGGAATGGCCAAGTCAAAGTCCAGACCTGAATCCAATCGAGAATCTGTGGAAAGAGCTGAAGACTGCTGTTCATGAATGCTCTCCATCCAACCTCACTGAGCTCAAGCTGTTTTGCAAGAAGAATGGGCAAGAATTTCAGTCTCTCGATGTGCAAAATTGATAGAGACAAACCCCAAGAGACTTGCAGCTGTAATTGCAGCAAAGGGTGGCGCTACAAAGTATTAACGCAAAGGAACCGAATAATATTACACACCCCACTTTTCAGTTTTTTATTTGTTAAAAAAGTTTGACACATCCAATAAATGTCATTCCACTTCATGATTGTGTCCCACTTTTTGTTGATTCTTCACAAAAAAATTGAATTTTATATCTTTATGTTTGCAGCCTGAAATGTGGCAAAAGGTTGAAAACTTCAAGGGGGCCGAATACTTTCGCAAGGCACTGTATGTCATTCCCAAGATGAATTGGCCGCAAAAGGAGGCCCTACACCATACTAATAAATTATTGTGGTCTAAAACCAGGTGTTTCAGTTTCATTGTCCAACCCCTGTAAGTATAGCTGAAAAATCAGCATAGCTGTTGACTTTTTTTACCTGATTGAAGATTGTGTCAGTTAATGTGCTTAAACACGGTCAGGTTTTAAATGAAGAGAAACATTTTAGCCTTTTAACTCCCTTATGACTAAAATTTAAAACAGACTTTATCTCTGTAGAACCATTAAAATGTGCAGTGAGTTTGTGCTTCTTTCCCTTTTTCCAGAACTTCAACATTTAGCATGTGCTAATTTATTCCAGACAAAATATGATAAATAAACAAGAACTAGTTCAACTAGTTCAACTTTGAACTTGGTCAAGAACATTTACCTGGTAAACTGTCAACATAAATTCATTTTAACTGAGCAACATAAAACTAGTTCTTGTTGAGTGTGAACTGGAACAACCATATTAGTGAGCAATGAATGTAATATAATATTTAAAATACAAATTCATCTAAATTTGAGGATTTACTCACCTCTTATGATGTTCGGTCTTTCATTTATATGTTAAAAATAATTACATGGGACAGCAGCTTTAAGTCTAGTGAGCTTTATTCACACTAAAAAATATACTTCCAATGTTGTTCAGAGGTACAGATGAAGAATGGAATAAGTGTTGGGAAAATATTTGTGTTCCTGTTGACGTGGCCGAAGTGTTTCGCTTGTATATCCTGTTTCTGTTCACCTCAAGTGGTCAAGTATCTATTACCTTAGACTTGATAATGGCTATTCCATATTTTGAAACAATACTACTCCCATTTGAACAAACCATTTTACACCCTGGATGTCTGCCAGGTCTGGGTGATATCCCTCCTCTGGGATTTTTGCTCAGATTTTTCTTAACTTTCATTCCTTGTCTAATATTTTCTCATCCTGTAGCACAACTGATTCCGAAAAATGTCAAATGTCAAAAATGTGATTAGTGTTGTGCGTGCTGACAAACTAATACCTTCTTTAGAAGGTACAGGAAGGTACACGTGTGTTAAAGTTAGGATTAACAAAACAGGGAAATTGAAAAGGGTAGGCAGCTAGATGAACACCACAAATAATGAGAGTTTTATGGGATGTGGTGTGCTTGAAAAAAAGGGAGAAAAATATGGAAGTAAAATTGAGAAAGTTTATTTGAATACCTGCAGCTTCTATTGTAGTCTCGCTCTATACATCATGGTGGTGAGTCTGACAGACATGTTCTATTTTCGTGCAAATGTCCATTCAAAGGGTCCCTCTCAAACCCTTTCTCCATCACATTGTTGCAGAGCAGCCTCCCCTCCTGCCTTGAGGCCCCCTCTGGCATTTTTCTACTGCCTCACATTCCTCGGTACCCCCCTCTCAAAAAATCAGTCATTTTTCACTTAATTACTTATTCATTTATGATATGTCAAACAGTGTGGGTAAAGCTGAATCTTTTGTGCACAGAGTGGGTGAAGCTACTTATATAGTCTATGAACATAAAGAAAACTATCCGACTTTTAATACAGTTCAAAGAACAAAAGGTTGTCAGCCATTTGGTATCGTTGTGGATATTCTTAGTGCGTGTGATAGGATGAAAGATCTTTTCATGCAGGTGCATGCTTGGCAGAGAGTGTGTCCCTGTTGAGAAATATAACAAAGGAAAGCAATTCTCACAGACATAGCATCCTTTACACCAAACTGTGAATGTGTGGGAAACCTGAGAACTTCTCAGATTTCAAAAAAGAGAAAAGTAACAAAAGGCTTTGTGGGAAGCTGGTCTGTGAAAAGATTTCTGAGTTTGTACTAGGCATTTTATGGCTACATTGGCTCACTGAAAATGGCTGTCCGCTTTTTAAAATGAAACTGATAACTGATAACTGTGTCTGTTTTCTAATACTTTAGAGGATGCGGTTAAATACAATAAGCCTTCTTTACATACTGTTTCAAAGCAAACATGGAAAGCAGCCCACTAAGCTTCTCTAGAAATTAAACAAGGAAACCTAATATATAGCAAACATATTTGTCACTGTTTGACTTTAAATCCGATCAAACTTTCACTGTTTTAGGTCAGTTAGAATTATTAAAATCATGTCAATTTGCCAGAACAACGTGAGACATTTTTCAAAAGAATGTCTCACGACCAACTATATGACTTGCGTTATATAGTTGGATAAAAGTTAAGTTATTTTGATGGCTGAAGCTGTCTCTTGTGTAAATTGAAAAAGTAAAATTATTTTGCCAATAAACGCTCTTGGTACTTTTAGTAGGCTAGTTATTTGCCAGTCTGAGGGGATCTGACAACTTAAAAGTAGTTATTTAAAGAAACCTCCGGTTTGTGTTTTGTTGCAAGCATTTGCGTTTTGTTAAAACGTGATTGAAGAAAAGAAAATTACCTTGTAAAAAACCCATGGTCAAGAGATCATAATCTTCTAATTTAAAGTGGACAAGCCATCGGTTTGTACAGCTTCAAACAATCAAGGTCCCATGCTGTCATCTGTGGTCTGTTGGTTAGAACAAGAGAAACTGGGGCCTGGTGAAAATCTCCAGTTTTATCCATTATTAAAACATGCAGAGAAGATGGTTAGTGTAAACTGGAAGGATTTAACTTTGAGTATTTGATGTGTTTGGACATGTTTAAAAATGTTTTTGTTATCCTGTTTTAACATGTTGAGGAAGTAGCAAGGCTAAAATCTTTATAGTGCTCACCAAGCACCTGGCCTAAAATAGGTAGGAAAAGAGATTTCACAAAGCAAGCAAGTGCCAAACATAATCTCATCAATTGGCAGTTTAAAAAACAAAATAAATAACATGGTTTCTTGGTGTGTCTTCCCAGATAATACATGTGGGTAGATTTATAGTAATACTGCAAAGCTACCTGTCACACTACATTCTGTGTAGTGACAGAAGAATGCAAAAAAGTCTTGCCACGTTGAGATAACCTATAATCTGACTTGCAACATTATTACCATGGTATATTATCATTCAATACAACAGCAATCCTTTGACCGTGCATTTTATTGTATAATGTGATAAGAGCTAAATGTAGTGTAACAAAACCTACAGGGAGGTTGGGAGTCATCTATTTTGGTCGCACAGTTGAACATGCGCAGCTCAACAGATATCACTGCTCTGACGTCACCCGGTATTGTAAAACCTGCAGAAAATAAAGTTTTGTTTCCAACGTGTCTCACAGGATGACGCAGCGGAGGCGCATATCTGGAGAGACAAAAGCTCACAGGTGAACCTTTTCTCCACAAGGCCATTCCCGGAAGAGCTTGAAAGCTGGAAATCTGTCTGATACAAGAAGGTCAGAAGATTCATATACCGATCGAAGACCACGCCGACACCCGGCGCAGGTGAAAAACCCACCGAGGTTTTATTTCCAAGGAGATGAGTTTCCTCCTTGTTGATAACGGTTCTTCCTATTTTCCCCTCCTGGATGGATGAGAAGTTTTTTTTTCTTGAGATGATCACGGACGCGTTTTTCTTCAGACCTGACCCATTCTCAACCAGTGGAGAGAAGAAATCAACGTCAGCATAATGTCGTTCTTTTTATGTTCAATTGGATAGGTACATTTAGAAGTCTGGGCAAGATGAGGCATAGTTAAGGTGATTTAAAATCACCAGTAGTTAATCCAAGGTATCAACTTGTTGCATGTAATACTGATTGAAGTGTTTTATGCTGAGCTGTGTTTTGAATTGCTATACAAGCGCTGCTGAATCGTGCATGTTCATGTTTTTGTCCGGCTGATCCCAAATCAGCCAGGAGATAGAAGTTGGACTTTTCATTCAAGTTTTTCATTCAAAGCAACTGCGGTCTGGGCCTCGCCTGACCACTCCTTTGTTCCAGTGTTATTACTGGAGTTCCCACCTCAGAGTTTTATGACTCTTTGTTCGAGATTTGGGGCGATCAGCTGATAGTGGCTAAAGGGGCGTGGCCTCACCGTTTTATCAGCTGATCGCTGCAATCAAGACATCAGCACCAGTAGGATTTCTCTTTCCATTTAACCCAAATTACACACTTTGTCCATAAAACTGCTGGTTTGATCTTCATAGACACTTAATGCACATATATTTTTCTTTTATTATTATTGTTAGGTGGTCATTTTTATTCCCTTTGTGTAGAATAGTGCTTGCTAGTTAGGTGAAGGTTTTTGGACCAGAATAATGGTATATCAGAATTATTTGGCTTCAATAAATCTTCATATATATAATGAAGAGAAGCATTTGTGTTTATTTCGTGCAAGAGTGATTTATCTGTCAAAACAAGGTTGAAGTTCCCTCACCTTTGGTGCAGCGGTTGAATAAACAGTGACATTTTGTGGTTTTGGTTAATAATGTGTCAGTTATTAATGATGAATAGCTAATTGTAATTATTAAAGAGTTTTGACCCCATAATCACAACACCAGAGGACATCTCTGATTTCTATTCATAAGTAATGATTTTTGGTTAAGAAATATATATTTTTTTCTAATTATGATTTTAAATTATAATTCTTGATAAATATTAATTAATCAATAATCATAATTCTTATAAATGTTAAATTCAGTTACCTCAATTTTACCACTTAAAAGTCTTAATTACAACCAGGACATCTTAGAATATCTCACAAATAATCACTAGCTTCATATTAAATTTGCATTTTTGATTGCTCAATGGTTCTTCACTTAACAAATGTTATTTGTGTCCCTATTTGGTTTTTGTAGTTTTTTTAGAGAAATGACAGAGTAGCACTCTTGCTTTTTGTGTGGTGTGGTTCTGATTGTGGAATCAGGGTGTTCATAGAAAACTACAAAACCCATGTAACTTACAGCAAACAGCCTTTGGAAGGTATTTAAAGCCAAACACTGAGTCTTTCCTGCAAAAACCCTGAAACAGTTCTCCTAAGACTGTCAAATTTAGGTTTTTTTTTTTAAAGAATATTACAATCAAAACATTCTTGATAGTTATCCACTTCCAGTTTTTTTGTCATGAAAAAAGTGTATTTAACCAGGTTTTGCTTGAAAACTGGGATCACAGTAGTTGCTAAGACCTATTGCCAATAATTGTCGTAAAGCTAACTGTGTACTGCGTTTGAAGGCATGGAAGTTAGGTAAACCAAAGGTGCAAAGGAAGTGAAGTCAGAGTTGCCACACAACAGCCTATATAGACAAAGTTGTATTATGAAGTAAGTTACAATATTAAGCTAACAAACTTAGGTTTTACATTTAAATAGTAATGGAGTAAAGATCTTAAAAAGTCTTAAATATAGTTTCCTGAAACTTGCAGTATGAAATGAATGACTTTGTGTCAACTTTTCTTTTCCCAAATATCTATACTTCATACTGAACTTTTACAATCTTCACTGTGGAAGGAACTGATTTGTTTTCAGTGATCTGAATCATTGTTTGCATATGGGCCAAAAGTACATTTCTCTAAAAGGGCTACATAAAAATAACACAATTTAAGTGTTGAAAAGCTTGTGAGTAATACCTTCAACTGTTTATGAAAGTTTACTCTTGGCTCTCTGTTTTGACTTTCTCTTACGTCCATGAATCTGTCAATGCTTAGCTGTTGGCCAACACCGTCTGCTGCTCAAACAGTCCATTGACTTTGTCTATCCGCTCTGCACAAAATGGTAACTCAAACAAAAAGTTAAGGTCTCCCCCAGCTCTGCTATTCAACCCCACACACATGCAACCATTTTTCCAGCCTTCTACACAGACAGGAAAAAAGAGCAAGGTCATTGGAAACATTCAGAGAACTGGTGATATCTGAAGAAAACGTCTTGCCCAAGGGGACATTAAGAGCATCCTGTATGGATTAGCGAATGAGAGAATCTATCAGCAAGCTCACAAGAAAATGTCCATCTCTTTGCAGATCCTGCAGTGTGCAGCTCTAATCTCGTAATCCTATCCTGACAAAACCAATGTGATCTTTACAATGAACGTTTCCTTGCTAAATGCATGGTACTAAGTTCACAGATATGCTAGGTAACTTTCGCCCCTATTGTCCTGTCATGCTAAATGAAAAATGGAACCTGAGTGCTATTGGAATGCAGTTGTGCTTTGGAGAGGCCTGCAGCAAAATATAAGCTTAACCGGTAGCATTACCTGTTAGAGTCTTTCTATTCTGTGGCTGAAAATGACAGTGTCTGTGTTAAGGTGTCACTGGGATCAAGTTTATGGTTTAGGTTAAAGGGCAAGTCATATTTTAGAACCAGAAAACATAGATGTATTACAACCGGTCTTTATGCTGTTTTTCAAGTTGAATGTGTAGTCTTAAAACACACTTCACTTACACAGAAAGAGTCTTTAGAGTTATGCCCTCTGAAACAGGAATGCACTGCCACCTAGGAATAATGATGTAGCATCTATAACCCCACCATCTTGAAGCTTGTCACTCTCTACAACAGTAAACAGAGAACAGATCGTTATCTTGACAAACAAATGCCTAATGTGAATATGTTGGATGAATGTGCAGCCACTTATTGGTATCACCCCAACAGATCATAGCAATAAAGATTATTCATGCAGGAAACACGGTTGGGTTTTGTAGAAGTAGAAAGGTCAAAAGGATTTTTTCCTAACCCAAAAAGCCTTTCTCTGGATTATTTTAACAATATGAAATTCACCATTTTTAAAAAGGAATAAATCACAACTAAGCAAAGAGGATAACTTACAGTTCATGCAACAGCTAGTACAGAAAGCTTGAGCAAGGAGTCAATAACCAGACCATCAATATGCTCCCTAGTGTTTGTGAGCTTCAAGTTTCCCAGGTAAGAAAATACCTTATTTTACAAGAATTTTAACTTTTTATGTATCCCCCATTAGCTCAAAACGTTTGTTGTCCACAGATCAGTTTATTAAAATGAATAAATACCAGCTGTTTCCAAACACCCCTGCTGTACATTTGTCAATTATAAGGCTTAGAAGCATTATAGATTCCTCTGTGTCTTAGGCAAATGAAGAAGATGGAGACAGCATCTGGAGTTGAGTTCCTTACATCCACCATGTGCCGCTGCACATGGTGGATTAGCTTAAAGTGACTTTTCATGTTATTGTGAAGAAACTAACTGTAGATGGAGACTGGTGGTCTGACAGAGGACGTTCTTGAAAAGTTTTGAAATATATACGTTACTGTAGGGCAGTTTTACCTAAAGCATTTGCTTATTTATGTGGAGAAAAGTGAGACTTGCACAATCATTGCATGCCTCAATGATATAAGGTATTCTGGTGTTAGTTGTTTCACACTAAAACATGTTTGATGGTTGGACATACCAGTTATGTTTATACTTGCATATAATTGTTTGGTCAGATTGTTGTGATAATGAATATGAATATATTATTAAATATTTAATATTAATACTTTAATATTTTATCAAATAATATTTCGGTCTGTTAAGGGTTATCCTGTGAATACCAGCCCAATAAGGCGATGGTATTAGGACACAATTGAAAGGGATGAGCCAAGCTCTGACATTACTGAACAGCAAAACTCTGCACACACATGGAATGAATTCACACAATTTCTTAAAATACAAGAATTTATTAACAAAAATAAATCAACTCAAAGTCAAACATATTTCAATTAACAAACTCTTTACTATCCTAAAACAATCCAACTAAACTACCAAGCAGAATGAAAGAATAGGGGAGACTAATGGGCTATGTACAATATAAACAAGTGGATTAAAGATGATTGAAAATCATGACCAAAAGAGTGATGCAACATTACCATGCAATGTTATTTATGTTTGAGAATCAAGGATAATCTTGAAGAATCTGGAAATGAGGTTAAGTTAGTCTTGGAACTAACTTAGGCAATAATTGGCATACCTTTAGACAACCATTCACAATGCAAGATCAGATAAAATATTATTTTAATAAAATAATATTTTAAAGAATGATTTTCTGAATAAAACCAATCTTTTGGGTGACCAACTCTCAACAACGTTTAATTAGCTGCCTTTGCTTATTAAAATAATATTTAAAGAAATATTATTTTGAATAAGAACCAAATCTTTCTGGAGAAATGGGGCTTAATGGTGTTTACTTAGTTTTCAAGTTTAGTAAAAGAATATTTAGGGAAATATTATTTTCTAGATTGAAAACTAACTACCTTTTTGGGTAAATTATCTTAGCAGGCAAGCACGTGTTCTTAGCTGTTAGTGGTTGAAGCTAAAAAAAGAAGCTTATAGCTTATCATCAGAATCAAACACATACCTTTAAAATACTATTCATAAAAGGGTTAAAATGCATAAGCGCGGAGGGCGCGTTATGGTGCTTCTGTGTTTAAAATCACCCTTTAAATAAAGTTTGTCTTAACTTTAAAAAAAAAAAAACAGACACAGAACACATAAACTGAGCACATGTGCTGAGCAGATAATCTGCTAGCACTAAGATGGCTGAGTTTCAACATAAACAAAACCAAACATCATAAAAAGAAAAATGTTTAGGTTATTTCATTCTAAACTACTTCTCTCTGTCCAAAACACAACCTCTTACGTGAACCGTGCTGAGGAAAAGTTGTCCGGCGACGAAGTTGTAGGAAGCATGCACAGTGAACAAAGGGTTAACTTGCTCACCTCTGTAGCTGTGGGGTGGGGCCGCTAGTTCTGTTGGCCAGCCAAACTGCAGTTACTGCTGTAACCATGGTGATGCAGTCCTGTTGTCCTTCCTTCAGACCGGGAAAACTGCTCCACTCGGCGTTGTAGAGACAGGGTCTCTGCTGGGAATTCTCTGGAATACAGTTTGCTTCTGTAGACCTCGAGAGAGAAAAGTCAAGCAATGCTTGTACCTTAATTACCCCGTTCATGAATGAATACCAGATACACAGCAATTCATTCCTACTTAACGTAGTGCATATGATTGTGTGATTGTATGACTCTTGGATCCAGTTTGAAGAGTTATGTCTGTTTGCCCGCAAAGAGACATTAACGTGCTGTGTCCCTCCGTCCAGTTCCGCTGGGGACCTGCGTGGAAGAGGTCAGTTTGTTGCAAAAGCAGGGTTTTTATTCGGACAGTGACATCACGAGAAGTCCGCTGTTACCCCATTTCTGGCTGTGCTGGAAGTAGGTTAATGCGATTTATTTTGAAAGTTCCAGAAAAATTCGTACTGGCCTTTCATTTTGTACCCATGGTTGTGGTTCCTACAAGATGAATATGGCAACTTCATATATGTGAAAATTGTACCAACAGATAAACCAGATTTTTGGTGTTCCATTATTCTGTTCCAGATAATTATGCCGAGTTCTTTGGATTTTTCCATAATCTCACTCAAGGAAGTAACATGTTTGAGGTGATGCCTTAAAATACATTTACAGATGTGCCGCCATTTGACTCAGACAGCATATTAACCTTAGTGGGAAGCTCATGGAGTAATGCCATCATGATCTGGGCTTTTACGTACTGATATAGCAATTTTAATGTTCATAAACATTTGATTCGTAAAACTTCTAATCATTTAGGTCATCCTTACTGACCTAAAACACAAAACCTTTTGTTTGATTTAATACGATACAGTGAGAAACGATGGCTACATATCTTTTAATACTGTTAATATCTGATTTGGAATTTTAATCCTCACATTGTGAAATCAAAGCAATTCAATTCAGTTCAATTCAGTTTTATTTATACAGTGCTAATTCACAACACATGTGCCTAAGCCTATAGCAGCATAACTACAGAGATAGCTCATGATAATAAGCCACTTTAACTATAAGCTTTATCAAAAAGGAAATTAAGCCCAGCCTTAAAAGTAGACAGGGTGTCTGCCTCACGGACTAAAACTGGGAGCTGGTTCCACAGGAGAGGAGTCTGATAACTAAAGGATCTGCCTCCCATTCTACTTCTAGAGACTCTAGGAACCACCAGTAAACCTGCAGTCTGAGAACGAAGTGCTCTGTTAGAAATATATGGAACAATCAGATTTCTGATGTATGATGGAGCTAGATCATTAAGGGCTTTAGATGTGAGGAGGAGAATTTTAAATTATATTCTGGATTTAACAGGGAGCTAATGAAGGGAAGCTAAAATAGGAGAAATATGATCTCTCTTTTTAATTTTCATCAGAACTCAGAGCAGGATACTTTGATATCACTACGTTTGTCTTGGATGGCAATTGTGTTATGAGTTGATGACCAAGTCTGGCGTTCCAAATGTAACGTTATCACTCTATAGCAACCTTCAGCTTGTGTACTCAGCAACATTGTGTTCGCATTTTTACAAATTTCTCAATTGCAGACTTGGTGAATAATATAACTATTGTACATTGCAAACCTTAACAAGTTGCAAAAATAATATCTGCCCATTTTCAGGTTTTAAGGTGCGTCATCAGGCCAGCTTTGACCTTCTGAAGTTTCACTGGCTTTTCAATTTCGTGAGCTTCAAGAGTAAACTAAACACTGCAAACTTTACTGGGTATAAACAAAGCACCACATCACTCAAACAAGATGATGAAGTAAATATTGTGGATAAACTGGCCAGAGAAATAAAGTCTAAATTTGTTCCAAAAGAGAATACATTGTAGATGTAATGTTCTCTTAAGAAATGCCCCTGTACTACTAAATTATTCATTTGAATAAATAGAGGAACAAGCAATGGAAAATAACCTCAAGCTCTTTTTCTTTATCCCAGGTGGTTCTTATTTGACTTTTGGCAAACTTGTAAGCAAATGCAATACTGCAGGGGGGGATTACAGTCAGGATGTGGCATCCTAGACAACATCTGGAGTTGAGTTTTGTGGACCTGGAGCGTAGAGTAAGGGCCCTGCCACTCCCATTCTTTATAGACCTTCTTCATACCTCATCTGTACTCCTAATCTTAGTTATAACTGTTGCACAGGCAAAAGCACATGAGACCATTTGTTGTCTTTTATTGTTCATACTGATGTGTGATAGTTGGTAGACACATGAAACAAGATACAGAGGGTAAACAGAAACAGAAAACTCAATGTCAAGAAGGATCTGCTGTATTCTGTATGCCTGTTATTCCTGTTGCATCCCGTGGTGGAGATAGCAGAGATCTGCTTTTCATTACAGTATGCAGAAGGTTTTAAAGAGGACTGTAATGGCTGACTGGAGTCTTAACCCCATCACTCTGACACCCCAAACCACCAGAAACCCTCCAGCCACACTCAACCATAAATATGAAACAGCTTTGGTGCCTCACGTCTGCCTCCTAGTACCAGGCCGCTCCATACATCAGTCCAAGTGGAATCCAATAGCGTGATCCCCATTTATTCATCAAAGCAATGATGGCAGGCCTTCCGTGTAAAAGCTACAGAGTTGCAATTTGCAGGCTCACTACGGCCCAGTCACTGCCAGCCGAGCTGAGTAAAGTGTCTGTCAGGAGCAATTTGTGAAAGTGTATATGCACAAAGTAAACTAAAGTCCATTCCCACGAGACGTACTTCTCCAATGAGCATTCAAATCCCCATAGTGCAAAAGATATGTCAAACGTCTCATTGTGGTAAAAGTTTCCTGAGTATATTCACATCGGCGAGAGGAGATGACAAACACAAAAGAAGGACGGAGTTGAGGATAAATTAAACAAGAGATGAAAGACATATCCTGCAGAAGTGCATAAAAAGAGGAAGGAGGTGGTCTTTGTTATTATTTGTTCACCCGTGTTTTTCCTCCTTTTCTGGACCTTGCTCAGGCCTCCTTGGCTCTGTTTGTGATCTTGTTCCACCGCAGCTGTCGTAGTCAACAACTTTTTTCAATTTCTTCTAAACAGCTGTTCAAGCTGAGACCTTAGGCAACAGGTTGTGAGGGCTGAGAGGATACACAAACATCCATGCAAGGGGTTTAACCTTGGATGCAACAGTGCCTTCAAAATGTATTCATACCTCTTGAACATTTTCTTATTTTTTCACATTACAACCACAAACTTTAAAAAAGTACATAAGGTGATACATGAATGAAGGGAAGTGGAAGGAAAAATGGTTATGGCTTTGAAAACAAATTACAAATTAAAATTAGAAATAGTGTGATTTGAATTTATATTCAGCCCCTTTACTCTGATATGCCTAGAGAAAAACCAGAGCAACCAAATTAGAGTTTATCTGTTTGTTATTTAGTCTCATTGATTTGTTAGACAACACTAGTGAAAAAAACTGCATTAAGAAGACCAAGGACCACAACAGACATGTCAGGGAAAGATTTGTGGAGACGTTTAAAGTAGAAAAGTTTACACACAGCATGATGCTGCCACCATCATATTTAATGTGGGGACAGTGTGCTCAGGATTATGTGCAGCATTAGTTTTCTGTCACAATCAGCGTTTTGCATGTAGCTAAAGTAGTTATAGCCATAGATCCCATAATCTGACCAGGCACCTTCTTCCATGTGTTAGCTGTCTTCTACATGGCTTGTGGTGGACTTTAAACTGTAACTTCTGAGACATTCTTTTCAAAATAGCTTTTTTTTCTTGACGCTATTCCAAAAAGCCCAAATTTGTGGATTCCTAATTGTCGTTGTGCTAAATACAGGGCAAACCTGGTAAAAAACATGACAATATGTAATTGCTTCAAAACTTTGTTCTAGAGAGGACTGACCTAGGGGTGGTGAGTACATTTTAGATTTGTAGATTTTGTTTGGTCTATTAGATAAAATCCCATGCAAATACATTGAATTTTGGAGGTTCAGTGGGAGTGAATACTTTTGTAAGGCACTTTTGCTAGTTCCCTTGAGTAAATCAGCTCTAATAAATAAATGTAAAAAAATCGATTTGCCAGAAAGTCAATCTCCAGTTTTATTTCAAATATCCAAGGAAATCTATCAACTTGCTGCAAGAAAAAAAAAAAATTAAGAGGCTGCTGTGGAAGGTGGGGAATGATCATGCTCACTTGTCGGAGTGAATTTTGTGTTGTGCCATAATGATGTGGGAACATACAATGGACACTCTGTGATGCGGCGGTAAAGGAGGCAGTTGGAAACCATGAAAGTTAATGCTGGCGGTTCCTCATTACAAACCTTTCCTGCTGCCAATCTTAATATAGTTTAGTGGAGCTGGGCCTCACGTTCCTCATGTTAATGCAAACATTCATTCACTCATTCATGCACTAAGGCAAGGTTCAACAGGGTACATTTGTTTTGAAGGTATGACTGATTGGATTTTAATGTAATGTTTGATAGAGCGAGAGGATGAATCATATGAATAACTTACCTCATTTCTCAGATTGACCTCTTTCCCTCCTCAGCTGCCTGTTGGGGGTTGTGGTGTTTAATAGCCTGCCTGTTATTAACCTTATGACATTTGGTACAAACACAGGCACCAATGTACTGCTTGGTAAAAACACCCAGAGTATGAAATTTAAATAGGTGAGATTATTTCTGTTTTAAAAGGTCTAACAATTATTTAGTGATCTGGATAGATAAAGTACTCAGCAACATCTCAATATGGGGAAGTAAAACCTTTGGGCTCCATCTACATCAACCTAATAAGTACCTTTTTCTGAATAAATATGAGCATTTGAGTTTCTAAATAGATCTGCTTTTCCGGAGACTTTTTCCCACATAAAATGATACCCACTTCCTTCCACAGAGCCAGCCAAAAATGGCCATGCATGCAGTCACTATGCGAAACTAATGGACCATGGGTGAACAGGAAGGACTCTAAATCAAATCACTTGCTGTAAATCTTATACCTATTCTATACCTAGCAAGTTTAGCTCCAATGCAAAAGGTCTGATATACAAAAATTATTCCCCACGTCTGTCAAGTTGTTGCAGAGTGTGTGCATAATCTAGTAGAGTAATTCAATCTCTCAAGTGTTCACCTGAAAATTGAGTGACAATATCTGAAAAGGTTTTGGTTACTAAAACAGGTGATCGTGTGACCTCGACCTAATTTAACAAACACATGGTGACCTTGTGCAACCTTAAAAGCACACACACCATCCCAGTTCCTAAATGTCACAAGCTGTAGTCTGGATATAAGAGCGCAAGGCCATTTCCTTAGGTGTGCGTCACCCCCTCCCTTGTCTCATTTCCTCCTTACCCAAACAAAAGCTGCTTCTATGGGAAAAGTGCTCAGCCACTCATTTCTTTGCAGAGCCCTCGTAAGCAAATGAATTTCTGGCCAACAATGCAAGTTGGAGGTAGAAATACTTAATGGCTCTTTTACCACTTTAAGTTAAGGATCTACTTAAAAAAAAAAAAAAAAAGCAATGGAAAAGAAACCTTTGAATGCCCATGTTTACCGTCAAGACAAATCTGCCATCCGATAGACTTGAAGCCACTCACTTATGCAGCGCCAGAATAGGCTTGTTATAGAAATTAACGGGGAACCTTCACATGGAGGTCACAGAATCCTTGAGATTCTGTTTTAAAAAAAAAAAAAAACTAATGTGGCCACCCATGATATAGTGCCTTTCTGGTCTTTAAAAACTCAGTCAATTGAATTACTGCATATAGAGATGTGAATCTTGAAAGTGTGACATCCACAGCAATCTGAACCAGTAAGGTAAAGATAAAAAGGAACAATATGGCTCTGCAGGAGAAGGAGTCACTGACTTCCACTGTGCAGCCCTGTGCAGCCAGTACCTCCACAACAGTGTTTTTGGCTGCAGCATTAAATGATCCTGAGCTCTGGTGAGCTTACACAATCAGCATTTTCTTTGCTAAAACAACAGGTGGAGAGAAAGAAAAAAAAAAAACCAAGCATGGGTCTAGTTCTTCAATTATTTCAGTAACATCAAAATTATAGAAAATAGTCTGATGTTGTGCAAAATGAACACAAGAAATGCTACCAAGATTCTTCAAACATAAACAGGGGTTTACCCATTCTTAAGTTGGTTTCCAAATAATCAGCTGGTAAACAAAAAGAATAAGATGTTCAGTGTCCCAAATGTCAAAATGCTGCTTTTATACACCTTTATCACCTGGAGCTCTCTCAGATGGCACCAGTTATTAATCAAAGTCACCAATCTGTCCGGTGGGAAGTCTATTCCCTCTTCTCCTTCCAGTTTTGTTGAAAGTTAAACAAAAAACGTTTTACTTGATGTAACACTGAATCTAGGCAAATATTTAAAGATATTTTCACAAAGTATAATCTTCCAAAAGCCCCTTTACTCATTATCTACTTTGAGACCATGTTTATTTATTTATTTTTTTGTTTTCTTTGAGCTTCCCAGTAACACAGCAGAGCCCACATGTGTCCATGTGGATCTAGGGTATTTGATATTAGCACACACGTCTATTTTTGTCCTTCTGTCTACAAGATGTTTAAAATTTGCGTGCCAGTCGCTGTATCTTTCACTCACGTGAAGCCAGTGTGGCCTGGTAATCCTCTCACTGTACAGGTTTTGGTTTTCCTGTATGCTACTTTGCTTTACAGAATCAGTTGCCTGCGGTCAGGCACTCTCACGAATTTTGTCCTGTTTAAGAAAAAGCAGCCTTAGCAACGGGCTTCAAAGGCATAGAGCCGGGACACATCTGGCATCAAATAGGTCTTATTCAAACTGCTTCTATGCGGAGGAAGACTTTAATTAACAACTGCGACATTTGACCAAATTGAGGCGTTACAAATTCTTGGCTCAC
This sequence comes from Girardinichthys multiradiatus, assembly GCF_021462225.1. Taxonomy (NCBI): domain Eukaryota; kingdom Metazoa; phylum Chordata; class Actinopteri; order Cyprinodontiformes; family Goodeidae; genus Girardinichthys; species Girardinichthys multiradiatus. The sequence goes on along the minus strand of NC_061800.1, from coordinate 23,667,706 downwards.
TAGATTGATATCAGTACAACGTTGATAGATGTGCATCAAATAGGGGCTTGGACTAGTAGAAAATGTAAAATAGGATATCATTGACTGAAAATGGGTTTGGGATGGGGGTTGTTTTCATCCTCTGTCAAACACTTGATACAGATTCTTAAATATTTTATTGCAACATTGTGTGTTGTGCTCAAATATATTTCACACGTCAACGTCCTTATAAATAAAAGAAAGATAAACATAACACTAACATCTGCTCTCCTAGTACACACTCACAGTGTACCACAGAAGCAGAAAGAATCAAATAGTTTTCATGCTGGTCTTTGTGATGGGGTGTAGGATGCTCATAGTAAAAGGTGGCTTACAGTGCCATTGTGTGGCCAAACTGAGTGTAGCTTTAATGCATGGAAATAAAACTCATTTGTTGCACATCTGTGCTCATGTCTAGCATAGGAATTATTTGGCATTGGCTTCTGCTTTACGGCATACTGACATTGGCTAAGTTTTCCACCACAACTCTGCATATTCTGCAGGGTTGTGGTGGGATCTGGAGCAATGCTGCACATATCAGTCTGAGATGCTAATAATGCTGGAGGCTCTGGTTACAGTTGAAACCAGATATTTATGGACATTCTTTTTCTGAGTGTTTGACATTAAATCAGGCTAAACTTTCCCTGTTTTAGGTCAATTGGGATTCCCAAAATTATTTGTATTTGTTTAATGCAAAATAGTGGGACAGTTTTTTTTCTTTGTTCAAATTCAGACATACATGACTTAGGTCAAATATCTCAGGTATCCTTCCAAGCTTCTCTCAATAGTTGCTTGAATTCTGGCCCATGTCTTCTGACAGAACTGGGAAACTAATTTGGCAGTAACTTCTTAGCTGATGCCTTTATTTGTGCAATACTTTCTCAAAATGTCATCTGTTTTGTTGTGCACTGGTAGATCCTGCCAGCAAACACATTTATAGCATGATGCTGCCATCCCCTGTACTTCACGGTTGGGATGGTGTTCTCTGGCTTGCAAACTCCTACTTTTTTTCTTCAAATTAAACGATGGCCATTATGGCCAAACCCTTCTATCTTAGTTTCATCAAACCACCGAACATCTCTCCAACAATTAGGATCTTTACCTCTTTGTGCATTTATAAAGAGCAATCTGGCCTTCATGTTACTTTTAGAGAAATTGATTCTTCCATGCTGACTGACCTTTCAGCCCATGTTGATACAGGGATAATTTTACTGTGGATAACGACAATCTTTTACCAGCTCTGGGCAGAATCTTCACAAGGTCTTTTGTTGTTGTTCTGTTTATTTACAGATTTCAAACGAAACCATCTCCTTCTCTGGGACACGAAATCAGTCTTCTCTCTGTACAGCATGATGGCTAGATATTCCCATGGTGTTTACATTTCTATATAATTGTTTGAAGAGACGAACATGGCACCTATAGACATCTGAAAATTGTACCCAATGATGAACCAGACTTGTGGAGGTCCATAATTTTCTTCCTGTATTTTTTTATCATTTCACCTAAGAAAACAGTGTAATTTAGGTATTTCCTTAAAGTACACCCACAGGTGTGCCTCAAATTAACTCAAATGTCTTTAGTTAAATTATCAGAAGCTTTAAAAGCAAAGGTTTCATGATTTGGGCTTTCAGAATTTGTTTAAATGCTTGTAATCTTAGTGTACATAAACCTCTGAATTTGAAGAAGGAAATGAGAACATATCTTTAGAAATTCTCTCTCTCATTATTTTAGCATTTATAATTTTGGTGAGTCTAACAGACCTATAACAGGACAGGTTTAGTCTGATTTAATGTCAAACAGTGTGTCTTTTTATACAGTGTATGTAAATATCTGGTTTCAACTGTTTTAACTAATTAGCTCCGTCAGACCCTCAAAATAAATCTAAACATCTTACTGGCTTATGTTTATCTAGCTAAATACTTGAACTTGTTTTCTAGTCTTTTCCTTGTCTGTTAAAAACTTCCTCCAATTGAACCAACAAAAATGGCTTTTTGTGGAGCACTGGTGGGACGACCAGAACGAACAACAAGAGAGCAGAATAAATACAGATAAGAGAGCCTGGTTCAACACTCTGAGATTTGTTCACAAACATATCAGACTCCCACAGAGACAGAAGAGTTTTTTAGAGGTCAAATGACATCAAATGACTGTTTTATGTTATTTATTTCTCAATTGCTAATAAAAACCATGTAGATTTTTCAATAAGGTCACCAAAGTTTTTTCAGCCTATATATTACGGTAGTACTTTTTTTTATTACACCATAATATTTTATACTATGCCAAATATTTTCATTTATTTTTGTCAGCTTACTTTGTTTTGAATGTAGCACAGACATTTAACTTATTGTTTAGTTTATTTAATTTCAAAATAACTGGTTTAAATTCTGAGGCCATCCTACATTCAGACTCGCCTTTGAGGTAGGGTGGGACAGGAAGTTTATTTTTATTTTTTGCTTGATTTTGTCTCGCCTTCACTTTCCATTCCACACTGAGCAAAACACATTGTTCAATGTTATATTAAATTTGTATACAAATGAAGTCTGATTGATTTATTCAGTGATAAGAGTTAGTGTTGCTAAAAGCAAGTATGGCTACACAGGAAACCTTTCACTGTTGCTTGTGAGGGCGGCAAGTTTAGACAGTCTTTATTTAGCCATAGTCCTATTGAGCTATAACCCTTTCTTCAGCAAGGCCTGGACAACATAACAGCATAAACAAACTAAAAACAGATTCAAGTAAAAAACATTGTTAAACACTAATAATAACCTCTGTAAACAGTACAAAATTGGCAAACAGAACTATACAAATATAACAGAATTCACTTCCAATAAAAAGCTAAAAAAATGCATTTATTTTAGGGATGCTTTTGGACCTTTGAAAATATGGACTAAAACATATGCTTAGTCTGAACTGGTGCCTTCAATAGCTGAATCAGTCTGAGGTCATCTCAATACAAGTACAGCTATAAAGATAGGAATATTGTGAAAAGCTTCATTTTTGTTATTTCATAAAGTGAAACTCAGATTCATTACACACAGTGAAATATTGTTTTTTCTTGTAATGCTGTATGCTGATGACTATAGCTTACAGATAGTGGAAACCCAAAACTGTTTTAAAATTTGATTACATAAGATCACAAAGATCATCACGAGGTTCTGCTAAAGTGTAATGAAAACCCTGGGCTCGTATTCACAACGATTCTCAGAGTCCTTTCAGAGAGCTCATATCTTAGCCTAAAAAACCTTTGCAAGGAGTCCTAGCTTCAGAGTGATTCAGCTCACTACTGAGAGCGACTCTGAGCAAGGAGAGGACAGAACTTCCTATCTTAGTGAGGTGTGGTTGACCCGTTGCTAGGAGTGACAGCGTCTTCTAAGAGCTGTGATTTGTTGTTGCAAAAAAACAACAAAAAAACAAATGCACTCCTAGTAATCAATGGAGAGAAATTAACCGATGATACAATTTAGATGAGATTCATCAGCAAATCATGATAATAAAACTTAGCAAGATTAGATTAACTGCTACACAGCAATAACATTATTTTGATTTGTTTATGTTTACTCACCATGCTGGTTGTTTTCATACTGCATCTGTACCATATTAATTTCATATTAATATTAAAATTAAGCATTTTACTCTATCTTTCTTGTATAATGAGGTTTAGTTTGGTAACATTACCAAAAAAAAATGGAGAAAAAAGGTGGAGAAAACTGAACTGAACAGAGGAGCAGAGCCTGAAGAGGGGGGTGTTGAAAGGTAGATTTGGTGTGAACAAACAGGCATTCCTGGGCAGATCAATGTGATAATCCCTCTGCTTTCAACACCAGGCTGGAATGTGAGCAACTCTGGTACCTGCCGCAATCAGAAGCTAGAGAGGAGATAGCAGAACACCAGAGAACTTCTCCACAGATGGGGAGTGTTGTAGATAACCATTTAAGCTATGGCTACTGACATGTACAATACAGCAAATACTTCACGTCATTTACATCTTCCTTCTATATATATAGTGTCTAGATTTTTGAACTGTACCTACGGTTTTTATATATTTTGAATTTTTTCCAAACGTTTTTAAAGTATTTTACAGTCTGTAAATGATATAATTCTGTACAATGTCATTTTGTTCACTTTTTATTCATAGTTATGTTTCTATTATTTATCTTCCCTATTACCTTATTAGCAATGCACATTTAATTTGTTCTGCCACTTAAGGGAAATTAAAGTTCTCTATATTAATGATTTTTATAGAAGTTTATGTGCTCATTTATTCATCTACTAAGGGGGTGGATCCCTGTGCAATTAAGCCAGATTTGATTCACTGTTCATTGTATGGAGAATTTTTCTGCCATCTTCTCTGCTTAAGACACTCTTAAGCTCACAAGTCCTCACTACTCTCAACATCTCACGTTAGGCACCCTCTTAAGGCCTTAGATGCGTCATGAATCATTTCACCGAGGGAAAATTCAAGAAGCTGAGATTTTTTCTTAGAATGACATCACTAGGAGCCATATTTTTGTAAATACAGCCCAGGTTGCTTTAGCAGCATTCTGCATTGTTGGATCTGGTATCATTTCCTTTTGACAATACCCTGTAGATGCTCTGTGGTTCAGACCGATCAAGCACAGTAAAGTCATTCAACCATTGTAGTACCTTTGGCAGTATGGGCAGGAGGCAAGTACTGCTGGAAAATTAAGTTCTCTAGTCTTTACTTCCAAATGTCTTATAAAGCTGCTTTAAGTCCATTCTTACATTTTATCCACCGCTTTATTAATTTTATAGATTTTTACTTTTGAAAGACAAAACCCCTCAACCCTTGAACTTCTGAATAAACCAGCTTTTATTTAATGGTACAACCGATCAGTATCCAGCCTTCTTCTGGCTGTGAGGGGGCAGTGGCTTGTTGAGGTAGATGCCCACCGTCAGCCCCAACGCCTTGCTTGTATGCCTCTCATAGACATCAGGCTTCAACTGGAAAGCCTCATCAAAGCAGTCCAAGGGAATGAAGGACAGGGGCTTTTCCTCCAGTAGGCCTTGCAGTCGTGTGCTCCAGCTCTCCAGCATGCTCTTGCGATCTTCAGCTGCAGCAGAAGCTGGTGCCCAGAAGATCTGAGGAGCCAGAACCTGGAAGCCACAGTAGTGCAGGATACCATTCTGCAGAGAAAAGTGAATTGCTTTGTTTCCACCTGATTCCTTGTTTAATCTTACAAGTTCATGTCAAGTATAATACCTGCAGTGCCCACAGTGTAACATTCATGTCTCCATTAATACCAGTTGGGTTGAACATTGATTCTATTGACCCAGTGGTGAATGACAGCATGGCCTTCTTGTCCTGAAAGAAACACATTTTAACAAAACATTTGAATACAATTAAAACCCTTCCTCAATCTCTCACCTTGAAGATTCCCTGGCTGTAGCGCTTCTCTTGAGAAAAGGCAAAGCCATTGGTGAGCACCCGGTCAATCCAGCCCTTCAGGATGGCAGGAACACCACACCAGTACATGGGGAACTAGAGGAGTGAACACAATAAGCATGTGATGAATTTACCACAAGTCAGTGCTACCATGAAGGCTTTACCTGAAAAATGACCAGGTCTGCCTCAGTAAGCTTAGATTGCTCCTTTGTAATGTCATCTGACAGTTTTCCCTGCTCCCATGCATGTTTGGTCTCCTTCATGTAACAGAAGTTCTCAGCATTCATCACTTCACCTGTGCAAGAAAGTTTGTTAGTGCTAAACAGGCCTCCTAAATAATAAATGCAACCTGTGTTCCTTTATACCCTTGATGTCCTCAGCTGTAGCACTGGCTTTAAAACCCATAGCATATAGGTCACAGACTTCCACAGTGAAGCCCTGAGCAGTCAGAACCTCCACAGCAGTGTTTTTGGCTGCAGCATTAAATGATCCTGAGCTCTGGTGAGCATACACAATCAGCACTTTCTTTGCTGCAAAGACATGAAAGACAAGAATTAATGCCGATCAGGCCAGACACATTTCAAATATTTGCCAAAACCAGCAACTCCAGCCCCACAGAGATTAAAGCTGGAATTTCCACACGCACAGTGAACATTTGAATAAATAAAACTTTCAACTACATTACCCATTTTAGACTCAGTAGCTCAGCCAAGTGTGATCAACTAAAAAGAAAAAAGCTAGTTCAATGATGCTTACCATGCACCAAATGTCTTTCTGCTGCTTTTATACACCTGAACTGTTTGGGTTCAAGCTGACTCAGGTGTTGTCAATCAGCATTCATCACTTCCTCAGCTGGGGTGGCAGTGGTGTGGGCGGTTTCTAGACAACTGGACAGATTGGTAGTAGCTGAATTCATTGTGGAAAGTGTGTTGGACGAAAAAGAAAAGCAGTTTGGCATAAACTGGTTTGTGACTGGATTGGAATTGGTGACTCAGGTAGAGGACGATGAAGACGATATGGATTTGAGTGATTGGTCTCAGGCTGTTAGTGGCAGAGGTATGGAAGCAAATCGTTACCATATTTCAAACGAAAAAGCATTTTCAGAAATGCTTTTTCATTTTAAGAATGTGGCTGCATTGTTTGACTCATAAATGAAATTAGTTATCAATAATCCTATTTGCATTTTAATTTTCTTCTTCACGACTGCACATTTTATGCCATAATCAAAAAGAAAACAAAGCAGACATTGCTTTTTCGTTTTCGTGGTCTGCCCGCAAAGTACTGCCCAGAACTCGAAAACGAAAAAGCATTCCGAGCGGCGGGCGCAGCAGAGTGACGTCAGCAGCCACTTTTCCTCAGCTCCCTGCTGACTGAGCTACCCATCTTGTTCGGTAGGGGGCGCTGTGCACGTCTGTACTGCATTACATTGCAAAAGTGCCGAGGAATTGATTGAATTGCAGCAGGGCCGAGCTCAATGTGTGGCAGTGACAGGCAGAACTGGTAGTTCCGCCACAGCCTGCCACCGGAACTGCCACAGCCTGCCGCAGGGTGGCAGGGGATTCCGCGAGGATGCCAGAAGGTGCCAGACCGGGCCTAAAAGCTTGCCAATGCGGTTGCCACTGTTTTTGTGGAAGCTGATGCTGATCATCGGCAAATGGGTTGTCATTGTTGTTATAGCCTGTTACTTTTAAAAAATGATTTCATTATTGATTGTTATTTAATAAACAGCTTTAAACCCATAACATAAGGTGATTGTATTTACTTGACATGGAAAATAAATAGCACTATGTGTGACGTGCTGAAAGGATGACGAAGATTTATTGCACAAACAGCCGGTTTATTATAGAGCATGAGTGGCTATTCTGAATTGTCACTCACAGAAAATTATAAATAAATGCTTAAAAACACGCTGGATGTCCCAGGCCATAAGGCTGCCACCGGAACTACCAGTTCTGCCTGCCACTACCACAAATTGAGCTCGGCCCTGCTGCAATTCAATCAATTTCTCGGCACGTTTGCAATGTAATGCAATGCAGACGTGCACAGCGCCCCCTACCGAACAAGATGGGTAGCTCGGTCAGCAGGGAGCTGAGGAAAAGTGGCTGCTGACGTCACTCTGCTGCGCCCGCCGCTCGGAATGCTTTTTCGTTTTCGAGCTCTGGGCAGTACTTTGTGGGCAGACCACGAAAACGAAAAAGCAATGTCTGCTTTGTTTTCTTTTTGATTATGGCATAAAATGTGCAGTCGTGAAGAAGAAAATGCAAATAGGATGATTGATTACTAATTTTATTTATGGGTCAAATAATGCAGCCACATTTTTAAAATGAAAAAGCATTTCTGGAAATGCTTTTTCATTTTCAAATTTTACATTTCAAATTGAATTTTGGTATCTATTTGCTGGGGTACATTTTGAAAAATAAATCTCAAATGTCTTTTTCATTTTAATTAAGTGAAAGAATGAGCAGTCTTGAAGAAGAAAATTAAAATGCAAATAGGATTATTGATTACTAATTTCATTTATGAGTCAAACAATGCAGCCACATTCTTAAAATGAAAAAGCATTTCTGGAAATGATTTTTCATTTTAAATATGGTAACGATTTGCTTCCATACAGAGGGAGAGGAAGAGGAAGAATCAGATGAGAAAATGAACGTTTGTTTGGGACACAAGTCAGTAAAAGAACTTTGGAAGAAAACTGTTCAGATGAAGGAATCCCTGTAGTCCAAAAGAAGATCATTAGAGAGGAATTCAAAGTTATTCTTAAATTTAAAGAAGAAGATGAGAACATTCAGATTGGTCAGACTGCATTATCAAGAGAGCTTTAAAAGAAGATTGGAGATATTTATTTTGCCAAAACACTTAGAGATGGGAGTGTATTGGTCATTTGTAAAACAGAAGAACAGAAAAACAAAGCTTTGAATATTGAAAGCATTTGTAGAAAATCTGTGAGAGAAAAAAGGATTTTAGGAGAAAAGAAAGTAATGAGGGGAGTGATAACAGGAATACGTGTGAATGAAGATCTAGAAAAAAGTAAAAAGAGCATTCAGGATGTGGAGGTGAATCAGGTAACAAAACTGTTGAAAACAATAAATGAAGCAATCCAATGCAATGTTCTCCTATGCTTTGCTATGGCAGGCCCCAATTAAAATTAGAAAGATAGGTATTACAGGAAGGATGTACAGATGGATAAAAGATTTTCTGACTTGAAGAAAAATACAAGTAAGAATGGGAAATCATTATTCCGAGAAATACATTGTTGAAAATGGTACTCCACAAGGAAGTATAAGTTCTTTATTATTTTCATTCATGATAAATTATGTGTTTCAAAATATAGATAATGGGATGGAATGATCTCTTTTTGCTGATGATGGAGCAATGTGGAAGAGAGGAAGAAATGTAGAGTTTATTACTAAAAAGATGCAAGAAGCTATTTCTAAAGTTGAAAATGGTCCTATAAATGGGGATTTAAATTTTTAGTTGTCAAGACTAAAACAATGTTCTTTACAAGGGAAAAAATTGGTGATAATCTTAAATTAAAGTTATATAACCAAGAAATAGAAAAAGTGAAACAATTTAAATTTCTAGGGGTGTGGTTTGATGAAAGAATTACATGGAATGTGCACATTCGGAAAGTTTTAGACAAATTCAAGAGGGTATTAAATATTATGAGGTGTTTAACTGGTAGTGATTGGGGGGCAGATAGGATAGCACTTAAGGCTATATATACAGGATTAATTAGATCAGTATTAGATTATGGAAGCATTGTTTATAATTCAGCAGCAGACACAAATTTACAAAAATTAGATCGTATTCAATATTTAGCATTGAGATTATGTACAGGAGCAATTAAAACTTCTCCAACATTGTCGTTATTGGTTGAAATGGGAAAAATGCCAAATTAGAAGGGAACAATTAATATTAAATTATTGGGCTAATTTAAAAGGTAATAGACTGGATCATCCAACCCAAAAAACAATAAAACCTTGCTTGGAAAAATAGATAAAATATATCAGAAGTTTGGATGGATTGTGAATAAGAAAATAACAGAATTTAAAATAGATCAGGTTAATATAAGTCAAACAGTTCCATTATCAGTGATACAGCCTTGGATAATTCAAGATGCCATGGTAGACCTTACTTTGATGAAAAGGAGAAATGAGGATAAGGAATTTATTTTAAATTCACATATAGTACAAGATGATATCAATAAATATTTTGGTTATGTTCACTTTTATACGGATGCTTCTAAAAATATATTAAATAAAGTTGGAGTAGCTTTCATAGTACCAGAGTTCAATGTTAAAATAAGGAAAAGAATAAATGATGGACTTTCAGTATATACAGGAGAAATTATTGCAATATTATTAGCCATTCAATGGGTTGAAGAAATAAGACCATTAAAATCAGTTATTTGTTCAGATTCTAGTTCATCATTAGTTAGTTTACAGTAGAATCATTCAGAAAGCAGGCCAGATATTTTAATACAAATTCAACAGACATTATATAGAATAAATATGATGGGTTTAACCCTCCTGTTGTCCTTAGGTCAAAATGACCCGCCACTGTGTTAAAACCCCCTAAACAATCCACTAAATGCTATTTTTTTTAACTTGAAATTTTATGACTTTTCCTAGATTGGCCCCAACAATAGAAAAAGTGAAATGTTGCTTTTATTCACATTTCCATATAAGCTGTACAAAAAAAGGTACAAAGGTGGTCTTCGGGTCAAAATGACCCATGAAACAAATAAAGTTAAAATCAAGATCACAGACTTATTTACAAACAACAGAATGTTACAATGTTTTAGATGTGTCTCACAACCAATCAGTAGCAGAAATAAACAAGGCAAATCAGGTGGTGTTCTTGCAGGCTTCAGAAGACCACCTGTTTATTTCCAGAGGTTATAAAGATGCTGCAGATAACAGGATCCCGAATTCTGTCTGTGCTGAAGCAGTGAGTGTGCGTTATACTGCTGAAGACGCTGTAGAGCTGATTTTCTCAGATGTCCAGCAAGACAACTCTGATTCAGGGGAGGAAGTGGAGGATGTATCCGAAGAAGAAGATGGGGAGGAATACAATCCAGAGCATGATGAATCATCTTCAGAAGAAGAAGAAAACCCTGAAGCTGAAGAGAAAGACTTTCCTTTCAAAAAATGGCAAAATAACATTGTCCTCAGCAGCATATGACCAACATGGCAGGCATGTAGAACAAAACATCATAAAGATGACCCCATGACCCACAAGGTATGCCGTTTCTCATGCCCATGATATTGTCTCTACATTCTACCTGTTTATCACACCAGCAACAGAAAAAATAATCCTGGGGATGACAAATCTGGAGGGTTTTCGCAAATATGGAGACAGCTGGAAAAAGATGGATTAGATTGACCAGCAGGCCTACTTAGGGCTGCTAATCTTAGCAGGTGTATACAGGTCCCGAGGTGAGGCTGCAGCTAGTCTATGGGATGCTGAGAGTGAAAGGCCAATTTTGCGAGCCACAATGCCACTCAAAGTCTTTCACACCTCCTCAAGACTGCTACGATTTGATGACCGTGAGTCAAGACCAGCAAGACGTGTGACAGACAAACTTGCAGCCATAAGAGAGGTATGGGACAAGTGGGTGGAGCGGCTGCCCTACCTCTACGATCCAGGTCCGGACGTAACAGTGGAGGAGCAACTGGTTCCATTTAGAGGTAATCTGTTTTCATATTTGTAATAAAAGTGATTTTCACTATTGATTTCTTTGACTGTTTTCTGTGACACTGATACTAATCTGATGCTAATGTCTTTTGTCCAAAGGTCGTTGTCCTTTCTGGCAGTATATGCCCAGCAAGCCAGCAAGTCATGGGTGGCTTGCGATGCCAAATCAAGCTATGCTTGGAAAATGCAAGTCTATACTGGGAATCCGACCAGTGGATGCCCAGAGAAGAACCAGGGGATGCAAGTTGTGCTTGATGTGACAGAGGGACTGAGGGGTCACAATGTGACGTGACAATTTCTTCACCTCTTATGAACTCAGACAGCAGCTCCTGAAGAGGAAGATCACCGTGGTTGGTACAGTTCGAAAGAATAAGCCTGAGCTCCCACCTGCATTGCTTGCGTCAAAGGAGAGAGGTCTTCTCCTCAAAGTTTGCCTTCACGCCCAACACCACTCCAGTTTCCTACCTCGCAAAGAAAAACAAGAATGTAGTTCTTCTGAGCACACTGCACACAGACGGTGACATTAGCGATCGTGAGGACAGGAAGCCAATCATCATCCTAGTCTACAACCGCAACAAAGGAGGTGTGGACAACCTGGATAAGGTGATTGGAACATATAGCTGCAGAAGAATGACTGGCTGCTGGCCCCTGGTCATCTTCATAACATCATTGATGTTTCAACCTACAATGCCTTTGTGATTTGGAGAGAGATCAACCCAACCTGGATGTCTCATAAGCAGAACAAGAGGAGGTTGTTCCTGGAGCAGCTAGGAAAGGCACTTGTAACTCCACTCATTGAAAGAAGGAAGCATGTCCCCACACTGAGCCCTCAGCAGCAGTTGTGAAAGCTATTCAGAGTGCAGAAGCTCCTGATCAACCTGAGGATCCATCTACCACAGCCACTTCCCCAGCTAGGGCAAGTAAGAGGAAGAGATGTCAGTTCTGCCCTCAAAGGAAGGACTGTAAAACACATACTGTGTGCTGCAGGTGTAAGAAATATATCTGCAAGGGCTGTGCACTTGTATACTGCCCTACATGTGCTAATTAGTTGAATGGGTTATGTTATTTTTTATATTTTTGTATTGTACATTGTCTTAAACTGTTCACTGGAGAAAAAAAAATGAAACTGAGTCATTGGGATGAATAAAAATGTATTCAAAACTCCTTTTTGCACATTTAGTTTTCTTTTCTTAAGCTATAGAAATTCAAGTGAAGAGGGAAAACTCAAGTATTCACACATTTTGAGCTCAATGACAATATGCAAGATGAAAGTTGGTGTTTAAAATTCAATTAAGCTGTTTATATTGGGGGTTTAGTGAAGACGGGTCATTTTGACCCAGAGGACACAGGGTGTATACAGAAAATGAGGACAACAGAGGGTTAATGATAAATCTTTTATGGATACCAGCACATTATGGTGTTAAAGGAAATGAATTGGTAGATAGGGCAGCAAAGGAAGCTGTTAGAAATGTATCAGTAGGAGGGAAGTTTAGACAGTCTTTATTTAGCCATAGTCCTATTGAGCTATAACCCTTTCTTCAGCAAGGCCTGGACAACATAACAGCATAAACAAACTAAAAACAGATTCAAGTAAAAAACATTGTTAAACACTAATAATAACCTCTGTAAACAGTACAAAATTGGCAAACAGAACTATACAAATATAACAGAATTCACTTCCAATAAAATGGTAAAAAAATGCATTTATTTTAGGGATGCTTTTGGACCTTTGAAAATATGGACTAAAACATATGCTTAGTCTGAACTGGTGCCTTCAATAGCTGAATCAGTCTGAGGTCATCTCAATACAAGTACAGCTATAAAGATAGGAATATTGTGAAAAAGCTTAATTTTTGTTATTTCATAAAGTGAAACTCAGATTCATTACACACAGTGAAATATTTTTTTTTTTCTTGTAATGCTGTATGCTGATGACTATAGCTTACAGATAGTGGAAACCCAAAACTGTTTTAAAATTTGATTACATAAGATCACAAAGATCATCACGAGGTTCTGCTAAAGTGTAATAAAAAACCTGGGCTCGTATTCACAACGATTCTCAGAGTCCTTTCAGAGAGCTCATATCTTAGCCTAAAAAACCTTTGCAAGGAGTCCTAGCTTCAGAGTGATTCAGCTCACTACTGAGAGCGACTCTGAGCAAGGAGAGGACAGAACTTCCTATCTTAGTGAGGTGTGGTTGACCCGTTGCTAGGAGTGACAGCGTCTTCTAAGAGCTGTGATTTGTTGTTGCAAAAAAACAACAAAAAAACAAATGCACTCCTAGTAATCAATGGAGAGAAATTAACCGATGATACAATTTAGATGAGATTCATCAGCAAATCATGATAATAAAACTTAGCAAGATTAGATTAACTGCTACACAGCAATAACATTATTTTGATTTGTTTATGTTTACTCACCATGCTGGTTGTTTTCATACTGCATCTGTACCATATTAATTTCATATTAATATTAAAATTAAGCATTTTACTCTATCTTTCTTGTATAATGAGGTTTAGTTTGGTAACATTACCAAAACAAAATGGAGAAAAAAAGTGGAGAAAACTGAACTGAACAGAGGAGCAGAGCCTGAAGAGGGGGGTGTTGAAAGGTAGATTTGGTGTGAACAAACAGGCATTCCTGGGCAGATCAATGTGATAATCCCTCTGCTTTCAACACCAGGCTGGAATGTGAGCAACTCTGGTACCTGCCGCAATCAGAAGCTAGAGAGGAGATAGCAGAACACCAGAGAACTTCTCCACAGATGGGGAGTGTTGTAGATAACCATTTAAGCTATGGCTACTGACATGTACAATACAGCAAATACTTCACGTCATTTACATCTTCCTTCTATGTATATAGTGTCTAGATTTTTGAACTGTACCTACGGTTTTTATATATTTTGAATTTTTCCAATTTTTTCCAAGATTTTTTAAAGTATTTTACAGTCTGTAAATGATATACTGGTCCTTCTCAAAATATTAGCATATTGTGATAAAGTTCATTATTTTCCATAATGTCATGATGAAAATTTAACATTCATATATTTTAGATTCATTGCACACTAACTGAAATATTTCAGATCTATTATTGTCTTAATATGGATGATTTTGGCATACAGCTCATGAAAACCCAAAATTTCTATCTCACAAAATTAGCATATCATTAAAAGGGTCTCTAAACGAGCTATGAACCTAATCATCTGAATCAACAAGTTAACTCTAAACACCTGCAAAAGATTCCTGAGGCCTTTAAAACTCCCAGCCTGGTTCATCACTCAAAACCCCAATCATGGGTAAGACTGCCGACCTGACTGCTGTCCAGAAGGCCACTATTGACACCCTCAAGCAAGAGGGTAAGACACAGAAAGAAATTTCTGTACGAATAGGCTGTTCCCAGAGTGCTGTATCAAGGCACCTCAGTGTGAAGTCTGTGGGAAGGAAAAAGTGTGGCAGAAAACGCTGCACAACGAGAAGAGGTGAATGGACCCTGAGGAAGATTGTGGAGAAGGGCCGATTCCAGACCTTAGGGGACCTGCGGAAGCAGTGGACTGAGTCTGGAGTAGAAACATCCAGAGCCACCGTGCACAGGTGTGTGCAGGAAATGGGCTACAGGTGCCACATTCCCCAGACCTGGGCTACAGAGAAGCAGCACTGGACTGTTGCTCAGTGGTCCAAAGTACTTTTTTCGGATGAAAGCAAATTCTGCATGTCATTCGGAAATCAAGGTGCCAGAGTCTGGAGGAAGACTGGGGAGAAGGAAATGCCAAAAGGCCAGAAGTCCAGTGTCAAGTACCCACAGTCAGTGATGGTCCGGGGTGCCGTGTCAGCTGCTGGTGTTGGTCCACTGTGTTTTATCAAGGGCAGGGTCAATGCAGCTAGCTATCAGGAGATTTTGGAGCACTTCATGCTTCCATCTGCTGAAAAGCTTTATGGAGATGAAGATTTCATTTTTCAGCACGACCTGGCACCTACTCACAGTGCCAAAACCACTGGTAAATGGTTTACTGACCATGGTATCACTGTGCTCAATTGGCCTGCCAACTCTCCTGACCTGAACCCCATAGAGAATCTGTGGGATATTGTGAAGAGAACGTTGAGAGACTCAAGACCCAACACTCTGGATGAGCTAAAGGCCACTATCGAAGCATCCTGGGCCTCCATAAGACCTCAGCAGTGCCACAGGCTGATTGCCTCCATGCCATGCTGCATTGAAGCAGTCATTTCTGCCAAAGGATTCCCAACCAAGTATTGAGTGCATAACTGTACATGATTATTTGAAGGTTGACGTTTTTTGTATTAAAAACACTTTTCTTTTATTGGTCGGATGAAATATGTTAATTTTGTGAGATAGGAATTTTGGGTTTTCATGAGCTGTATGCCAAAATCATCCGTATTAAGACAATAAAAGACCTGAAATATTTTAGTTAGTGTGCAATGAATCTAAAATATATGAATGTTAAATTTTCATCATGACATTATGGAAAATAATGAACTTTATCACAATATGCTAATATTTTGAGAAGGACCTGTAATTTGTACAATGTCATTTTGTTCACTTTTTATTCATAGTTATGTTTCTATTATTTATCTTCCCTATTACCTTATTAGCAATGCACATTTAATTTGTTCTGCCACTTAAGGGAAATTAAAGTTCTCTATATTAATGATTTTTATAGAAGTTTATGTGCTCATTTATTCATCTACTAAGGGGGTGGATCCCTGTGCAATTAAGCCAGATTTGATTCACTGTTCATTGTATGGAGAATTTTTCTGCCATCTTCTCTGCTTAAGACACTCTTAAGCTCACAAGTCCTCACTACTCTCAACATCTCACGTTAGGCACCCTCTTAAGGCCTTAGATGCGTCATGAATCATTTCACCGAGGGAAAATTCAAGAAGCTGAGATTTTTTTTCTTAGAATGACATCACTAGGAGCCATATTTTTGTAAATACAGCCCAGGTTGCTTTAGCAGCATTCTGCATTGTTGGGTCTGGTATCATTTCCTTTTGACAATATCCTGTAGATGCTCTGTGGTTCAGACCGATCAAGCACAGTAAAGTCATTCAACCATTGTAGTACCTTTGGCAGTATGGGCAGGAGGCAAGTACTGCTGGAAAATTAAGTTCTCTAGTCTTTACTTCCAAATGTCTTATAAAGCTGCTTTAAGTCCATTCTTACATTTTATCCACCGCTTTATTAATTTTATAGATTTTTACTTTTGAAAGACAAAACCCCTCAACCCTTGAACTTCTGAATAAACCAGCTTTTATTTAATGGTACAACCGATCAGTATCCAGCCTTCTTCTGGCTGTGAGGGGGCAGTGGCTTGTTGAGGTAGATGCCCACTGTCACCCCAAACGTCTTGCTTGCATGCCTCTCGTAGACATTAGGCTTCAACTGGAAAGTCTTCTCATCAAAGCAGTCCAAGGGAATGAAGGACAGGGGCTTTTCCTCCAGTAGGCCTTGCAGTCGTGTGCTCCAGCTCTCCAGCATGCTCTTGCGATCTTCAGCTGCAGCAGAAGCTGGCGCCCAGAAGATCCAAGGAGTCAGAACCTGGAAGCCACAGTAGTGCAGGATGCCATTCTGCAGAGAAAAGTGAATTGCTTTGTTTCCACCCGATTCCTTGTTTAATCTTACCAGTTCATGTCAAGTACAATACCTGCAGTGGCCACAGTGTAACATGCATGTCTCCATTAATACCAGTTGGGCTGAACATTGATTCTAGTGACCCAGTGGTGAATGACAGCATGGCCTTCTTGTCCTGAAAGAAACATGTTTTAACAAAACATTTGAATACAATTAAAACCCTTCCTCAATCTCTCACCTTGAAGATTCCCTGGCTGTAGCGCTTCTCTTGAGAAAAGGCAAAGCCATTGGTGAGCACCCGGTCAATCCAGCCCTTCAGGATGGCAGGAACACCAAACCAGTACATGGGGAACTAGAGGAGTGAACACAATAAGCATGTGATGAATTTACCACAAATCAGTGCTACCATGAAGGCTTTACCTGAAAAATGACCAGGTCTGCCTCAGTAAGCTTAGATTGCTCCTTTGTAATGTCATCTGACAGTTTTCCCTGCTCCCATGCAAGTTTGGTCTCCTTCATGTAACAGAAGTTCTCAGCATTCATCACTTCACCTGTGCAAGAAAGTTTGTTAGTGCTAAACAAGCCTCCTAAATAATAAAATAATAAAAGCAACCCATGTTCCTTTATACCCTTGATGTCCTCAGCTGTAGCACTGGCTTTAAAACCCATAGCATATAAGTCAGAGACTTCCACAGTGAAGCCCTGAGCAGTCAGAACCTCCACAGCAGTGTTTTTGGCTGCAGCATTAAATGATCCTGAGCTCTGGTGAGCGTACACAATCAGCACTTTCTTTGCTGCAAAGACATGAAAGACAAGAATTAATGCCAATCAGGCCAGACACATTTCAAATATTTGCCAAAACCAGCAACTCCAGCCCCACAGAGATTAAAACTGGAATTTCCACACGCACAGTGAACATTTGAATGAATAAAACTTTCAACTACATTACCCATTTTAGACTCAGTAGCTCAGCCAAGTGTGATCAACTAAAAAGAAAAAAGCTAGTTCAATGATGCTTACCATGCACCAAATGTCTTTCTGCTGCTTTTATACACCTGAACTGTTTGGGTTCAAGCTGACTCAGGTGTTGTCAATCAGCATTCATCACTTCCTCAGCTGGGGTGGCAGTGGTGTGGGCGGTTTCTAGACAACTGGACAGATTGGTAGTAGCTGAATTCATTGCGGAAAGTGTGTTGGACGAAAAAGAAAAGCAGTTTGGCATAAACTGGTTTGTGACTGGATTGGAATTGGTGACTCAGGTAGAGGACGATGAAGACGATATGG